>NC_138893.1:20322856-20922856 GCF_965194825.1 Balaenoptera physalus | reverse complement strand
TACTTTCATCACAATGCTCCAATACACCTGTCATCACAAAGCTCCATGGCCCCTGTTATCATATTGCTCCATGATCTCTTTCATCACAATGCTCCATGACCACTGTCATCACCATGCCTCATGACGCCTGTCATCTCAATGCTCCATGGCCCCTTTCATCACAATGCTCCATGAACCCAGTCACCACAATGTTCCTTGCCCTTTTCATCACAATGCTCCATGGACCCTGTCATCACAATGCTCCATGCCCTTGTCATCAAAATGCTCCAGAACTCTTGTCATCATAATGCTCCATGCCAATGTCATCAAAATGCCCCATGACATATGTCATCACAATGCTCCATGGCCTTTCTCATCACAATGTTCCATGGCCGCTGTCATCACAATGCTCCATGCCCTTGTCATCAAAATTCTCCAGAACTCTTGTAATCATAATGCTCCATGCCAATGTCATCAAAATGCCCCTTGACACTTGTCATCACAATGCTCCATGGCCTTTGTCATCACAATGTTCCATGGTCCCTGTAATCACAGTGCTCCCTGATACCTTTCATCACAATTCTAGATGACCACTGTCATCACAATGCCCCATGACTGATGTCATCACAATTTGCATGGTCCTTGTCATCACAATGCTCCATGAACCTATCATCACAAGGTTCCAGGACACTTGTCATCACAATGATCCATGATCACTTTCATCACAATGCTCCATGAAACCTGTCATCTCAATGCTCCATAGCCTTTGTATTCACAATGCTCCATGGCCCCTGTAATCACAGTGCTCCTTGACCCATTTCATCACAATGCTCCAAGACCGCTGTCATCACAATGTCCCATGACGCCTGCCATCACAAATCTCCAAGGCCTCTCTTACCAGAAAGCTCCATGATCCCTGTCAGCACAATGTTCCATGACACTTTTCATCACAATGCTCCATGACCCCTGTCATCACAAAGTTCTCTGCACATATCATCACAATGCTCCTTGTCACCTTTAATCACAATGCTCCATGCCCTTTCATCACAATGCTCCAGAATTCTTGTTATCGCAATGATCCTTGACCGTGTCATTACAATGCTCCATGACCCTTGTCATCACAAAGCTCCATGACCCCTGTCATCACAATGATCCATGACTCCTTTCCTCAGTGCTCCAGTACCCTTTTCATCACAATGCTCCATGCCATTATCAGCACAATGCTCCTTGGACCCTGTCATCAAAATGCTCCATCCCCTTTTCATCACAATGCTCCAGATGTCCTATCATTACAATGCTCCATGACCCCTGTCATCAAAATGCTTTATGAACCTTGTTATCAGAATGTTCCATGACCCCTGTCATCAAAATGATCCATGACGGTTGTCATCACAATGCTGCATGACACCTTTCATCCCAATTCTCTGTGACCGCTGTCATCACAATGCTCCTGGACAATTTTCATCACAATGCTCCATGGCCCCTGTCATCACATTGCCCCATAACCGCTGTTATCACAATGCTCCATGAGCCTGTCATCACAATGCTGCATGACTCCTGTCATCACATTTTTCCATGGCCTTTGTATTCACAATGCACCATGGACCCTATAATCACACTGCTGCATGTTCCCTTTCAACACAATGGTCCATGACCCCTCTCACCACAACGTTCCATGAAAATTGACATCAAAATGCTCCATGACCCCGGTCACCACAAGGTTCCCTGCCCTTGTCATCACAATGCTCCATGACGCTTGTAATCAAAATGCTCCATGACCCTTGTAATCACAATGGTACATGGCCTTGTCATTACAATGCTCCATGGCCTCTGTCATCACCATGCTCCATGGTCTTTCTCATCACAATGCTCTATGACCCCTGTCATCACAATGCTTGATGACTATTGTCATCACAATGCTCCAAGGCCCGTTTCATCACAATGCCTCATGGTCTTTGTAATCATAATGCTCAATGACCCGTCTCATCACAATGCTCCATGCCGTTGTCATCACAATGCTCCATGGCCCCTGTAATCACAATGCTCCATGCCCTCGTCATCACAATGCTCCAGAACTCTTGGCATCATAATGCTCCATTCCCGTGTCATCCCATTGCTCAATGACACTTGTCATCAAAATATTCCTTGGCCTTTGTCATCACAGTGCTCCATGATACCTTTAATCAAAATTCTACATGACCACTGTCATCACAATGCAAGATGACCAATCTCATCACAATGCCCCATGACACGTGTCATCACAATTCGCCTTGGCCCTTGTCATCTCAATGCTGTATGAACCGTGTCATCACTAGGTTCCAGGACCCTTGTCATCACAATGCTCCATGAACTCTATTATCTCAATGTTCCATGGCCTTTGTAGTCACAATGCTCCATTGTCCCGATAATCGCGTTGCTCCATGATCTGTGTCAGCACAGTATTTCATGACACTTGTCATCACAATGCTCCATGATCCCTGTAATCAAAATGATCCCTGCCAATGTCATCATAATGTTCCATGTCTCCTGTAATCACAATGCTCCATGCACAGGTCATCACAATGCTCCAGGTATGTTGTCATCACCATGCTTCATGCCCCGTGTCATCACAATGCTCCATGAATCTTGTCTTCACAATGCTCTATGGCCTTTGTCATCACAATGCTCCGTGACCCCTGTCAACACAATGCCTGATGACCCCTGTCATCAAAATGCTAAATGGCACTTGTCATCACAATGCTCTATGTCACCTGTCATCACTCTTCTCCATGTCACTTGTTATCACAATGCTCCATGGCCCCTGTAATCCCAGTACTCCATGACCCCTTTCATTACAATGCCCAATGCTACCTCTCATCACAATTCTCCATGGCATTCGTCATCACGATGCACCATGACACCTGTCATCACAATGCTCCATGACACTTGTCATCACAGCGCTCGATGGCCCTTGTCATCACAATGTTCCTTGGTGCTTTTCATCGCAATGCTCCATGACAACTTTCATCAAAATACTCCAAGATTTGTTTCATCACAATGCTCCATGGCCCTTGTCATTACAAATCCACATGATCCCTTTCATGACAATTCTCCATGGCAACTTACATAAAAAGGCTCCATGCCCCTGTCATCACAATGCCCAATGATACCAGTTTTTACAATGATCCAAGTCCCTTGTCATCACAAGGCTCCATGTCCCTTGTATTCACAATGCCCCATGACCCCTGTCATCACAATGCTCCATGGCCCTTGTCATCACAATGCTCCATGAAACATTTCCTCACAATGCTCCAGTACGCCTTTCATCCAAATTCCCCATGGCCACTGTCATCACAATTCTCCATGACCCCTGTCATCGTAATGGTCCATGACCCGCTTCATCTCAATGCTCCATGACACCTGTCATCACAAAGCTCCATGCCCTTGTCATCACAAGGCTCCAGAACTCTTGTCATTATAATGCTCCATGTCCGTTTCATCACCATGCTCCATGACACTTGTCATCACAATGCTCCATGGCCCCTCTCATTACTGTGCACCATAATAACTTTAATCACATTTCTAGATGACCACTGCCATCACAATGCCCCATGACATTGTCATCACAATTCGCCATGACCATTGTCATCACAATGCTCCATGAACCATGTCATCAGAGGGTCCCAGGACACTTGTCATCACAATGATCCATTACCATTTTCATCACAATGTTCCATGACCACTGTCATCTCAATGCTCCAAGGCCTTTGTATTCAAAATGCTCCATGGCCCCTGTAATCACAGTGCTCCATAACACCTTTCATCATAATGCTCCATGACCACTGCCATCTCAATGCCTCATGACGCCTCTCCTCACAATTCTCCAAGGCCCTTTTCATCACAATGCTCCATGACACTTGTCATCACATTGCTCCATAACACCTGTCATCACAGTGTTCCCGGCCCATATCATCACAATGCACCATGTCCCCTATAATCACAATGCTCCATGCCTTTTTCCTCACAATGCTCCAAAATTCTTGTCATCACAATGTTCCATGACCGCGTCATCACAATGCTACATGACCCCGGTCTTCACAGTTCTCCATGACCTTTGTCATCACAATGCTCTATGTCGCTTTTCATGACAATTCTCAATGACCACTTTAATCACTATGCTCGCTGACCATTTTCATGACATTTCTCTATTGTCATTACAATTCCCCACGGCCCCTTTCTTCACAATGCTCCATGATGCATGTCATAAAAATGCTCCATGGCTTTTGTTATCACAATGCTCCAGGACCAGTTTCATCACAATACTCCATCCCCCTTGTCATCACAGTGCACAATGAAACCTTTCATTACAATGTTCCATGACACTTGTCATCACAGTGCTCCATGGCCTTTATCATCACAATGCTGCCAGGCACTTTTCATCACGACGTTCCATGAAAACTTTCATCACATGGCTCCATGACCATTGTCATCACAATAGTCCATACCCTTGTCAACACAATGCTGCATAATCCCTGTCATCACAATTCTCCATGACTGCTGTCATCACAATAATCCAGGACAAGTTTCATAACAATGCTTCATGCCCCCAGTCATCACAGTGCTCCATGATACCTTTCATCACAATTCCTAGATGATCAAGGTCATCACATTGCCCCATGACACCTGTCCTCACAATTCGCTATGACGCTTGTCATCACAATACTCGATGAACCGTGTCATCACAGTGTTCCAGGACACATGTCATCACAATGATCCATTACTACTTTCATCACAATGCTCCAATACACCTGTCATCACAAAGCTCCATGGCCCCTGTTATCATATTGCTCCATGATCTCTTTCATCACAATGCTCCATGACCACTGTCATCACCATGCCTCATGACGCCTGTCATCTCAATGCTCCATGGCCCCTTTCATCACAATGCTCCATGAACCCAGTCATCACAATGTTCCCTGCCCTTTTCATCACAATGCTCCATGGGCCGTGTCATCACAATGCTCCATGCCCTTGTCATCAAAATGCTCCAGAACTCTTGTCATCATAATGCTCCATGCCAATGTCATCAAAATGCCCCATGATATATGTCATCACAATGCTCCATGGCCTTTGTCATCACAATGTTCCATGGCCGCTGTCATCACAATGCTCCATGCCCTTGTCATCAAAATTCTCCAGAACACTTGTCATAATAATGCTCCATGCCAATGTCATCAAAATGCCCCTTGACACTTGTCATCACAATGCTCCATGGCCTTTGTCATCACAATGGTCCATGGTCCCTGTAATCACAGTGCTCCCTGATACCTTTCATCACAATTCTAGATGACCACTGTCATCACAATGCCCCATGACTGATGTCATCACAATTTGCATGGACCTTGTCATCACAATGCTCCATGAACCTATCATCACAAGGTTCCAGGACACTTGTCATCACAATGATCCATGATCACTTTCATCACAATGCTCCATGAACCCTGTCATCTCAATGCTCCATAGCCTTTGTATTCACAATGCTCCATGGCCCCTGTAATCACAGTGCTCCTTGACCTATTTCATCACAATGCTCCAAGACTGCTGTCATCACCATGCCTCATGACGCCTGTCATCTCAATGCTCCATGGCCCCTTTCATCACAATGCTCCATGAACCCAGTCATCACAATGTTCCCTGCCCTTTTCATCACAATGCTCCATGGGCCCTGTCATCACAATGCTCCATGCCCTTGTCATCAAAATGCTCCAGAACTCTTGTCATCATAATGCTCCATGCCAATGTCATCAAAATGCCCCATGACACTTGTCATCACAATGCTCCATGGCCTTTGTCATCACAATGTTCCATGGCCGCTGTCATCACAATGCTCCATGACCCCTGTCATCACAAAGTTCTCTGCCCATATCATCACAATGCTCCTTGTCACCTTTAATCACAATGCTCCATGCCCTTTAATCACAATGCTCCAGAATTCTTGTTATCACAATGATCCTTGACCGTTTCATTACAGTGCCCCATGACCCTTGTCATCACAAAGCTCCATGACCCCTGTCATCACAATGATCCATGACTCCTTTCCTCACAGTGCTCCAGTACCCTTTTCATCATAATGCTCCATGCCATTGTCAGCACAATGCTCCTTGGACCCTGTCATCAAAATGCTCCATCCCCTTTTCATCACAATGCTCCAGATGTCCTATCATTACAATGCTTCATGCCCGTGTCAACACAATGCTCCATGACCCCTGTCATCAAAATGCTTTATGAACCTTGTTATCAGAATGTTCCATGACCCCTGTCATCAAAATGATCCATGACGGTTGTCATCACAATGCTGCATGATACCTTTCATCCCAATTCTCTCTGACCGCTGTCATCACAATGCTCCTGGACAATTTTCATCACAATGCTCCATGGCCCCTGTCATCACAGTGCCCCATAACCGCTGTTATCACAATGCTCCATGAGCCTGTCATCACAATGCTGCATGACACCTGTCATCACATTTTTCCATGGCCTTTGTATTCACAATGCACCATGGACCCTATAATCACACTGCTGCATGTTCCCTTTCAACACAATGGTCCATGACCCCTCTCACCACAACGTTCCATGAAAATTGTCATCAAAATGCTCCATGACCCCGGTCACCACAAGGTTCCCTGCCCTTGTCATTACAATGCTCCATGACGCTTGTAATCACAATGCTCCATGACCCTTGTAATCACAATGGTACATGGCCTTGTCATTACAATGCTCCATGGCCTCTGTCATCACCATGCTCCATGGTCTTTCTCATCACAATGCTCTATGACCCCTGTCATCACAATGCTTGATGACCATTGTCATCACAATGCTCCAAGGCCCGTGTCAACACAATGCCTCATGGTCTTTGTAATCATAATGCTCAATGACCCCTCTCATCACAATGCTCCATTCCGTTGTCATCACAATGCTCCATGGCCCCTGTAATCACAATGCTCCATGATCTCTTTCATCACAATGCTCCATGACCACTGTCATCACCATGCCTCATGACGCCTGTCATCTCAATGCTCCATGGCCCCTTTCATCACAATGCTCCATGAACCCAGTCATCACAATGTTCCCTGCCCTTTTCAGCACAATGCTCCATGGGCCCTGTCATCACAATGCTCCATGCCCTTGTCATCAAAATGCTCCAGAACTCTTGTCATCATAATGCTCCATGCCAATGTCATCAAAATGCCCCATGACACTTGTCATCACAATGCTCCATGGCCTTTGTCATCACAATGTTCCATGGCCGCTGTCATCACAATGTTCCATGCCCTTGTCATCAAAATTCTCCAGAACTCTTGTCATCATAATGCTCCATGCCAATGTCATCAAAATGCCCCTTGACACTTGTCATCACAATGCTCCATGGCCTTTGTCATCACAATGTTCCATGGTCCCTGTAATCACAGTGCTCCCTGATACCTTTCATCACAATTCTAGATGACCACTGTCATCACAATGCCCCATGACTGATGTCATCACAATTTGCATGGTCCTTGTCATCACAATGCTCCATGAACCTATCATCACAAGGTTCCAGGACACTTGTCATCACAATGATCCATGATCACTTTCATCACAATGCTCCATGAAACCTGTCATCTCAATGCTCCATAGCCTTTGTATTCACAATGCTCCATGGCCCCTGTAATCACAGTGCTCCTTGACCCATTTCATCACAATGCTCCAAGACCGCTGTCATCACAATGTCCCATGACGCCTGCCATCACAAATCTCCAAGGCCTCTCTTACCAGAAAGCTCCATGATCCCTGTCAGCACAATGTTCCATGACACTTTTCATCACAATGCTCCATGACCCCTGTCATCACAAAGTTCTCTGCCCATATCATCACAATGCTCCTTGTCACCTTTAATCACAATGCTCCATGCCCTTTCATCACAATGCTCCAGAATTATTGTTATCGCAATGATCATTGACCGTGTCATTACAATGCTCCATGACCCTTGTCATCACAAAGCTCCATGACCCCTGTCATCACAATGATCCATGACTCCTTTCCTCACAGTGCTCCAGTACCCTTTTCCTCATAATGCTCCATGCCATTGTCAGCACAATGCTCCTTGGACCCTGTCATCAAAATGTTCCATCCCCTTTTCATCACAATGCTCCAGATGTCCTATCATTACAATGCTCCATGCCCGTGTCAACACAATGCTCCATGACCCCTGTCATCAAAATGCTTTATGAACCTTGTTATCAGAATGTTCCATGACCCCTGTCATCAAAATGATCCATGACCGTTGTCATCACAATGCTGCATGATACCTTTCATCCCAATTCTCTGTGTCCGCTGTCATCACAATGCTCCTGGACAATTTTCAGGCTCCATTCCCGTGTCATCCCATTGCTCAATGACACTTGTCATCAAAATGTTCCTTGGCCTTTGTCATCACAGTGCTCCATGATACCTTTAATCAAAATTCTACATGTCCACTGTCATCACAATGCAAGATGACCAATCTCATCACAATGCCCCATGACACGTGTCATCACAATTCGCCTTGGCCCTTGTCATCTCAATGCTGTATGAACCGTGTCATCACTAGGTTCCAGGACCCTTGTCATCACAATGCTCCATGAACTCTCTTATCTCAATGTTCCATGGCCTTTGTAGTCACAATGCTCCATTGTCCCGATAATCGCGTTGCTCCATGATCTGTGTCAGCACAGTATTTCATGACACTTGTCATCACAATGCTCCATGATCCCTGTAATCAAAATGATCCCTGCCAATGTCATCATAATGTTCCATGTCTCCTGTAATCACAATGCTCCATGCCCAGGTCATCACAATGCTCCAGGTATGTTGTCATCACCATGCTTCATGCCCCGTGTCATCACAATGCTCCATGAATCTTGTCTTCACAATGCTCTATGGCCTTTGTCATCACAATGCTCCGTGACCCCTGTCAACACAATGCCTGATGACCCCTGTCATCAAAATGCTAAATGGCACTTGTCATCACAATGCTCTATGTCACCTGTCATCACTCTTCTCCATGTCACTTGTTATCACAATGCTCCATGGCCCCTGTAATCCCAGTACTCCATGACCCCTTTCATTACAATGCCCAATGCTACCTCTCATCACAATTCTCCATGGCATTCGTCATCACGATGCACCATGACACCTGTCATCACAATGCTCCATGACACTTGTCATCACAGCGCTCGATGGCCCTTGTCATCACAATGTTCCTTGGTGCTTTTCATTGCAATGTTCCATGACAACTTTCATCAAAATACTCCAAGATTTGTTTCATCACAATGCTCCATGGCCCTTGTCATTACAAATCCACATGATCCCTTTCATGACAATTCTCCATGGCAACTTACATAAAAAGGCTCCATGCCCCTGTCATCACAATGCCCAATGATACCTGTTTTTACAATGATCCAAGTCCCTTGTCATCACAAGGCTCCATGTCCCTTGTATTCACAATGCCCCATGACCCCTGTCATCACAATGCTCCATGGCCCTTGTCATCACAATGCTCCATGAACCTATCATCACAAGGTTCCAGGACACTTGTCATCACAATGATCCATGATCACTTTCATCACAATGCTCCATGAACCCTGTCATCTCAATGCTCCATAGCCTTTGTATTCACAATGCTCCATGGCCCCTGTAATCACAGTGCTCCTTGACCTATTTCATCACAATGCTCCAAGACTGCTGTCATCACCATGCCTCATGACGCCTGTCATCTCAATGCTCCATGGCCCCTTTCATCACAATGCTCCATGAACCCAGTCATCACAATGTTCCCTGCCCTTTTCATCACAATGCTCCATGGGCCCTGTCATCACAATGCTCCATGCCCTTGTCATCAAAATGCTCCAGAACTCTTGTCATCATTATGCTCCATGCCAATGTCATCAAAATGCCCCATGACACTTGTCATCACAATGCTCCATGGCCTTTGTCATCACAATGTTCCATGGCCGCTGTCATCACAATGCTCCATGACCCCTGTCATCACAAAGTTCTCTGCCCATATCATCACAATGCTCCTTGTCACCTTTAATCACAATGCTCCATGCCCTTTAATCACAATGCTCCAGAATTCTTGTTATCACAATGATCCTTGACCGTTTCATTACAGTGCCCCATGACCCTTGTCATCACAAAGCTCCATGACCCCTGTCATCACAATGATCCATGACTCCTTTCCTCACAGTGCTCCAGTACCCTTTTCATCATAATGCTCCATGCCATTGTCAGCACAATGCTCCTTGGACCCTGTCATCAAAATGCTCCATCCCCTTTTCATCACAATGCTCCAGATGTCCTATCATTACAATGCTTCATGCCCGTGTCAACACAATGCTCCATGACCCCTGTCATCAAAATGCTTTATGAACCTTGTTATCAGAATGTTCCATGACCCCTGTCATCAAAATGATCCATGACGGTTGTCATCACAATGCTGCATGATACCTTTCATCGCAATTCTCTGTGACCGCTGTCATCACAATGCTCCTGGACAATTTTCATCACAATGCTCCATGGCCCCTGTCATCACAGTGCCCCATAACCGCTGTTATCACAATGCTCCATGAGCCTGTCATCACAATGCTGCATGTCACCTGTCATCACATTTTTCCATGGCCTTTGTATTCACAATGCACCATGGACCCTATAATCACACTGCTGCATGTTCCCTTTCAACACAATGGTCCATGACCCCTCTCACCACAACGTTCCATGAAAATTGTCATCAAAATGCTCCATGACCCCGGTCACCACAAGGTTCCCTGCACTTGTCATTACAATGCTCCATGACGCTTGTAATCACAATGCTCCATGACCCTTGTAATCACAATGGTACATGGCCTTGTCATTACAATGCTCCATGGCCTCTGTCATCACCATGCTCCATGGTCTTTCTCATCACAATGCTCTATGACCCCTGTCATCACAATGCTTGATGACCATTGTCATCACAATGCTCCAAGGCCCGTGTCAACACAATGCCTCATGGTCTTTGTAATCATAATGCTCAATGACCCCTCTCATCACAATGCTCCATTCCGTTGTCATCACAATGCTCCATGGCCCCTGTAATCACAATGCTCCATGATCTCTTTCATCACAATGCTCCATGACCACTGTCATCACCATGCCTCATGACGCCTGTCATCTCAATGCTCCATGGCCCCTTTCATCACAATGCTCCATGAACCCAGTCATCACAATGTTCCCTGCCCTTTTCATCACAATGCTCCATGGGCCCTGTCATCACAATGCTCCATGCCCTTGTCATCAAAATGCTCCAGAACTCTTGTCATCATAATGCTCCATGCCAATGTCATCAAAATGCCCCATGACACTTGTCATCACAATGCTCCATGGCCTTTGTCATCACAATGTTCCATGGCCGCTGTCATCACAATGTTCCATGCCCTTGTCATCAAAATTCTCCAGAACTCTTGTCATCATAATGCTCCATGCCAATGTCATCAAAATGCCCCTTGACACTTGTCATCACAATGCTCCATGGCCTTTGTCATCACAATGTTCCATGGTCCCTGTAATCACAGTGCTCCCTGATACCTTTCATCACAATTCTAGATGACCACTGTCATCACAATGCCCCATGACTGATGTCATCACAATTTGCATGGTCCTTGTCATCACAATGCTCCATGAACCTATCATCACAAGGTTCCAGGACACTTGTCATCACAATGATCCATGATCACTTTCATCACAATGCTCCATGAAACCTGTCATCTCAATGCTCCATAGCCTTTGTATTCACAATGCTCCATGGCCCCTGTAATCACAGTGCTCCTTGACCCATTTCATCACAATGCTCCAAGACCGCTGTCATCACAATGTCCCATGACGCCTGCCATCACAAATCTCCAAGGCCTCTCTTACCAGAAAGCTCCATGATCCCTGTCAGCACAATGTTCCATGACACTTTTCATCACAATGCTCCATGACCCCTGTCATCACAAAGTTCTCTGCCCATATCATCACAATGCTCCTTGTCACCTTTAATCACAATGCTCCATGCCCTTTCATCACAATGCTCCAGAATTATTGTTATCGCAATGATCATTGACCGTGTCATTACAATGCTCCATGACCCTTGTCATCACAAAGCTCCATGACCCCTGTCATCACAATGATCCATGACTCCTTTCCTCACAGTGCTCCAGTACCCTTTTCCTCATAATGCTCCATGCCATTGTCAGCACAATGCTCCTTGGACCCTGTCATCAAAATGTTCCATCCCCTTTTCATCACAATGCTCCAGATGTCCTATCATTACAATGCTCCATGCCCGTGTCAACACAATGCTCCATGACCCCTGTCATCAAAATGCTTTATGAACCTTGTTATCAGAATGTTCCATGACCCCTGTCATCAAAATGATCCATGACCGTTGTCATCACAATGCTGCATGATACCTTTCATCCCAATTCTCTGTGTCCGCTGTCATCACAATGCTCCTGGACAATTTTCAGGCTCCATTCCCGTGTCATCCCATTGCTCAATGACACTTGTCATCAAAATGTTCCTTGGCCTTTGTCATCACAGTGCTCCATGATACCTTTAATCAAAATTCTACATGTCCACTGTCATCACAATGCAAGATGACCAATCTCATCACAATGCCCCATGACACGTGTCATCACAATTCGCCTTGGCCCTTGTCATCTCAATGCTGTATGAACCGTGTCATCACTAGGTTCCAGGACCCTTGTCATCACAATGCTCCATGAACTCTCTTATCTCAATGTTCCATGGCCTTTGTAGTCACAATGCTCCATTGTCCCGATAATCGCGTTGCTCCATGATCTGTGTCAGCACAGTATTTCATGACACTTGTCATCACAATGCTCCATGATCCCTGTAATCAAAATGATCCCTGCCAATGTCATCATAATGTTCCATGTCTCCTGTAATCACAATGCTCCATGCACAGGTCATCACAATGCTCCAGGTATGTTGTCATCACCATGCTTCATGCCCCGTGTCATCACAATGCTCCATGAATCTTGTCTTCACAATGCTCTATGGCCTTTGTCATCACAATGCTCCGTGACCCCTGTCAACACAATGCCTGATGACCCCTGTCATCAAAATGCTAAATGGCACTTGTCATCACAATGCTCTATGTCACCTGTCATCACTCTTCTCCATGTCACTTGTTATCACAATGCTCCATGGCCCCTGTAATCCCAGTACTCCATGACCCCTTTCATTACAATGCCCAATGCTACCTCTCATCACAATTCTCCATGGCATTCGTCATCACGATGCACCATGACACCTGTCATCACAATGCTCCATGACACTTGTCATCACAGCGCTCGATGGCCCTTGTCATCACAATGTTCCTTGGTGCTTTTCATTGCAGTGCTCCATGACAACTTTCATCAAAATACTCCAAGATTTGTTTCATCACAATGCTCCATGGCCCTTGTCATTACAAATCCACATGATCCCTTTCATGACAATTCTCCATGGCAACTTACATAAAAAGGCTCCATGCCCCTGTCATCACAATGCCCAATGATACCTGTTTTTACAATGATCCAAGTCCCTTGTCATCACAAGGCTCCATGTCCCTTGTATTCACAATGCCCCATGACCCCTGTCATCACAATGCTCCATGGCCCTTGTCATCACAATGCTCCATGAAACATTTCCTCACAATGCTCCAGTACGCCTTTCATCCAAATTCCCCATGGCCACTGTCATCACAATTCTCCATGACCCCTGTCATCGTAATGGTCCATGACCCGCTTCATCTCAATGCTCCATGACACCTGTCATCACAAAGCTCCATGCCCTTGTCATCACAAGGCTCCAGAACTCTTGTCATTATAATGCTCCATGTCCGTTTCATCACCATGCTCCATGACACTTGTCATCACAATGCTCCATGGCCCCTCTCATTACTGTGCACCATAATAACTTTAATCACATTTCTAGATGACCACTGCCATCACAATGCCCCATGACATTGTCATCACAATTCGCCATGACCATTGTCATCACAATGCTCCATGAACCATGTCATCAGAGGGTCCCAGGACACTTGTCATCACAATGATCCATTACCATTTTCATCACAATGCTCCATGACCACTGTCATCTCAATGCTCCAAGGCCTTTGTATTCAAAATGCTCCATGGCCCCTGTAATCACAGTGCTCCATAACACCTTTCATCATAATGCTCCATGACCACTGCCATCTCAATGCCTCATGACGCCTCTCCTCACAATTCTCCAAGGCCCTTTTCATCACAATGCTCCATGACACTTGTCATCACATTGCTCCATAACACCTGTCATCACAGTGTTCCCGGCCCATATCATCACAATGCACCATGTCCCCTATAATCACAATGCTCCATGCCTTTTTCCTCACAATGCTCCAAAATTCTTGTCATCACAATGTTCCATGACCGCGTCATCACAATGCTACATGACCCCGGTCTTCACAGTTCTCCATGACCTTTGTCATCACAATGCTCTATGTCGCTTTTCATGACAATTCTCAATGACCACTTTAATCACTATGCTCGCTGACCATTTTCATGACATTTCTCTATTGTCATTACAATTCCCCACGGCCCCTTTCTTCACAATGCTCCATGATGCATGTCATAAAAATGCTCCATGGCTTTTGTTATCACAATGCTCCAGGACCAGTTTCATCACAATACTCCATCCCCCTTGTCATCACAGTGCACAATGAAACCTTTCATTACAATGTTCCATGACACTTGTCATCACAGTGCTCCATGGCCTTTATCATCACAATGCTGCCAGGCACTTTTCATCACGACGTTCCATGAAAACTTTCATCACATGGCTCCATGACCATTGTCATCACAATAGTCCATACCCTTGTCAACACAATGCTGCATAATCCCTGTCATCACAATTCTCCATGACTGCTGTCATCACAATAATCCAGGACAAGTTTCATAACAATGCTTCATGCCCCCAGTCATCACAGTGCTCCATGATACCTTTCATCACAATTCCTAGATGATCAAGGTCATCACATTGCCCCATGACACCTGTCCTCACAATTCGCTATGACGCTTGTCATCACAATACTCGATGAACCGTGTCATCACAGTGTTCCAGGACACATGTCATCACAATGATCCATTACTACTTTCATCACAATGCTCCAATACACCTGTCATCACAAAGCTCCATGGCCCCTGTTATCATATTGCTCCATGATCTCTTTCATCACAATGCTCCATGACCACTGTCATCACCATGCCTCATGACGCCTGTCATCTCAATGCTCCATGGCCCCTTTCATCACAATGCTCCATGAACCCAGTCACCACAATGTTCCTTGCCCTTTTCATCACAATGCTCCATGGACCCTGTCATCACAATGCTCCATGCCCTTGTCATCAAAATGCTCCAGAACTCTTGTCATCATAATGCTCCATGCCAATGTCATCAAAATGCCCCATGACATATGTCATCACAATGCTCCATGGCCTTTCTCATCACAATGTTCCATGGCCGCTGTCATCACAATGCTCCATGCCCTTGTCATCAAAATTCTCCAGAACTCTTGTCATCATAATGCTCCATGCCAATGTCATCAAAATGCCCCTTGACACTTGTCATCACAATGCTCCATGGCCTTTGTCATCACAATGTTCCATGGTCCCTGTAATCACAGTGCTCCCTGATACCT
Source organism: Balaenoptera physalus (assembly GCF_965194825.1). Lineage (NCBI taxonomy): Eukaryota > Metazoa > Chordata > Mammalia > Artiodactyla > Balaenopteridae > Balaenoptera > Balaenoptera physalus. Next base: position 20,907,114 of record NC_138893.1, on the reverse strand, counting down.
TTCATCACAATTCTAGATGACCACTGTCATCACAATGCCCCATGACTGATGTCATCACAATTTGCATGGTCCTTGTCATCACAATGCTCCATGAACCTATCATCACAAGGTTCCAGGACACTTGTCATCACAATGATCCATGATCACTTTCATCACAATGCTCCATGAAACCTGTCATCTCAATGCTCCATAGCCTTTGTATTCACAATGCTCCATGGCCCCTGTAATCACAGTGCTCCTTGACCCATTTCATCACAATGCTCCAAGACCGCTGTCATCACAATGTCCCATGACGCCTGCCATCACAAATCTCCAAGGCCTCTCTTACCAGAAAGCTCCATGATCCCTGTCAGCACAATGTTCCATGACACTTTTCATCACAATGCTCCATGACCCCTGTCATCACAAAGTTCTCTGCACATATCATCACAATGCTCCTTGTCACCTTTAATCACAATGCTCCATGCCCTTTCATCACAATGCTCCAGAATTCTTGTTATCGCAATGATCCTTGACCGTGTCATTACAATGCTCCATGACCCTTGTCATCACAAAGCTCCATGACCCCTGTCATCACAATGATCCATGACTCCTTTCCTCAGTGCTCCAGTACCCTTTTCATCACAATGCTCCATGCCATTATCAGCACAATGCTCCTTGGACCCTGTCATCAAAATGCTCCATCCCCTTTTCATCACAATGCTCCAGATGTCCTATCATTACAATGCTCCATGACCCCTGTCATCAAAATGCTTTATGAACCTTGTTATCAGAATGTTCCATGACCCCTGTCATCAAAATGATCCATGACGGTTGTCATCACAATGCTGCATGACACCTTTCATCCCAATTCTCTGTGACCGCTGTCATCACAATGCTCCTGGACAATTTTCATCACAATGCTCCATGGCCCCTGTCATCACATTGCCCCATAACCGCTGTTATCACAATGCTCCATGAGCCTGTCATCACAATGCTGCATGACTCCTGTCATCACATTTTTCCATGGCCTTTGTATTCACAATGCACCATGGACCCTATAATCACACTGCTGCATGTTCCCTTTCAACACAATGGTCCATGACCCCTCTCACCACAACGTTCCATGAAAATTGACATCAAAATGCTCCATGACCCCGGTCACCACAAGGTTCCCTGCCCTTGTCATCACAATGCTCCATGACGCTTGTAATCAAAATGCTCCATGACCCTTGTAATCACAATGGTACATGGCCTTGTCATTACAATGCTCCATGGCCTCTGTCATCACCATGCTCCATGGTCTTTCTCATCACAATGCTCTATGACCCCTGTCATCACAATGCTTGATGACTATTGTCATCACAATGCTCCAAGGCCCGTTTCATCACAATGCCTCATGGTCTTTGTAATCATAATGCTCAATGACCCGTCTCATCACAATGCTCCATGCCGTTGTCATCACAATGCTCCATGGCCCCTGTAATCACAATGCTCCATGCCCTCGTCATCACAATGCTCCAGAACTCTTGGCATCATAATGCTCCATTCCCGTGTCATCCCATTGCTCAATGACACTTGTCATCAAAATATTCCTTGGCCTTTGTCATCACAGTGCTCCATGATACCTTTAATCAAAATTCTACATGACCACTGTCATCACAATGCAAGATGACCAATCTCATCACAATGCCCCATGACACGTGTCATCACAATTCGCCTTGGCCCTTGTCATCTCAATGCTGTATGAACCGTGTCATCACTAGGTTCCAGGACCCTTGTCATCACAATGCTCCATGAACTCTATTATCTCAATGTTCCATGGCCTTTGTAGTCACAATGCTCCATTGTCCCGATAATCGCGTTGCTCCATGATCTGTGTCAGCACAGTATTTCATGACACTTGTCATCACAATGCTCCATGATCCCTGTAATCAAAATGATCCCTGCCAATGTCATCATAATGTTCCATGTCTCCTGTAATCACAATGCTCCATGCACAGGTCATCACAATGCTCCAGGTATGTTGTCATCACCATGCTTCAATCCCCGTGTCATCACAATGCTCCATGAATCTTGTCTTCACAATGCTCTATGGCCTTTGTCATCACAATGCTCCGTGACCCCTGTCAACACAATGCCTGATGACCCCTGTCATCAAAATGCTAAATGGCACTTGTCATCACAATGCTCTATGTCACCTGTCATCACTCTTCTCCATGTCACTTGTTATCACAATGCTCCATGGCCCCTGTAATCCCAGTACTCCATGACCCCTTTCATTACAATGCCCAATGCTACCTCTCATCACAATTCTCCATGGCATTCGTCATCACGATGCACCATGACACCTGTCATCACAATGCTCCATGACACTTGTCATCACAGCGCTCGATGGCCCTTGTCATCACAATGTTCCTTGGTGCTTTTCATCGCAATGCTCCATGACAACTTTCATCAAAATACTCCAAGATTTGTTTCATCACAATGCTCCATGGCCCTTGTCATTACAAATCCACATGATCCCTTTCATGACAATTCTCCATGGCAACTTACATAAAAAGGCTCCATGCCCCTGTCATCACAATGCCCAATGATACCAGTTTTTACAATGATCCAAGTCCCTTGTCATCACAAGGCTCCATGTCCCTTGTATTCACAATGCCCCATGACCCCTGTCATCACAATGCTCCATGGCCCTTGTCATCACAATGCTCCATGAAACATTTCCTCACAATGCTCCAGTACGCCTTTCATCCAAATTCCCCATGGCCACTGTCATCACAATTCTCCATGACCCCTGTCATCGTAATGGTCCATGACCCGCTTCATCTCAATGCTCCATGACACCTGTCATCACAAAGCTCCATGCCCTTGTCATCACAAGGCTCCAGAACTCTTGTCATTATAATGCTCCATGTCCGTTTCATCACCATGCTCCATGACACTTGTCATCACAATGCTCCATGGCCCCTCTCATTACTGTGCACCATAATAACTTTAATCACATTTCTAGATGACCACTGCCATCACAATGCCCCATGACATTGTCATCACAATTCGCCATGACCATTGTCATCACAATGCTCCATGAACCATGTCATCAGAGGGTCCCAGGACACTTGTCATCACAATGATCCATTACCATTTTCATCACAATGTTCCATGACCACTGTCATCTCAATGCTCCAAGGCCTTTGTATTCAAAATGCTCCATGGCCCCTGTAATCACAGTGCTCCATAACACCTTTCATCATAATGCTCCATGACCACTGCCATCTCAATGCCTCATGACGCCTCTCCTCACAATTCTCCAAGGCCCTTTTCATCACAATGCTCCATGACACTTGTCATCACATTGCTCCATAACACCTGTCATCACAGTGTTCCCGGCCCATATCATCACAATGCACCATGTCCCCTATAATCACAATGCTCCATGCCTTTTTCCTCACAATGCTCCAAAATTCTTGTCATCACAATGTTCCATGACCGCGTCATCACAATGCTACATGACCCCGGTCTTCACAGTTCTCCATGACCTTTGTCATCACAATGCTCTATGTCGCTTTTCATGACAATTCTCAATGACCACTTTAATCACTATGCTCGCTGACCATTTTCATGACATTTCTCTATTGTCATTACAATTCCCCACGGCCCCTTTCTTCACAATGCTCCATGATGCATGTCATAAAAATGCTCCATGGCTTTTGTTATCACAATGCTCCAGGACCAGTTTCATCACAATACTCCATCCCCCTTGTCATCACAGTGCACAATGAAACCTTTCATTACAATGTTCCATGACACTTGTCATCACAGTGCTCCATGGCCTTTATCATCACAATGCTGCCAGGCACTTTTCATCACGACGTTCCATGAAAACTTTCATCACATGGCTCCATGACCATTGTCATCACAATAGTCCATACCCTTGTCAACACAATGCTGCATAATCCCTGTCATCACAATTCTCCATGACTGCTGTCATCACAATAATCCAGGACAAGTTTCATAACAATGCTTCATGCCCCCAGTCATCACAGTGCTCCATGATACCTTTCATCACAATTCCTAGATGATCAAGGTCATCACATTGCCCCATGACACCTGTCCTCACAATTCGCTATGACGCTTGTCATCACAATACTCGATGAACCGTGTCATCACAGTGTTCCAGGACACATGTCATCACAATGATCCATTACTACTTTCATCACAATGCTCCAATACACCTGTCATCACAAAGCTCCATGGCCCCTGTTATCATATTGCTCCATGATCTCTTTCATCACAATGCTCCATGACCACTGTCATCACCATGCCTCATGACGCCTGTCATCTCAATGCTCCATGGCCCCTTTCATCACAATGCTCCATGAACCCAGTCACCACAATGTTCCTTGCCCTTTTCATCACAATGCTCCATGGACCCTGTCATCACAATGCTCCATGCCCTTGTCATCAAAATGCTCCAGAACTCTTGTCATCATAATGCTCCATGCCAATGTCATCAAAATGCCCCATGACATATGTCATCACAATGCTCCATGGCCTTTCTCATCACAATGTTCCATGGCCGCTGTCATCACAATGCTCCATGCCCTTGTCATCAAAATTCTCCAGAACTCTTGTCATCATAATGCTCCATGCCAATGTCATCAAAATGCCCCTTGACACTTGTCATCACAATGCTCCATGGCCTTTGTCATCACAATGTTCCATGGTCCCTGTAATCACAGTGCTCCCTGATACCTTTCATCACAATTCTAGATGACCACTGTCATCACAATGCCCCATGACTGATGTCATCACAATTTGCATGGTCCTTGTCATCACAATGCTCCATGAACCTATCATCACAAGGTTCCAGGACACTTGTCATCACAATGATCCATGATCACTTTCATCACAATGCTCCATGAAACCTGTCATCTCAATGCTCCATAGCCTTTGTATTCACAATGCTCCATGGCCCCTGTAATCACAGTGCTCCTTGACCCATTTCATCACAATGCTCCAAGACCGCTGTCATCACAATGTCCCATGACGCCTGCCATCACAAATCTCCAAGGCCTCTCTTACCAGAAAGCTCCATGATCCCTGTCAGCACAATGTTCCATGACACTTTTCATCACAATGCTCCATGACCCCTGTCATCACAAAGTTCTCTGCACATATCATCACAATGCTCCTTGTCACCTTTAATCACAATGCTCCATGCCCTTTCATCACAATGCTCCAGAATTCTTGTTATCGCAATGATCCTTGACCGTGTCATTACAATGCTCCATGACCCTTGTCATCACAAAGCTCCATGACCCCTGTCATCACAATGATCCATGACTCCTTTCCTCAGTGCTCCAGTACCCTTTTCATCACAATGCTCCATGCCATTATCAGCACAATGCTCCTTGGACCCTGTCATCAAAATGCTCCATCCCCTTTTCATCACAATGCTCCAGATGTCCTATCATTACAATGCTCCATGACCCCTGTCATCAAAATGCTTTATGAACCTTGTTATCAGAATGTTCCATGACCCCTGTCATCAAAATGATCCATGACGGTTGTCATCACAATGCTGCATGACACCTTTCATCCCAATTCTCTGTGACCGCTGTCATCACAATGCTCCTGGACAATTTTCATCACAATGCTCCATGGCCCCTGTCATCACATTGCCCCATAACCGCTGTTATCACAATGCTCCATGAGCCTGTCATCACAATGCTGCATGACTCCTGTCATCACATTTTTCCATGGCCTTTGTATTCACAATGCACCATGGACCCTATAATCACACTGCTGCATGTTCCCTTTCAACACAATGGTCCATGACCCCTCTCACCACAACGTTCCATGAAAATTGACATCAAAATGCTCCATGACCCCGGTCACCACAAGGTTCCCTGCCCTTGTCATCACAATGCTCCATGACGCTTGTAATCAAAATGCTCCATGACCCTTGTAATCACAATGGTACATGGCCTTGTCATTACAATGCTCCATGGCCTCTGTCATCACCATGCTCCATGGTCTTTCTCATCACAATGCTCTATGACCCCTGTCATCACAATGCTTGATGACTATTGTCATCACAATGCTCCAAGGCCCGTTTCATCACAATGCCTCATGGTCTTTGTAATCATAATGCTCAATGACCCGTCTCATCACAATGCTCCATGCCGTTGTCATCACAATGCTCCATGGCCCCTGTAATCACAATGCTCCATGCCCTCGTCATCACAATGCTCCAGAACTCTTGGCATCATAATGCTCCATTCCCGTGTCATCCCATTGCTCAATGACACTTGTCATCAAAATATTCCTTGGCCTTTGTCATCACAGTGCTCCATGATACCTTTAATCAAAATTCTACATGACCACTGTCATCACAATGCAAGATGACCAATCTCATCACAATGCCCCATGACACGTGTCATCACAATTCGCCTTGGCCCTTGTCATCTCAATGCTGTATGAACCGTGTCATCACTAGGTTCCAGGACCCTTGTCATCACAATGCTCCATGAACTCTCTTATCTCAATGTTCCATGGCCTTTGTAGTCACAATGCTCCATTGTCCCGATAATCGCGTTGCTCCATGATCTGTGTCAGCACAGTATTTCATGACACTTGTCATCACAATGCTCCATGATCCCTGTAATCAAAATGATCCCTGCCAATGTCATCACAATGTTCCATGTCTCCTGTAATCACAATGCTCCATGCCCAGGTCATCACAATGCTCCAGGTATGTTGTCATCACCATGCTTCATGCCCCGTGTCATCACAATGCTCCATGAATCTTGTCTTCACAATGCTCTATGGCCTTTGTCATCACAATGCTCCGTGACCCCTGTCAACACAATGCCTGATGACCCCTGTCATCAAAATGCTAAATGGCACTTGTCATCACAATGCTCTATGTCACCTGTCATCACTCTTCTCCATGTCACTTGTTATCACAATGCTCCATGGCCCCTGTAATCCCAGTACTCCATGACCCCTTTCATTACAATGCCCAATGCTACCTCTCATCACAATTCTCCATGGCATTCGTCATCACGATGCACCATGACACCTGTCATCACAATGCTCCATGACAGTTGTCATCACAGCGCTCGATGGCCCTTGTCATCACAATGTTCCTTGGTGCTTTTCATCGCAATGCTCCATGACAACTTTCATCAAAATACTCCAAGATTTGTTTCATCACAATGCTCCATGGCCCTTGTCATTACAAATCCACATGATCCCTTTCATGACAATTCTCCATGGCAACTTACATAAAAATGCTCCATGCCCCTGTCATCACAATGCCCAATGATACCTGTTTTTACAATGATCCAAGTCCCTTGTCATCACAAGGCTCCATGTCCCTTGTATTCACAATGCCCCATGACCCCTGACATCACAATGCTCCCTGGCCCTTGTCATCACAATGCTCCATGAAACATTTCCTCACAATGCTCCAGTACGCCTTTCATCCAAATTCCCCATGGCCACTGTCATCACAATTCTCGATGACCCCTGTCATCGTAATGGTCCATGACCCGCTTCATCTCAATGCTCCATGACACCTGTCATCACAAAGCTCCATGCCCTTGTCATCACAAGGCTCCAGAACTCTTGTCATTATAATGCTCCATGTCCGTTTCATCACCATGCTCCATGACACTTGTCATCACAATGCTCCATGGCCCCTCTCATTACTGTGCTCCATAATAACTTTAATCACATTTCTAGATGACCACTGCCATCACAATGCCCCATGACATTGTCATCACAATTCGCCATGACCATTGTCATCACAATGCTCCATGAACCATGTCATCAGAGGGTCCCAGGACACTTGTCATCACAATGATCCATTTCCATTTTCATCACAATGCTCCATGACCACAGTCATCTCAATGCTCCAAGGCCTTTGTATTCAAAATGCTCCATGGCCCCTGTAATCACAGTGCTCCATAACACCTTTCATCATAATGCTCCATGACCACTGCCATCTCAATGCCTCATGACGCCTGTCATCACAATTCTCCAAGGCCCCTTTCATCACAATGCTCCATGACACTTGTCATCACATTGCTCCATAACACCTGTCATCACAGTGTTCCCGGCCCATATCATCACAATGCTCCATGTCCCCTATAATCACAATGCTCCATGCCTTTTTCCTCACAATGCTCCAGAATTCTTGCCATCACAATGTTCCATGACCGCGTCATCACAATGCTACATGACCCTGGTCTTCACAGTTCTCCATGACTTTTGTCATCACAATGCTCTATGTAGCTTTTCATGACAATTCTCAATGACCACTTTAATCACTATGCTCGCTGACCATTTTCATGACATTTCTCTATTGTCATTACAATTCCCCACGGCCCCTTTCTTCACCATGCTCCATGATGCCTGTCATAAAAATGCTCCATGGCTTTTGTTATCACAATGCTCCAGGACCAGTTTCATCACAATAGTCCATCCCCCTTGTCATCACAGTGCACAATGAAAACTTTCATTACAATGTTCCATGACACTTGTCATCACAATGCTCCATGGCCTTTATCGTCACAATGCTGCCAGGCACTTTTCATCACGACGTTCCATGAAAACTTTCATCACCTGGCTCCATGACCATTGTCATCACAATAGTCCATACCCTTGTCAACACTATGCTGCATAATCCCTGTCATCACAATTCTCCATGACTGCTGTCATCACAATAATCCAGGACAAGTTTCATAACAATGCTTCATGCCTCCAGTCATCACAGTGCTCCATGATACCTTTCATCACAATTCCTAGATGATCAAGGTCATCACATTGCCCCATGACACCTGTCATCATAATTCGCTATGACGCTTGTCATCACAATACTCGATGAACCGAGTCATCACAGTGTTCCAGGACACATGTCATCACAATGATCCATGACTACTTTCATCACAATGCTCCAATACACCTGTCATCACAATGCTCCATGGCCCCTGTTATCATATTGCTCCATGATCTCTTTCATCACAATGCTCCATGACCACTGTCATCACCATGCCTCATGACACCTGTCATCTCAATGCTCCATGGCCCCTTTCATCACAATGCTCCATGAACACAGTCATCACAATGTTCCCTGCCCTTTTCATCACAATGCTCCATGGGCCCTGTCATCACAATGCTCCATGCCCTTTTCATCAAAATGCTCCAGAACTCTTGTCATCATAATGCTCCATGCCAATGTCATCAAAATGCCCCATGACACTTGTCATCACAATGCTCCATGGCCTTTGTCATCACAATGTTCCATGGCCGCTCTCATCACAATGCTCCATGACCCCTGTCATCACAAAGTTCTCTGCCCATATCATCACAATGCTCCTTGTCACCTTTAATCACAATGCTCCATGCCCTTTCATCACAATGCTCCAGAATTCTTGTTATCGCAATGATCCTTGACCGTGTCATTACAATGCTCCATGACCCTTGTCATCACAAAGCTCCATGACCCCTGCCATCACAATGATCCATGACTCCTTTCCTCACAGTGCTCCAGTACCCTTTTCATCATAATGCTCCATGCCATTGTCAGCACAATGCTCCTTGGACCCTGTCATCAAAATGCTCCATCCCCTTTTCATCACAATGCTCCAGATGTCCTATCATTACAATGCTCCATGCTCGTGTCAACACAATGCTCCATGACCCCTGTCATCAAAATGCTTTATGAACCTTGTTATCAGAATGTTCCATGACCCCTGTCATCAAAATGATCCATGACCGTTGTCATCACAATGCTGCATGATACCTTTCATCCCAATTCTCTGTGACCGCTGTCATCAAAATGCTCCTGGACAATTTTCATCACAATGCTCCATTGCCCCTGTCATCACAGTGCCCCATAACCGCTGTAATCACAATGCTCCATGACCCTGTCATCACAATGCTGCATGACTCCTGTCATCACATTTTTCCATGGCCTATGTATTCACAATGCACCATGGACCCTATAATCACAATGCTGCATGTTCCCTTTCAACACAATGGTCCATGACCCCTCTCATCACAACGTTCCATGAAAATTGTCATCAAAATGCTCCATGATCCCGGTCACCACAAGATTCCCTGCCCTTGTCATCACAATGCTCCATGACGCTTGTAATCACAATGCTCCATGACCCTTGTAATCACAATGGTACATTGCCTTGTCATTACAATGCTCCATGGCCTCTGTCATCACCATGCTCCATGGTCTTTCTCATCACAAAGCTCTATGACCCCTGTCATCACAATGCTTGATGACCATTGTCATCACAATGCTCCAAGACCCGTGTCATCACAATGCCTCATGGTCTTTGTAATCATAATGCTCAATGAACCCTCTCATCACAATGCTCCATGCCGTTGTCATCACAATGCTCCATGGCCCCTGTAATCACAATGCTCCATGATCTCTTTCATCACAATGCTCCATGACCACTGTCATCACCATGCCTCATGACGCCTGTCATCTCAATGCTCCATGGCCCCTTTCATCACAATGCTCCATGAACCCAGTCATCACAATGTTCCCTGCCCTTTTCATCACAATGCTCCATGGGCCCTGTCATCACAATGCTCCATGCCCTTGTCATCAAAATGCTCCAGAACTCTTGTCATCATAATGCTCCATGCCAATGTCATCAAAATGCCCCATGACACTTGTCATCACAATGCTCCATGGCCTTTGTCATCACAATGTTCCATGGCCGCTGTCATCACAATGTTCCATGCCCTTGTCATCAAAATTCTCCAGAACTCTTGTCATCATAATGCTCCATGCCAATGTCATCAAAATGCCCCTTGACACTTGTCATCACAATGCTCCATGGCCTTTGTCATCACAATGTTCCATGGTCCCTGTAATCACAGTGCTCCCTGATACCTTTCATCACAATTCTAGATGACCACTGTCATCACAATGCCCCATGACTGATGTCATCACAATTTGCATGGTCCTTGTCATCACAATGCTCCATGAACCTATCATCACAAGGTTCCAGGACACTTGTCATCACAATGATCCATGATCACTTTCATCACAATGCTCCATGAAACCTGTCATCTCAATGCTCCATAGCCTTTGTATTCACAATGCTCCATGGCCCCTGTAATCACAGTGCTCCTTGACCCATTTCATCACAATGCTCCAAGACCGCTGTCATCACAATGTCCCATGACGCCTGCCATCACAAATCTCCAAGGCCTCTCTTACCAGAAAGCTCCATGATCCCTGTCAGCACAATGTTCCATGACACTTTTCATCACAATGCTCCATGACCCCTGTCATCACAAAGTTCTCTGCCCATATCATCACAATGCTCCTTGTCACCTTTAATCACAATGCTCCATGCCCTTTCATCACAATGCTCCAGAATTATTGTTATCGCAATGATCATTGACCGTGTCATTACAATGCTCCATGACCCTTGTCATCACAAAGCTCCATGACCCCTGTCATCACAATGATCCATGACTCCTTTCCTCACAGTGCTCCAGTACCCTTTTCCTCATAATGCTCCATGCCATTGTCAGCACAATGCTCCTTGGACCCTGTCATCAAAATGTTCCATCCCCTTTTCATCACAATGCTCCAGATGTCCTATCATTACAATGCTCCATGCCCGTGTCAACACAATGCTCCATGACCCCTGTCATCAAAATGCTTTATGAACCTTGTTATCAGAATGTTCCATGACCCCTGTCATCAAAATGATCCATGACCGTTGTCATCACAATGCTGCATGATACCTTTCATCCCAATTCTCTGTGTCCGCTGTCATCACAATGCTCCTGGACAATTTTCAGGCTCCATTCCCGTGTCATCCCATTGCTCAATGACACTTGTCATCAAAATGTTCCTTGGCCTTTGTCATCACAGTGCTCCATGATACCTTTAATCAAAATTCTACATGTCCACTGTCATCACAATGCAAGATGACCAATCTCATCACAATGCCCCATGACACGTGTCATCACAATTCGCCTTGGCCCTTGTCATCTCAATGCTGTATGAACCGTGTCATCACTAGGTTCCAGGACCCTTGTCATCACAATGCTCCATGAACTCTCTTATCTCAATGTTCCATGGCCTTTGTAGTCACAATGCTCCATTGTCCCGATAATCGCGTTGCTCCATGATCTGTGTCAGCACAGTATTTCATGACACTTGTCATCACAATGCTCCATGATCCCTGTAATCAAAATGATCCCTGCCAATGTCATCATAATGTTCCATGTCTCCTGTAATCACAATGCTCCATGCACAGGTCATCACAATGCTCCAGGTATGTTGTCATCACCATGCTTCATGCCCCGTGTCATCACAATGCTCCATGAATCTTGTCTTCACAATGCTCTATGGCCTTTGTCATCACAATGCTCCGTGACCCCTGTCAACACAATGCCTGATGACCCCTGTCATCAAAATGCTAAATGGCACTTGTCATCACAATGCTCTATGTCACCTGTCATCACTCTTCTCCATGTCACTTGTTATCACAATGCTCCATGGCCCCTGTAATCCCAGTACTCCATGACCCCTTTCATTACAATGCCCAATGCTACCTCTCATCACAATTCTCCATGGCATTCGTCATCACGATGCACCATGACACCTGTCATCACAATGCTCCATGACACTTGTCATCACAGCGCTCGATGGCCCTTGTCATCACAATGTTCCTTGGTGCTTTTCATCGCAATGCTCCATGACAACTTTCATCAAAATACTCCAAGATTTGTTTCATCACAATGCTCCATGGCCCTTGTCATTACAAATCCACATGATCCCTTTCATGACAATTCTCCATGGCAACTTACATAAAAAGGCTCCATGCCCCTGTCATCACAATGCCCAATGATACCTGTTTTTAAAATGATCCAAGTCCCTTGTCATCACAAGGCTCCATGTCCCTTGTATTCACAATGCCCCATGACCCCTGTCATCACAATGCTCCATGGCCCTTGTCATCACAATGCTCCATGAAACATTTCCTCACAATGCTCCAGTACGCCTTTCATCCAAATTCCCCATGGCCACTGTCATCACAATTCTCCATGACCCCTGTCATCGTAATGGTCCATGACCCGCTTCATCTCAATGCTCCATGACACCTGTCATCACAAAGCTCCATGCCCTTGTCATCACAAGGCTCCAGAACTCTTGTCATTATAATGCTCCATGTCCGTTTCATCACCATGCTCCATGACACTTGTCATCACAATGCTCCATGGCCCCTCTCATTACTGTGCACCATAATAACTTTAATCACATTTCTAGATGACCACTGCCATCACAATGCCCCATGACATTGTCATCACAATTCGCCATGACCATTGTCATCACAATGCTCCATGAACCATGTCATCAGAGGGTCCCAGGACACTTGTCATCACAATGATCCATTACCATTTTCATCACAATGCTCCATGACCACTGTCATCTCAATGCTCCAAGGCCTTTGTATTCAAAATGCTCCATGGCCCCTGTAATCACAGTGCTCCATAACACCTTTCATCATAATGCTCCATGACCACTGCCATCTCAATGCCTCATGACGCCTCTCCTCACAATTCTCCAAGGCCCTTTTCATCACAATGCTCCATGACACTTGTCATCACATTGCTCCATAACACCTGTCATCACAGTGTTCCCGGCCCATATCATCACAATGCACCATGTCCCCTATAATCACAATGCTCCATGCCTTTTTCCTCACAATGCTCCAAAATTCTTGTCATCACAATGTTCCATGACCGCGTCATCACAATGCTACCTGACCCCGGTCTTCACAGTTCTCCATGACCTTTGTCATCACAATGCTCTATGTCGCTTTTCATGACAATTCTCAATGACCACTTTAATCACTATGCTCGCTGACCATTTTCATGACATTTCTCTATTGTCATTACAATTCCCCACGGCCCCTTTCTTCACAATGCTCCATGATGCATGTCATAAAAATGCTCCATGGCTTTTGTTATCACAATGCTCCAGGACCAGTTTCATCACAATACTCCATCCCCCTTGTCATCACAGTGCACAATGAAACCTTTCATTACAATGTTCCATGACACTTGTCATCACAGTGCTCCATGGCCTTTATCGTCACAATGCTGCCAGGCACTTTTCATCACGACGTTCCATGAAAACTTTCATCACATGGCTCCATGACCATTGTCATCACAATAGTCCATACCCTTGTCAACACAATGCTGCATAATCCCTGTCATCACAATTCTCCATGACTGCTGTCATCACAATAATCCAGGACAAGTTTCATAACAATGCTTCATGCCCCCAGTCATCACAGTGCTCCATGATACCTTTCATCACAATTCCTAGATGATCAAGGTCATCACATTGCCCCATGACACCTGTCCTCACAATTCGCTATGACGCTTGTCATCACAATACTCGATGAACCGTGTCATCACAGTGTTCCAGGACACATGTCATCACAATGATCCATGACTACTTTCATCACAATGCTCCAATACACCAGTCATCACAAAGCTCCATGGCCCCTGTTATCATATTGCTCCATGATCTCTTTCATCACAATGCTCCATGACCACTGTCATCACCATGCCTCATGACGCCTGTCATCTCAATGCTCCATGGCCCCTTTCATCACAATGCTCCATGAACCCAGTCACCACAATGTTCCTTGCCCTTTTCATCACAATGCTCCATGGACCCTGTCATCACAATGCTCCATGCCCTTGTCATCAAAATGCTCCAGAACTCTTGTCATCATAATGCTCCATGCCAATGTCATCAAAATGCCCCATGACATATGTCATCACAATGCTCCATGGCCTTTGTCATCACAATGTTCCATGGCCGCTGGCATCACAATGTTCCATGCCCTTGTCATCAAAATTCTCCAGAACTCTTGTCATCATAATGCTCCATGCCAATGTCATCAAAATGCCCCTTGACACTTGTCATCACAATGCTCCATGGCCTTTGTCATCACAATGTTCCATGGTCCCTGTAATCACAGTGCTCCCTGATACCTTTCATCACAATTCTAGATGACCACTGTCATCACAATGCCCCATGACTGATGTCATCACAATTTGCATGGTCCCTGTCATCACAATGCTCCATGAACCTATCATCACAAGGTTCCAGGACACTTGTCATCACAATGATCCATGATCACTTTCATCACAATGCTCCATGAAACCTGTCATCTCAATGCTCCATAGCCTTTGTATTCACAATGCTCCATGGCCCCTGTAATCACAGTGCTCCTTGACCCATTTCATCACAATGCTCCAAGACCGCTGTCATCACAATGTCCCATGACGCCTGCCATCACAAATCTCCAAGGCCTCTCTTACCAGAAAGCTCCATGATCCCTGTCAGCACAATGTTCCATGACACTTTTCATCACAATGCTCCATGACCCCTGTCATCACAAAGTTCTCTGCACATATCATCACAATGCTCCTTGTCACCTTTAATCACAATGCTCCATGCCCTTTCATCACAATGCTCCAGAATTCTTGTTATCGCAATGATCCTTGACCGTGTCATTACAATGCTCCATGACCCTTGTCATCACAAAGCTCCATGACCCCTGTCATCACAATGATCCATGACTCCTTTCCTCAGTGCTCCAGTACCCTTTTCATCACAATGCTCCATGCCATTATCAGCACAATGCTCCTTGGACCCTGTCATCAAAATGCTCCATCCCCTTTTCATCACAATGCTCCAGATGTCCTATCATTACAATGCTCCATGACCCCTGTCATCAAAATGCTTTATGAACCTTGTTATCAGAATGTTCCATGACCCCTGTCATCAAAATGATCCATGACGGTTGTCATCACAATGCTGCATGACACCTTTCATCCCAATTCTCTGTGACCGCTGTCATCACAATGCTCCTGGACAATTTTCATCACAATGCTCCATGGCCCTGTCATCACATTGCCCCATAACCGCTGTTATCACAATGCTCCATGAGCCTGTCATCACAATGCTGCATGACTCCTGTCATCACATTTTTCCATGGCCTATGTATTCACAATGCACAATGGACCCTATAATCACACTGCTGCATGTTCCCTTTCAACACAATGGTCCATGACCCCTCTCACCACAACGTTCCATGAAAATTGACATCAAAATGCTCCATGACCCCGGTCACCACAAGGTTCCCTGCCCTTGTCATCACAATGCTCCATGACGCTTGTAATCAAAATGCTCCATGACCCTTGTAATCACAATGGTACATGGCCTTGTCATTACAATGCTCCATGGCCTCTGTCATCACCATGCTCCATGGTCTTTCTCATCACAATGCTCTATGACCCCTGTCATCACAATGCTTGATGACCATTGTCATCACAATGCTCCAAGGCCCGTTTCATCACAATGCCTCATGGTCTTTGTAATCATAATGCTCAATGACCCGTCTCATCACAATGCTCCATGCCGTTGTCATCACAATGCTCCATGGCCCCTGTAATCACAATGCTCCATGCCCTCGTCATCACAATGCTCCAGAACTCTTGGCATCATAATGCTCCATTCCCGTGTCATCCCATTGCTCAATGACACTTGTCATCAAAATATTCCTTGGCCTTTGTCATCACAGTGCTCCATGATACCTTTAATCAAAATTCTACATGACCACTGTCATCACAATGCAAGATGACCAATCTCATCACAATGCCCCATGACACGTGTCATCACAATTCGCCTTGGCCCTTGTCATCTCAATGCTGTATGAACCGTGTCATCACTAGGTTCCAGGACCCTTGTCATCACAATGCTCCATGAACTCTCTTATCTCAATGTTCCATGGCCTTTGTAGTCACAATGCTCCATTGTCCCGATAATCGCGTTGCTCCATGATCTGTGTCAGCACAGTATTTCATGACACTTGTCATCACAATGCTCCATGATCCCTGTAATCAAAATGATCCCTGCCAATGTCATCACAATGTTCCATGTCTCCTGTAATCACAATGCTCCATGCCCAGGTCATCACAATGCTCCAGGTATGTTGTCATCACCATGCTTCATGCCCCGTGTCATCACAATGCTCCATGAATCTTGTCTTCACAATGCTCTGTGGCCTTTGTCATCACAATGCTCCGTGACCCCTGTCAACACAATGCCTGATGACCCCTGTCATCAAAATGCTAAATGGCACTTGTCATCACAATGCTCTATGTCACCTGTCATCACTCTTCTCCATGTCACTTGTTATCACAATGCTCCATGGCCCCTGTAATCCCAGTACTCCATGACCCCTTTCATTACAATGCCCAATGCTACCTCTCATCACAATTCTCCATGGCATTCGTCATCACGATGCACCATGACACCTGTCATCACAATGCTCCATGACAGTTGTCATCACAGCGCTCGATGGCCCTTGTCATCACAATGTTCCTTGGTGCTTTTCATCGCAATGCTCCATGACAACTTTCATCAAAATACTCCAAGATTTGTTTCATCACAATGCTCCATGGCCCTTGTCATTACAAATCCACATGATCCCTTTCATGACAATTCTCCATGGCAACTTACATAAAAATGCTCCATGCCCCTGTCATCACAATGCCCAATGATACCTGTTTTTACAATGATCCAAGTCCCTTGTCATCACAAGGCTCCATGTCCCTTGTATTCACAATGCCCCATGACCCCTGACATCACAATGCTCCATGGCCCTTGTCATCACAATGCTCCATGAAACATTTCCTCACAGTGCTCCAGTACACCTTTCATTCAAATTCCCCATGGCCACTGTCATCACAATTCTCCATGACCCCTGTCATCGTAATGGTCCATGACCCGCTTCATCTCAATGCTCCATGACACCTGTCATCACAAAGCTCCATGCCCTTGTCATCACAAGGCTCCAGAACTCTTGTCATTATAATGCTCCATGTCCGTTTCATCACCATGCTCCATGACACTTGTCATCACAATGCTCCATGGCCCCTCTCATTACTGTGCTCCATAATAACTTTAATCACATTTCTAGATGACCACTGCCATCACAATGCCCCATGACATTGTCATCACAATTCGCCATGACCATTGTCATCACAATGCTCCATGAACCATGTCATCAGAGGGTCCCAGGACACTTGTCATCACAATGATCCATTACCATTTTCATCACAATGCTCCATGACCACTGTCATCTCAATGCTCCAAGGCCTTTGTATTCAAAATGCTCCATGGCCCCTGTAATCACAGTGCTCCATAACACCTTTCATCATAATGCTCCATGACCACTGCCATCTCAATGCCTCATGACGCCTCTCATCACAATTCTCCAAGGCCCCTTTCATCACAATGCTCCATGACACTTGTCATCACATTGCTCCATAACACCTGTCATCACAGTGTTCCCGGCCCATATCATCACAATGCACCATGTCCCCTATAATCACAATGCTCCATGCCTTTTTCCTCACAATGCTCCACAATTCTTGCGATCACAATGTTCCATGACCGTGGCATCACAATGCTCAATGGCCCTTGTCATCACAATGCTCCAGAATTCTTGTCATCACAATGTTCCATGACCGCGTCATCACAATGCTACATGACCCTGGTCTTCACAGTTCTCCATGACCTTTGTCATCACAATGCTCTATGTCGCTTTTCATCACAATTCTCAATGACCACTTTAATCACTATGCTCGCTGACCATTTTCATGACATTTCTCTATTGTCATTACAATTCCTCACGGCCCCTTTCTTCACCATGCTCCATGATGCCTGTCATAAAAATGCTCCATGGCTTTTGTTATCACAATGCTCCAGGTCCAGTTTCATCACAATACTCCATCCCCCTTGTCATCACAGTGCACAATGAAAACTTTCATTACAATGTTCCATGACACTTGTCATCACAATGCTCCATGGCCTTTATCGTCACAATGCTGCCAGGCACTTTTCATCACGACGTTCCATGAAAACTTTCATCACATGGCTCCATGACCATTTTCATCACAATTGTCCGTACCCTTGTCAACACAATGCTGCATAATCACAGTCATCACAATTCTCCATGACTGCTGTCATCACAATAATCCAGGACAAGTTTCATAACAATGCTTCATGCCCCCAGTCATCACAGTGCTCCATGATACCTTTCATCACAATTCCTAGATGATCAAGGTCATCACATTGCCCCATGACACCTGTCATCACAATTCGCTATGACGCTTGTCATCACAATACTCGATGAACCGTGTCATCACAGTGTTCCAGGACACATGTCATCACAATGATCCATGACTACTTTCATCACAATGCTCCAATACACCTGTCATCACAATGCTCCATGGCCCCTGTTATCATATTGCTCCATGATCTCTTTCATCACAATGCTCCATGACCACTGTCATCAACATGCCTCATGACGCCTGTCATCTCAATGCTCCATGGCCCCTTTCATCACAATGCTCCATGAACCCAGTCATCACAATGTTCCCTGCCCTTTTCATCACAATGCTCCATGGGCCCTGTCATCACAATGCTCCATGCCCTTGTCATCAAAATGCTCCAGAACACTTGTCATCATAATGCTCCATGCCAATGTCATCAAAATGCCCCATGACACTTGTCATCACAATGCTCCATGGCCTTTGTCATCACAATGTTCCATGGCCGCTCTCATCACAATGCTCCATGACCCCTGTCATCACAAAGTTCTCTGCCCATATCATCACAATGCTCCTTGTCACCTTTAATCACAATGCTCCATGCCCTTTCATCACAATGCTCCAGAATTCTTTTTATCGCAATGATCCTTGACCGTGTCATTACAATGCTCCATGACACTTGTCATCACAAAGCTCCATGACCCCTGTCATCACAATGATCCATGACTCCTTTCCTCACAGTGCTCCAGTACCCTTTTCATTATAATGCTCCATGCCATTGTCAGCACAATGCTCCTTGGACCCTTTCATCAAAATGCTCCATCCCCTTTTCATCACTATGCTCCAGATGTCCTATCATTACAATGCTCCATGCCCGTGTCAACACAATGCTCCATGACCCCTGTCATGAAAATGCATTATGAACCTTGTTATCAGAATGTTCCATGACCCCTGTCATCAAAATGATCCATGACCGTTGTCATCACAATGATGCATGATACCTTTCATCCCAATTCTCTGTGACCGCTGTCATCACAATGCTCCTGGACAATTTTCATCACAATGCTCCATGGCCCCTGTCATCACAGTGCCCCATAACCGCTGTTATCACAATGCTCCATGAGCCTGTCATCACAATGCTGCATGACTCCTGTCATCACATTTTTCCATGGCCTATGTATTCACAATGCACCATGGACCCTATAATCACACTGCTGCATGTTCCCTTTCAACACAATGGTCCATGACCCCTCTCATCACAACGTTCCATGAAAATTGTCATCAAAATGCTCCATGACCCCGGTCACCACAAGGTTCCCTGCCCTTGTCATCACAATGCTCCTTGACGCTTGTAATCAAAATGCTCCATGACCATTGTAATCACAATGGTACATGGCCTTGACATTACAATGCTCCATGGCCTCTGTCATCACCATGCTCCATGGTCTTTCTCATCACAATGCTCTATGACCCCTGTCATCACAATGCTTGATAACCATTGTCATCACAATGCTCCAAGGCCCGTGTCATCACAATGCCTCATGATCTTTGTAATCATAATGCTCAATGACCCCTCTCATCACAATGCTCCATGCCGTTGTCATCACAATGCTCCATGGCCCCTGTAATCACAATGCTCCATGCCCTCGTCATCACAATGCTCCAGAACTCTTGGCATCATAATGCTCCATTCCCGTGTCATCCCATTGCTCAATGACACTTGTCATCAAAATGTTCCTTGGCCTTTGTCCTCACAGTGCTCCATGATACCTTTAATCAAAATTCTACATGACCACTGTCATCACAATGCAAGATGACCAATCTCATCACAATGCCCCATGACACGTGTCATCACATTTCGCCATGGCCCTTGTCATCTCAATGCTGTATGAACCGTGTCATCACTAGGTTCCAGGACCCTTGTCATCACAATGCTCCATGAACTCTCTTATCTCAATGTTCCATGGCCTTTGTATTCACAATGCTCCATTGTCCCGATAATCACGTTGCTCCATGATCTGTGTCAGCACAATATTTCATGACACTTGTCATCACAATGCTCCATGAACCCTGTAATCAAAATGATCCCTGCCAATGTCATCACAATGTTCCTTGTCTCCTGTAATCACAATGCTCCATGCCCAGGTCATCACAATGCTCCAGGTATGTTGTCATCATCATGCTTCAGGCCCCATGTCATCACAATGCTCCATGAATCTTGTCTTCACAATGCTCTATGGCCTTTGTCATCACAATGCTCCATGACCCCTGTCAACACAATGCCTGATGACCCCTGTCATCAAAATGCTAAATGGCACTTGTCATCACAATGCTCTATGTCACCTGTCATCACTCTTCTCCATGTCACTTGTTATCACAATGCTCCATGGCCCCTGTAATCCCAGTACTCCATGACCCCTTTCATTACAATGCCCAATGCTACCTCTCATCACAATTCTCCATGGCATTCGTCATCACGATGCACCATGACACCTGTCATCACAATGCTCCATGACACTTGTCATCACAGCGCTCGATGGCCCTTGTCATCACAATGTTCCTTGGTGCTTTTCATCGCAATGCTCCATGACAACTTTCATCAAAATACTCCAAGTTTTGTTTCATCACAATGCTCCATGGCCCTTGTCATTACAAATCCACATGATCCCTTTCATGACAATTCTCCATGGCAACTTACATAAAAATGCTCCATGCCCCTGTCATCACAATGCCCAATGATACCTGTTTTTACAGTGATCAATGTCCCTTGTCTTCACAAGGCTCCATGTCCCTTGTATTCACAATGCCCCATGACCCCTGTCATCACAATGCTCCATGGCCCTTGAAATCACAATGCTCCATGAAACATTTCTTCACAAAGCTCCAGTACGCCTTTCATCCAAATTCCCCATGGCCACTGTCATCACAATTCTCCATGACCCCTGTCATCGTAATGGTCCATGACCCGCTTCATCTCAATGCTCCATGACACCTGTCATCACAAAGCTCCATGCCCTTGACATCACAAGGCTCCAGAACTCTTGTCATTATAATGCTCCATGTCCGTTTCATCACCATGCTCCATGACACTTGTCATCACAATGCTCCATGGGCCCTCTCATTACTGTGCTCCATAATAACTTTAATCACATTTCTAGATGACCACTGCCATCACAATGCTCCATGACATTGTCATCACAATTCGCCATGACCATTGTCATCACAATGCTCCATGTACCATTTCATCAGAGGGTCCCAGGACAATTGTCATCACAATGATCCATTACCATTTTCATCACAATGCTCCATGACCACAGTCATCACAATTCTCCAAGGCCTTTGTATTCAAATTGCTCCATGGCCCCTGTAATCACAGTGCTCCATAACACCTTTCATCATAATGCTCCATGACCACTGCCATCTCAATGCCTCATGACGCCTGTCATCACAATTCTCCAAGGCCCCTTTCATCACAATGCTCCATGACACTTGTCATCACATTGCTCCATAACACCTGTCATCACAGTGTTCCCGGCCCATATCATCACAATGCTCCATGTCCCCTATAATCACAATGCTCCATGCCTTTTTCCTCACAATGCTCTACAATTCTTGTCATCTCAATGTTCCATGACCGTGGCATCACAATGCTCCATGGCCCTTGTCATCACAATGCTCCAGAATTCTTGTCATCACAATGTTCCATGACCGCGTCATCACAATGCTACATGAACCTGGTCTTCACAGTTCTCCATGACCTTTGTCATCACAATGCTCTATGTCGCTTTTCATGACAATTCTCAATTACCACTTTAATCACTATGCTCGCTGACCATTTTCATGACATTTCTCTATTGTCATTACAATTCCCCACGGCCCCTTTCTTCACAATGCTCCATGATGCCTGTCATAAAAATGCTCCATGGCTTTTGTTATCACAATGCTCCAGGACCAGTTTCATCACAATACTCCATCCCCCTTGTCATCACAGTGCACAATGAAACCTTTCATTACAATGTTCCATGACACTTGTCATCACAATGCTCCATGGCCTTTATCGTCACAATGCTCCCAGGCACTTTTCATCACGACGTTCCATGAAAATTTTCATCACATGGCTCCATGACCATTGTCATCACAATAGTCCATACCCTTGTCAACACAATGCTGCATAATCCCTGTCATCACAATTCTCCATGACTGCTGTCATCACAATAATCCAGGACAAGTTTCATAACAATGCTTCATGCCCCCAGTCATCACAGTGCTCCATGATACCTTTCATCACAATTCCTAGATGATCAAGGTCATCACATTTCCCCATGACACCTGTCATCACAGTTCGCTATGACCCTTGTCATCACAATACTCGATGAACCGTGTCATCACAGTGTTCCAGGACACATGTCATCACAATGATCCATGACTACTTTCATCCCAATGCTTCAATACACCTGTCATCACAATGCTCCATGGCCCCTGTTATCATATTGCTCCATGATCTCTTTCATCACAATGCTCCATGACCACTGTCATCACCATGCCTCATGACGCCTGTCATCTCAATGCTCCATGGCCCCTTTCATCACAATGCTCCATGAACCCAGTCATCACAATGTTCCCTGCCCTTTTCATCACAATGCTCCATGGGCCCTGTCATCACAATGCTCCATGCCCTTGTCATCAAAATGTTCCAGAACTCTTGTCATCATAATGCTCCATGCCAATGTCATCAAAATGCCCCATGACACTTGTCATCACAATGCTCCATGGCCTTTGTCATCACAATGTTCCATGGTCCCTGTAATCACAGTGCTCCCTGATACCTTTCATCACAATTCTAGATGACCATTGTCATCACAATGCCCCATGACTGATGTCATCACAATTCGCATGGTCCTTGTCATCACAATGCTCCATGAACCGTGTCATCACAAGGTTCCAGGACACTTGTCATCACAATGATCCATGATCACTTTCATCACAATGCTCTATGAAACCTGTCATCTCAATGCTCCATAGCCTTTGTATTCACAATGCTCTATGGCCCCTGTAATCACAGTGCTGTATGACCCAATTCATCACAATGCTCCAAGACCGCTTTCATCACAATGCCCCATGACGCCTGCCATCACAAATCTTCAAGGCCTCTCTTACCAGAAAACTCCATGATCCCTGTCAGCACAATGTTCCATGACACTTTTCATCACAATGCTCCATGACCCCTGTCATCACAAAGTTCTCTGCCCATATCATCACAATGCTCCTTGTCACCTTTAATCACAATGCTCCATGCCCTTTCATCACAATGCTCCAGAATTCTTTTTATCGCAATGATCCTTGACCGTGTCATTACAATGCTCCATGACACTTGTCATCACAAAGCTCCATGACCCCTGTCATCAAAATGATCCATGACTCCTTTCCTCACAGTGCTCCAGTACCCTTTTCATCATAATGCTCCATGCCATTTTCAGCACAATGCTCCTTGGACCCTTTCATCAAAATGCTCCATCCCCTTTTCATCACTATGCTCCAGATGTCCTATCATTACAATGCTCCATGCCCGTGTCAACACAATGCTCCATGACCCCTGTCATGAAAATGCATTATGAACCTTGTTATCAGAATGTTCCATGACCCCTGTCATCAAAATGATCCATGACCGTTGTCATCACAATGCTGCATGATACCTTTCATCCCAATTCTCTGTGACCGCTGTCATCACAATGCTCCTGGACAATTTTCATCACAATGCTCCATGGCCCCTGTCATCACAGTGCCCCATAACCGCTGTTATCACAATGCTCCATGATCCTGTCATCACAATGCTGCATGACTCCTGTCATCACATTTTTCCCTGGCCTATGTATTCACAATGCACCATGGACCCTATAATCACACTGCTGCATGTTCCCTTTCAACACAATGGTCCATGACCCCTCTCATCACAACGTTCCATGAAAATTGTCATCAAAATGCTCCATGACCCCGGTCACCACAAGGTTCCCTGCCCTTGTCATCACAATGCTCCTTGACGCTTGTAATCAGAATGCTCCATGACCATTGTAATCACAATGGTACATGGCCTTGACATTACAATGCTCCATGGCCTCTGTCATCACCATGCTCCATGGTCTTTCTCATCACAATGCTCTATGACCCCTGTCATCACAATGCTTGATGACCATTGTCATCACAATGCTCCAAGGCCCGTGTCATCACAATGCCTCATGGTCTTCGTAATCATAATGCTCAATGACCCCTCTCATCACAATGCTCCATGCCGTTGTCATCACAATGCTCCATGGCCCCTTTAATCACAATGCTCCATGCCCTCGTCATCACAATGCTCCAGAACTCTTGGCATCATAATGCTCCATTCCCGTGTCATCCCATTGCTCAATGACACTTGTCATCAAAATGTTCCTTGGCCTTTGTCCTCACAGTGCTCCATGATACCTTTAATCAAAATTCTACATGACCACTGTCATCACAATGCAAGATGACCAATCTCATCACAATGCCCCATGACACGTGTCATCACATTTCGCCATGGCCCTTGTCATCTCAATGCTGTATGAACCGTGTCATCACTAGGTTCCAGGACCCTTGTCATCACAATGCTCCATGAACTCTCTTATCTCAATGTTCCATGGCCTTTGTAGTCACAATGCTCCATTGTCCCGATAATCACGTTGCTCCATGATCTGTGTCAGCACAATATTTCATGACACTTGTCATCACAATGCTCCATGAACCCTGTAATCAAAATGATCCCTGCCAATGTCATCACAATGTTCCTTGTCTCCTGTAATCACAATGCTCCATGCCCAGGTCATCACAGTGCTCCAGGTATGTTGTCATCATCATGCTTCAGGCCCCATGTCATCACAATGCTCAATGAATCTTGTCTTCACAATGCTCTATGGCCTTTGTCATCACAATGCTCCATGACCCCTGTCAACACAATGCCTGATGACCCCTGTCATCAAAATGCTAAATGGCACTTGTCATCACAATGCTCTATGTCACCTGTCATCACTCTTCTCCATGTCACTTGTTATCACAATGCTCCATGGCCCCTGTAATCCCAGTACTCCATGACCCCTTTCATTACAATGCCCAATGCTACCTCTCATCACAATTCTCCATGGCATTCGTCATCACGATGCACCATGACACCTGTCATCACAATGCTCCATGACACTTGTCATCACAGCGCTCGATGGCCCTTGTCATCACAATGTTCCTTGGTGCTTTTCATCGCAATGCTCCATGACAACTTTCATCAAAATACTCCAAGTTTTGTTTCATCACAATGCTCCATGGCCCTTGTCATTACAAATCCACATGATCCCTTTCATGACAATTCTCCATGGCAACTTACATAAAAATGCTCCATGCCCCTGTCATCACAATGCCCAATGATACCTGTTTTTACAGTGATCAATGTCCCTTGTCTTCACAAGGCTCCATGTCCCTTGTATTCACAATGCCCCATGACCCCTGTCATCACAATGCTCCATGGCCCTTGAAATCACAATGCTCCATGAAACATTTCTTCACAAAGCTCCAGTACGCCTTTCATCCAAATTCCCCATGGCCACTGTCATCACAATTCTCCATGACCCCTGTCATCGTAATGGTCCATGACCCGCTTCATCTCAATGCTCCATGACACCTGTCATCACAAAGCTCCATGCCCTTGACATCACAAGGCTCCAGAACTCTTGTCATTATAATGCTCCATGTCCGTTTCATCACCATGCTCCATGACACTTGTCATCACAATGCTCCATGGGCCCTCTCATTACTGTGCTCCATAATAACTTTAATCACATTTCTAGATGACCACTGCCATCACAATGCCCCATGACATTGTCATCACAATTCGCCATGACCATTGTCATCACAATGCTCCATGTACCATTTCATCAGAGGGTCCCAGGACAATTGTCATTACAATGATCCATTACCATTTTCATCACAATGCTCCATGACCACAGTCATCACAATTCTCCAAGGCCTTTGTATTCAAATTGCTCCATGGCCCCTGTAATCACAGTGCTCCATAACACCTTTCATCATAATGCTCCATGACCACTGCCATCTCAATGCCTCATGACGCCTGTCATCACAATTCTCCAAGGCCCCTTTCATCACAATGCTCCATGACACTTGTCATCACATTGCTCCATAACACCTGTCATCACAGTGTTCCCGGCCCATATCATCACAATGCTCCATGTCCCCTATAATCACAATGCTCCATGCCTTTTTCCTCACAATGCTCTACAATTCTTGTCATCTCAATGTTCCATGACCGTGGCATCACAATGCTCCATGGCCCTTGTCATCACAATGCTCCAGAATTCTTGTCATCACAATGTTCCATGACCGCGTCATCACAATGCTACATGAACCTGGTCTTCACAGTTCTCCATGACCTTTGTCATCACAATGCTCTATGTCGCTTTTCATGACAATTCTCAATTACCACTTTAATCACTATGCTCGCTGACCATTTTCATGACATTTCTCTATTGTCATTACAATTCCCCACGGCCCCTTACTTCACAATGCTCCATGATGCCTGTCATAAAAATGCTCCATGGCTTTTGTTATCACAATGCTCCAGGACCAGTTTCATCACAATACTCCATCCCCCTTGTCATCACAGTGCACAATGAAACCTTTCATTACAATGTTCCATGACACTTGTCATCACAATGCTCCATGGCCTTTATCGTCACAATGCTCCCAGGCACTTTTCATCACGACGTTCCATGAAAATTTTCATCACATGGCTCCATGACCATAGTCATCACAATAGTCCATACCCTTGTCAACACAATGCTGCATAATCCCTGTCATCACAATTCTCCATGACTGCTGTCATCACAATAATCCAGGACAAGTTTCATAACAATGCTTCATGCCCCCAGTCATCACAGTGCTCCATGATACCTTTCATCACAATTCCTAGATGATCAAGGTCATCACATTGCCCCATGACACCTGTCATCACAGTTCGCTATGACCCTTGTCATCACAATACTCGATGAACCGTGTCATCACAGTGTTCCAGGACACATGTCATCACAATGATCCATGACTACTTTCATCCCAATGCTTCAATACACCTGTCATCACAATGCTCCATGGCCCCTGTTATCATATTGCTCCATGATCTCTTTCATCACAATGCTCCATGACCACTGTCATCACCATGCCTCATGACGCCTGTCATCTCAATGCTCCATGGCCCCTTTCATCACAATGCTCCATGAACCCAGTCATCACAATGTTCCCTGCCCTTTTCATCACAATGCTCCATGGGCCCTGTCATCACAATGCTCCATGCCCTTGTCATCAAAATGTTCCAGAACTCTTGTCATCATAATGCTCCATGCCAATGTCATCAAAATGCCCCATGACACTTGTCATCACAATGCTCCATGGCCTTTGTCATCACAATGTTCAATGGTCCCTGTAATCACAGTGCTCCCTGATACCTTTCATCACAATTCTAGATGACCATTGTCATCACAATGCCCCATGACTGATGTCATCACAATTCGCATGGTCCTTGTCATCACAATGCTCCATGAACCGTGTCATCACAAGGTTCCAGGACACTTGTCATCACAATGATCCATGATCACTTTCATCACAATGCTCTATGAAACCTGTCATCTCAATGCTCCATAGCCTTTGTATTCACAATGCTCTATGGCCCCTGTAATCACAGTGCTGTATGACCCAATTCATCACAATGCTCCAAGACCGCTTTCATCACAATGCCCCATGACGCCTGCCATCACAAATCTTCAAGGCCTCTCTTACCAGAAAACTCCATGATCCCTGTCAGCACAATGTTCCATGACACTTTTCATCACAATGCTCCATGACCCCTGTCATCACAAAGTTCTCTGCCCATATCATCACAATGCTCCTTGTCACCTTTAATCACAATGCTCCATGCCCTTTCATCACAATGCTCCAGAATTCTTTTTATCGCAATGATCCTTGACCGTGTCATTACAATGCTCCATGACACTTGTCATCACAAAGCTCCATGACCCCTGTCATCAAAATGATCCATGACTCCTTTCCTCACAGTGCTCCAGTACCCTTTTCATCATAATGCTCCATGCCATTTTCAGCACAATGCTCCTTGGACCCTTTCATCAAAATGCTCCATCCCCTTTTCATCACTATGCTCCAGATGTCCTATCATTACAATGCTCCATGCCCGTGTCAACACAATGCTCCATGACCCCTGCCATGAAAATGCATTATGAACCTTGTTATCAGAATGTTCCATGACCCCTGTCATCAAAATGATCCATGACCGTTGTCATCACAATGCTGCATGATACCTTTCATCCCAATTCTCTGTGACCGCTGTCATCACAATGCTCCTGGACAATTTTCATCACAATGCTCCATGGCCCCTGTCATCACAGTGCCCCATAACAGCTGTTATCACAATGCTCCATGAGCCTGTCATCACAATGCTGCATGACTCCTGTCATCACATTTTTCCATGGCCTATGTATTCACAATGCACCATGGAACCTATAATCACACTGCTGCATGTTCCCTTTCAACACAATGGTCCATGACCCCTCTCATCACAACGTTCCATGAAAATTGTCATCAAAATGCTCCATGACCCCGGTCACCACAAGGTTCCCTGCCCTTGTCATCACAATGCTCCTTGACGCTTGTAATCAGAATGCTCCATGACCATTGTAATCACAATGGTACATGGTCTTGACATTACAATGCTCCATGGCCTCTGTCATCACCATGCTCCATGGTCTTTCTCATCACAATGCTCTATGACCCCTGTCATCACAATGCTTGATGACCATTGTCATCACAATGCTCCAAGGCCCGTGTCATCACAATGCCTCATGGTCTTTGTAATCATAATGCTCAATGACCCCTCTCATCACAATGCTCCATGCCGTTGTCATCACAATGCTCCATGGCCCCTGTAATCACAATGCTCCATGCCCTCGTCATCACAATGCTCCAGAACTCTTGGCATCATAATGCTCCATTCCCGTGTCATCCCATTGCTCAATGACACTTGTCATCAAAATGTTCCTTGGCCTTTGTCCTCACAGTGCTCCATGATACCTTTAATCAAAATTCTACATGACCACTGTCATCACAATGCAAGATGACCAATCTCATCACAATGCCCCATGACACGTGTCATCACATTTCGCCATGGCCCTTGTCATCTCAATGCTGTATGAACCGTGTCATCACTAGGTTCCAGGACCCTTGTCATCACAATGCTCCATGAACTCTCTTATCTCAATGTTCCATGGCCTTTGTATTCACAATGCTCCATTGTCCCGATAATCACGTTGCTCCATGATCTGTGTCAGCACAATATTTCATGACACTTGTCATCACAATGCTCCATGAACCCTGTAATCAAAATGATCCCTGCCAATGTCATCACAATGTTCCTTGTCTCCTGTAATCACAATGCTCCATGCCCAGGTCATCACAATGCTCCAGGTATGTTGTCATCATCATGCTTCAGGCCCCATGTCATCACAATGCTCCATGAATCTTGTCTTCACAATGCTCTATGGCCTTTGTCATCACAATGCTCCATGACCCCTGTCAACACAATGCCTGATGACCCCTGTCATCAAAATGCTAAATGGCACTTGTCATCACAATGCTCTATGTCACCTGTCATCACTCTTCTCCATGTCACTTGTTATCACAATGCTCCATGGCCCCTGTAATCCCAGTACTCCATGACCCCTTTCATTACAATGCCCAATGCTACCTCTCATCACAATTCTCCATGGCATTCGTCATCACGATGCACCATGACACCTGTCATCACAATGCTCCATGACACTTGTCATCACAGCGCTCGATGGCCCTTGTCATCACAATGTTCCTTGGTGCTTTTCATCGCAATGCTCCATGACAACTTTCATCAAAATACTCCAAGTTTTGTTTCATCACAATGCTCCATGGCCCTTGTCATTACAAATCCACATGATCCCTTTCATGACAATTCTCCATGGCAACTTACATAAAAATGCTCCATGCCCCTGTCATCACAATGCCCAATGATACCTGTTTTTACAGTGATCAATGTCCCTTGTCTTCACAAGGCTCCATGTCCCTTGTATTCACAATGCCCCATGACCCCTGTCATCACAATGCTCCATGGCCCTTGAAATCACAATGCTCCATGAAACATTTCTTCACAAAGCTCCAGTACGCCTTTCATCCAAATTCCCCATGGCCACTGTCATCACAATTCTCCATGACCCCTGTCATCGTAATGGTCCATGACCCGCTTCATCTCAATGCTCCATGACACCTGTCATCACAAAGCTCCATGCCCTTGACATCACAAGGCTCCAGAACTCTTGTCATTATAATGCTCCATGTCCGTTTCATCACCATGCTCCATGACACTTGTCATCACAATGCTCCATGGGCCCTCTCATTACTGTGCTCCATAATAACTTTAATCACATTTCTAGATGACCACTGCCATCACAATGCCCCATGACATTGTCATCACAATTCGCCATGACCATTGTCATCACAATGCTCCATGTACTATTTCATCAGAGGGT
This sequence comes from Balaenoptera physalus, assembly GCF_965194825.1. NCBI lineage: Eukaryota > Metazoa > Chordata > Mammalia > Artiodactyla > Balaenopteridae > Balaenoptera > Balaenoptera physalus. Next base: position 20,875,294 of record NC_138893.1, on the reverse strand, counting down.
CCCAGGACAATTGTCATCACAATGATCCATTACCATTTTCATCACAATGCTCCATGACCACAGTCATCACAATTCTCCAAGGCCTTTGTATTCAAATTGCTCCATGGCCCCTGTAATCACAGTGCTCCATAACACCTTTCATCATAATGCTCCATGACCACTGCCATCTCAATGCCTCATGACGCCTGTCATCACAATTCTCCAAGGCCCCTTTCATCACAATGCTCCATGACACTTGTCATCACATTGCTCCATAACACCTGTCATCACAGTGTTCCCGGCCCATATCATCACAATGCTCCATGTCCCCTATAATCACAATGCTCCATGCCTTTTTCCTCACAATGCTCTACAATTCTTGTCATCTCAATGTTCCATGACCGTGGCATCACAATGCTCCAGAATTCTTGTCATCACAATGTTCCATGACCGCGTCATCACAATGCTACATGAACCTGGTCTTCACAGTTCTCCATGACCTTTGTCATCACAATGCTCTATGTCGCTTTTCATGACAATTCTCAATTACCACTTTAATCACTATGCTCGCTGACCATTTTCATGACATTTCTCTATTGTCATTACAATTCCCCACGGCCCCTTTCTTCACAATGCTCCATGATGCCTGTCATAAAAATGCTCCATGGCTTTTGTTATCACAATGCTCCAGGACCAGTTTCATCACAATACTCCATCCCCCTTGTCATCACAGTGCACAATGAAACCTTTCATTACAATGTTCCATGACACTTGTCATCACAATGCTCCATGGCCTTTATCGTCACAATGCTCCCAGGCACTTTTCATCACGACGTTCCATGAAAATTTTCATCACATGGCTCCATGACCATTGTCATCACAATAGTCCATACCCTTGTCAACACAATGCTGCATAATCCCTGTCATCACAATTCTCCATGACTGCTGTCATCACAATAATCCAGGACAAGTTTCATAACAATGCTTCATGCCCCCAGTCATCACAGTGCTCCATGATACCTTTCATCACAATTCCTAGATGATCAAGGTCATCACATTGCCCCATGACACCTGTCATCACAGTTCGCTATGACCCTTGTCATCACAATACTCGATGAACCGTGTCATCACAGTGTTCCAGGACACATGTCATCACAATGATCCATGACTACTTTCATCCCATTGCTTCAATACACCTGTCATCACAATGCTCCATGGCCCCTGTTATCATATTGCTCCATGATCTCTTTCATCACAATGCTCCATGACCACTGTCATCACCATGCCTCATGACGCCTGTCATCTCAATGCTCCATGGCCCCTTTCATCACAATGCTCCATGAACCCAGTCATCACAATGTTCCCTGCCCTTTTCATCACAATGCTCCATGGGCCCTGTCATCACAATGCTCCATGCCCTTGTCATCAAAATGTTCCAGAACTCTTGTCATCATAATGCTCCATGCCAATGTCATCAAAATGCCCCATGACACTTGTCATCACAATGCTCCATGGCCTTTGTCATCACAATGTTCCATGGTCCCTGTAATCACAGTGCTCCCTGATACCTTTCATCACAATTCTAGATGACCATTGTCATCACAATGCCCCATGACTGATGTCATCACAATTCGCATGGTCCTTGTCATCACAATGCTCCATGAACCGTGTCATCACAAGGTTCCAGGACACTTGTCATCACAATGATCCATGATCACTTTCATCACAATGCTCTATGAAACCTGTCATCTCAATGCTCCATAGCCTTTGTATTCACAATGCTCTATGGCCCCTGTAATCACAGTGCTGTATGACCCAATTCATCACAATGCTCCAAGACCGCTTTCATCACAATGCCCCATGACGCCTGCCATCACAAATCTTCAAGGCCTCTCTTACCAGAAAACTCCATGATCCCTGTCAGCACAATGTTCCATGACACTTTTCATCACAATGCTCCATGACCCCTGTCATCACAAAGTTCTCTGCCCATATCATCACAATGCTCCTTGTCACCTTTAATCACAATGCTCCATGCCCTTTCATCACAATGCTCCAGAATTCTTTTTATCGCAATGATCCTTGACCGTGTCATTACAATGCTCCATGACACTTGTCATCACAAAGCTCCATGACCCCTGTCATCAAAATGATCCATGACTCCTTTCCTCACAGTGCTCCAGTACCCTTTTCATCATAATGCTCCATGCCATTTTCAGCACAATGCTCCTTGGACCCTTTCATCAAAATGCTCCATCCCCTTTTCATCACTATGCTCCAGATGTCCTATCATTACAATGCTCCATGCCCGTGTCAACACAATGCTCCATGACCCCTGTCATGAAAATGCATTATGAACCTTGTTATCAGAATGTTCCATGACCCCTGTCATCAAAATGATCTATGACCGTTGTCATCACAATGCTGCATGATACCTTTCATCCCAATTCTCTGTGACCGCTGTCATCACAATGCTCCTGGACAATTTTCATCACAATGCTCCATGGCCCCTGTCATCACAGTGCCCCATAACCGCTGTTATCACAATGCTCCATGAGCCTGTCATCACAATGCTGCATGACTCCTGTCATCACATTTTTCCATGGCCTATGTATTCACAATGCACCATGGACCCTATAATCACACTGCTGCATGTTCCCTTTCAACACAATGGCCCATGACCCCTCTCATCACAACGTTCCATGAAAATTGTCATCAAAATGCTCCATGACCCCGGTCACCACAATGTTCCCTGCCCTTGTCATCACAATGCTCCTTGACGCTTGTAATCAGAATGCTCCATGACCATTGTAATCACAATGGTACATGGCCTTGACATTACAATGCTCCATGGCCTCTGTCATCACCATGCTCCATGGTCTTTCTCATCACAATGCTCTATGACCCCTGTCATCACAATGCTTGATGACCATTGTCATCACAATGCTCCAAGGCCCGTGTCATCACAATGCCTCATGGTCTTTGTAATCATAATGCTCAATGACCCCTCTCATCACAATGCTCCATGCCGTTGTCATCACAATGCTCCATGGCCCCTGTAATCACAATGCTCCATGCCCTCGTCATCACAATGCTCCAGAACTCTTGGCATCATAATGCTCCATTCCCGTGTCATCCCATTGCTCAATGACACTTGTCATCAAAATGTTCCTTGGCCTTTGTCCTCACAGTGCTCCATGATACCTTTAATCAAAATTCTACATGACCACTGTCATCACAATGCAAGATGACCAATCTCATCACAATGCCCCATGACACGTGTCATCACATTTCGCCATGGCCCTTGTCATCTCAATGCTGTATGAACCGTGTCATCACTAGGTTCCAGGACCCTTGTCATCACAATGCTCCATGAACTCTCTTATCTCAATGTTCCATGGCCTTTGTATTCACAATGCTCCATTGTCCCGATAATCACGTTGCTCCATGATCTGTGTCAGCACAATATTTCATGACACTTGTCATCACAATGCTCCATGAACCCTGTAATCAAAATGATCCCTGCCAATGTCATCACAATGTTCCTTGTCTCCTGTAATCACAATGCTCCATGCCCAGGTCATCACAATGCTCCAGGTATGTTGTCATCATCATGCTTCAGGCCCCATGTCATCACAATGCTCCATGAATCTTGTCTTCACAATGCTCTATGGCCTTTGTCATCACAATGCTCCATGACCCCTGTCAACACAATGCCTGATGACCCCTGTCATCAAAATGCTAAATGGCACTTGTCATCACAATGCTCTATGTCACCTGTCATCACTCTTCTCCATGTCACTTGTTATCACAATGCTCCATGGCCCCTGTAATCCCAGTACTCCATGACCCCTTTCATTACAATGCCCAATGCTACCTCTCATCACAATTCTCCATGGCATTCGTCATCACGATGCACCATGACACCTGTCATCACAATGCTCCATGACACTTGTCATCACAGCGCTCGATGGCCCTTGTCATCACAATGTTCCTTGGTGCTTTTCATCGCAATGCTCCATGACAACTTTCATCAAAATACTCCAAGTTTTGTTTCATCACAATGCTCCATGGCCCTTGTCATTACAAATCCACATGATCCCTTTCATGACAATTCTCCATGGCAACTTACATAAAAATGCTCCATGCCCCTGTCATCACAATGCCCAATGATACCTGTTTTTACAGTGATCAATGTCCCTTGTCTTCACAAGGCTCCATGTCCCTTGTATTCACAATGCCCCATGACCCCTGTCATCACAATGCTCCATGGCCCTTGAAATCACAATGCTCCATGAAACATTTCTTCACAAAGCTCCAGTACGCCTTTCATCCAAATTCCCCATGGCCACTGTCATCACAATTCTCCATGACCCCTGTCATCGTAATGGTCCATGACCCGCTTCATCTCAATGCTCCATGACACCTGTCATCACAAAGCTCCATGCCCTTGACATCACAAGGCTCCAGAACTCTTGTCATTATAATGCTCCATGTCCGTTTCATCACCATGCTCCATGACACTTGTCATCACAATGCTCCATAGGCCCTCTCATTACTGTGCTCCATAATAACTTTAATCACATTTCTAGATGACCACTGCCATCACAATGCCCCATGACATTGTCATCACAATTCGCCATGACCATTGTCATCACAATGCTCCATGTACTATTTCATCAGAGGGTCCCAGGACAATTGTCATCACAATGATCCATTACCATTTTCATCACAATGCTCCATGACCACAGTCATCACAATTCTCCAAGGCCTTTGTATTCAAATTGCTCCATGGCCCCTGTAATCACAGTGCTCCATAACACCTTTCATCATAATGCTCCATGACCACTGCCATCTCAATGCCTCATGACGCCTGTCATCACAATTCTCCAAGGCCCCTTTCATCACAATGCTCCATGACACTTGTCATCACATTGCTCCATAACACCTGTCATCACAGTGTTCCCGGCCCATATCATCACAATGCTCCATGTCCCCTATAATCACAATGCTCCATGCCTTTTTCCTCACAATGCTCTACAATTCTTGTCATCTCAATGTTCCATGACCGTGGCATCACAATGCTCCAGAATTCTTGTCATCACAATGTTCCATGACCGCGTCATCACAATGCTACATGAACCTGGTCTTCACAGTTCTCCATGACCTTTGTCATCACAATGCTCTATGTCGCTTTTCATGACAATTCTCAATTACCACTTTAATCACTATGCTCGCTGACCATTTTCATGACATTTCTCTATTGTCATTCCAATTCCCCACGGCCCCTTTCTTCACAATGCTCCATGATGCCTGTCATAAAAATGCTCCATGGCTTTTGTTATCACAATGCTCCAGGACCAGTTTCATCACAATACTCCATCCCCCTTGTCATCACAGTGCACAATGAAAACTTTCATTACAATGTTCCATGACACTTGTCATCACAATGCTCCATGGCCTTTATCGTCACAATGCTCCCAGGCACTTTTCATCACGACGTTCCATGAAAATTTTCATCACATGGCTCCATGACCATTGTCATCACAATAGTCCATACCCTTGTCAACACAATGCTGCATAATCCCTGTCATCACAATTCTCCATGACTGCTGTCATCACAATAATCCAGGACAAGTTTCATAACAATGCTTCATGCCCCCAGTCATCACAGTGCTCCATGATACCTTTCATCACAATTCCTAGATGATCAAGGTCATCACATTGCCCCATGACACCTGTCATCACAGTTCGCTATGACCCTTGTCATCACAATACTCGATGAACCGTGTCATCACAGTGTTCCAGGACACATGTCATCACAATGATCCATGACTACTTTCATCCCAATGCTTCAATACACCTGTCATCACAATGCTCCATGGCCCCTGTTATCATATTGCTCCATGATCTCTTTCATCACAATGCTCCATGACCACTGTCATCACCATGCCTCATGACGCCTGTCATCTCAATGCTCCATGGCCCCTTTCATCACAATGCTCCATGAACCCAGTCATCACAATGTTCCCTGCCCTTTTCATCACAATGCTCCATGGGCCCTGTCATCACAATGCTCCATGCCCTTGTCATCAAAATGTTCCAGAACTCTTGTCATCATAATGCTCCATGCCAATGTCATCAAAATGCCCCATGACACTTGTCATCACAATGCTCCATGGCGTTTGTCATCACAATGTTCCATGGCCGCTGTCATCACAATGCTCCATGCCCTTGTCATCAAAATTCTCCAGAACTCTTGTCATCATAATGCTCCATGCCAATGTCATCAAAATGCCCCTTGACACTTGTCATCACAATGCTCCATGGCCTTTGTCATCACAATGTTCCATGGTCCCTATAATCACAGTGCTCCCTGATACCTTTCATCACAATTCTAGATGACCACTGTCATCACGATGCCCCATGACTGACATCATCACAATTCACATGGTCCTTGTCATCACAATGCTCCATGAACCGTGTCATCACAAGGTTCCAGGACACTTGTCATCACAATGATCCATGATCACTTTCATCACAATGCTCCATGAAACCTGTCATCTCAATGCTCCATAGCCTTTGTATTCACAATGCTTCATGGCCCCTTTAGTCACAGTGCTCTATGACCCATTTCATCACAATGCTCCAAGACCGCTGTCATCACAATGCCCCATGACGCCTGCCATCACAAATCTCCAAGGCCTCTCTTACCAGAAAGCTCCATGATCCCTGTCAGCACAATGTTCCATGACACTTTTCATCACAATGCTCCATGACCCCTGTCATCACAAAGTTCTCTGCCCATATCATCACAATGCTCCTTGTCACCTTTAATCACAATGCTCCATGCCCTTTCATCACAATGCTCCTGAATACTTGTTATCGCAATGATCCTTGACCGTGTCATTACAATGCTCCATGACCCTTGTCATCACAAAGCTCCATGACCCCTGTCATCACAATGATCCATGACTCCTTTCCTCACAGTGCTCCAGTACCCTTTTCATCATAATGCTCCATGCCATTGTCAGCACAATGCTCCTTGGACACTGTCATCAAAATGCTCCTTCCCCTTGTCATCACAATGCTCCAGATGTCCTATCATTACAATGTTCCATGCACGTGTCAACACAATGCTCCATGACCCCTGTCATCAAAATGCTTTATGAACCTTGTTATCAGAATGTTCCATGACCCCTGTCATCAAAATGATCCATCACCACTGTCATCACAATGCTGCATGATACCTTTCATCCCAATTCTCGGTGACCGCTGTCATCACAATGCTCCTGGACAATTTTCATCACAATGCTCCATGGCCCGTGTCATCAAAGGGCCCCATAACCACTGTAATCACAATGCTCCATGACCCTGTCATCACAATGCTGCATGACTCCTGTCATCACATTTTTCCATGGCCTATGTATTTACAATGCACCATGGACCTTATAATCACACTGCTGCATGTTCCCTTTCAACACAATGGTCCATGACCACTCTCATCACAACGTTCCATGAAAATTGTCATCAAAATGCTCCATGACCCCGGTCACCACAAGGTTCCCTGCCCTTTGCATCACAATGCTCCATGACTTTTGTAATCACAATGTTCCATGACCCTTGTAATCACAATGGTACATGGCCTTGTCATTACAATTTTCCATGGCCTCTGTCATCACCATGCTCCATGGTCTTTCTCATCACAATGCTCTATGACCCATATCATCACAATGCTTGATGACCATTGTCATCACAATGCTCTAAGGCCCGTGTCATCACAATGCCTCATGGTCTTTGTAATCATAATGCTCAATGACCCCTCTCATCATAATGCTCCATGCCATTGTCATCACAATGCTCCATGGCCCCTGTAATCACAATGCTCCATGCCCTCGTCATCACAATGCTCCAGAACTCTTGGCTTCATAATGCTCCTTTCCCGTGTCATCCCATTGCTCAATGACACTTGTCATCAAAATGTTCCTTAGCCTTTGTCATCACAGTGCTCCATGATACCTTTAATCAAAATTCTACATGACCACTGTCATCACAATGCAAGATGATCAATCTCATTACAATGCCCCATGACACGTGTCATCACAATTCGCCTTGGCCTTTGTCATCTCAATGTTGTATGAACCGTGTCATCACTAAGTTCCAGGACCCTTGTAATCACAATGCTCCATGAACTCTCTTATCTTAATGTTCCATGGCCTTTGTACTCACAATGCTCCATTGTCCCGATAATCGCGTTGCTCCATGATCTGTGTCAGCACAATATTTCATGACACTTGTCATCACAATGCTCCATGAACCCTGTAATCAAAATGATCCCTGCCATTGTCATCACAATGTTCCATGTCTCCTGTAATCACAATGCTCCATGCCCATGTCATCACAATGCTCCAGGTATGTTGTCATCACCATGCTTCATGCCCCATGTCATCACAATGCTCCATGAATCTTGTCTTCACAATGCTCTATGGCCTTTGTCGTCACAATGCTCCATGACCGCTGTCAACACAATGCCTGATGACCCCTGTCATCAAAATGCTAAATGGCACTTGTCATCACAATGCTCTATGTCACCTGTCATGGCTCTTCTCCATGTCACTTGTCATCACAATGCTCCATGGCCTTTATCATCACAATGTTCCATGGCGCCTGTCATCACAGTGCTCCATGATACATTTCATCACAATTCTACATGACCACTGTCATCACAATGTCCCATGACAGATGTCATCACAATTTTCCATTGTCCTTCTCATCACAATGCTCCATGAACGGTGTCATCACAAGGTTCCAGGACACTTGTCATCACAATGATCCATGATCACTTTCGTCACAATGCTCCATTAACCCTGTCATCTCAATGCTCCATAGCCTTTGTATGCACAATGCTCCATGACCCCTGTCATCACAAAGTTCTCTGCCCATATCACACAATGCTCCTTGTCACCTTTAATCACAATGCTCCATGCCCTTTCATCACAATGCTCCAGAATTCTTGTCATCACAATGGTCCTTGACCGTGTCATCACAATGCTCCATGACCCTTGTCATCACAAAGCTCCATGACCCCTGTCATCACAATGATCCATGACTCCTTTCCTCACAGTGTTCCAGTACCTTTTCATAACAATCCTCCATGCCATTGTCAGCACAATGCTCCTTGGACCCTCTCATCAAAATGCTCCATCCCCTTTTCATCACAATGCTCCAGATATCCTATCATTACAATGCTCCATGCCCGTGTCAACACAATGCTCCATGACCCCTGTCATCAAAATGCTTTATGAACCTTGTTATCAGAATGTTCCATGACCGGTGTCATCAAAATGATCCATGACCGTTGTCATCACAATGCTGCATGATATCTTTCATCGCAATTCTCTGTGACCGCTGTCATCACAATGCTCCAGGACAATTTTCATCACAATGCTCCATGCCCCCTGTCATCACAGTGCCTCATGGTCTTTGTCATCACAATGCTCAATGACCCCAGTCATCACAATACTCCATGCCATTGTCATCACAAGGCTCCATGGCCCCTGTAATCACAATGCTCCATGCACTTTTCATCACAATGCTCCAGAACACTTGTCATCATAATGCTCCATTCCCGTGTCATCCCATTGCCCAATGACACTTGTCATCAAAATGTTCCTTGGCCTTTGTCATCAAAATGCTCCATGATACCTTTAATCAAAATTCTACATGACCACTGTTATCACAATGCAAGGTGACCGATGTTATCACAATGCCCCATGACACGTGTCATCACAATTCGCCTTGGCCCTTGTCATCTCAATGCTGTATGAACCGTGTCATCACTAGGTTCCAGGACACTTGTCATCACAATGCTCCATGACCACTGTCATCCCAATGCTCCATGGCCTTTGTATTCACAATGCTCCATTGTCCCGATAATCGCGTTGCTCCATGATCTGTGTCAGCACAATATTACATGACACTTGTCATCACAATGCTCCATGATCCCTGTAATCACAATGATCCCTGCCAATGTCATCACAATGCTCCATGTCTCCTGTAATCACAATGCTCCATGCCCTTGTCATCACAATGCTCCATGTCTGTGGTCATCACCATGCTTCATGCCCGTGTCATCACAATGCTCCATGAAACTTGTCTTCACAATGCTCCATGGCCCAAGTCATCACAATGCTCCCTGACCCCTGTCGTCACAATGCTCTATGGCTTTGTCATCACAATTCTCCGTGACCCTTGTCAACACAATGCCTGATGACCCCTGTCATCAAAATGCTAAATGGCACTTGTCATCACAATGCTCCATGACTCCTGTCATGACTATTCTCCATGTCACTTGTTATCACAATGCTTCATGGCCACTGTAATCCCAGTACTGCATGACCCCTTTCATCACAATGTCCAATGCCACCTCTCATCACAATTCTTCATGGCATTTGTCATCACGATGCTCCATGACAGCTGTCCTCACAATGGTCGATGGCCCTTGTCCTCACAATGTTCCTTGGTGCTTTTCATCGCAATGCTCCATGACAACTTTCATCAAAATACTCCAAGATTTGTTTCATCACAATGCTCCATGGCCCTTGTCATTACAAATCCACATGATCCCTTTCATCACAATTCTCCGTGGCAACTTACAAAAAAAAACTCCATGCCCCTGTCATCACAATGCCCAATGAGACCTGGTTTTACAATGATCCATGACCCTTGTCATCACAAGGCTCCATGTCCCTTGTATTCACAATGCTCCATGGCCCTTGTCATCACAATGCTCCATAGCGCTTTTCATCGCAATGCTCCACAACCGCTTTCAACACAATGCCCCATGAACCCTGTCATCATAATGCTCCGTGGCCTTTGTCATCACAGTGCTCCATGAAACATTTCCTCACAATGCTCCAGTACGCCTTTCATCCAAATTCCCCATGGCCACTGTCATCACAATTCTCCATGACACCTGTCATCGTAATGGTCCATGACCCGTTTCATCTCAATGCTCCTTGACACCTGTCATCACAATGCTCCATGGCCCTTGTCATCACACTGCTCCATGGACCCTGCAATCACAATGCTCCATGCCCTTGTCATCACAAGGCTCCAGAACACTTGCCATTATAATGCTCCATGTCCGTTTCATCACCATGCTCCATGACACTTCTCATCACAATGCTCCATGGCCCCTCTCATGACTGTGCTCCATAATAACTTTAATCACATTTCTACATGACCACTGCCATCACAATGCCCCATGACATTGCCATCACAATTCGCCATGACCATTGTCATCACAATGCTCCATGAACCGTGTCATCACAGGGTCCCAGGACACTTGTCATCACAATGATCCATTACCACTTTCATCACAATGCTCCATGACCACTGTCATCTCAATGCTCCATGGTCTTTGTATTCACAATGCTCCATGGCCCCTGAAACCACAGTGCTCCATAACAACTTTCACCATAATGCTCCATGACCACTGCCATCTCAATGCCTCATGACACCTGTCATCACAGTTCTCCAAGGCCCCTCTCATCACAAGGATCCATGACGCTTGTCATCACATTGCTCCATAACACTTTTCATCACAGTGTTCCCTGCGCATGTCATCACAATGCTCCATGTCTCCTATAAAACATTGGTCCATGCCTTTTTCCAAACAATGCTCCAGAAGACTTGTCATCACAATGTTCCATGACCATGGCATCACAATGCTCCATGGCCCTTGTCATCACAATGCTCCAGAATTCTTGTCATCACAATGTTCCATGGCCGCTGTCATTACAATGCTCCATGACCTTGTCATCACAATGCTCCAGAACCCTTGTCATCATAATGCTTCATGGCAATGTCATCAAAATGCCCCATGACACATGTCATCACAATGCTCCATGGCCTTTGTCATCACAATATTCCATGGCCCCTGTCATCACAGTGCTCCCTAATACCTTGCATCACAATTCTAGATGACCACTGTCATCACAATGCCCCATGACAAATGTCATCACAATTCGCCATGGTCCTTGTCATCACAATGTTCCATGAACCGTGTCATCACAAGGTTCCAGGACACTTGTCATCACAATGATCCATGATAACTTTCATCACAATGCTCCATGAACCCTGTCATCTCAATGTTCCATAGCCATTGTATTCACAATGCTCCATGGTCCCTGTAATCACAGTGCTCCATGACCCCTTTCATCACAATGCTCCAAGACCGCTGTCATCACAATGCCCCATGACGCCTGCCATCACAAATCTCCAAGGCCTCTGTTACCAAAAGGCTCCATGATGCCAGGCAGCACAATGTTCCATGACACTTTTCATCACAATACTCCATGACCTTTGTTGTCACATTGTTCTCTGCCCATATCATCCCAATGCTCCTTGTCACCTTTAATCACAGTGCTCCATGCCCTTTCATCACAAGGCTCCAGAATTTTTGTCATCCCTATGTTCCTTGACAGTGTCATCACAAAGCTCCACGACCGCTGTCATCACAATGCTCCAGAACAACCATGCCCCCTGTCATCATAGTGCCAAAAAACACCTGTCATCACAATGCTCCATGACCCTGTCATCACAATGCTACATGACCCCTGTCTTCACATTGTTCCATGGCCTATGTATTCAGAATGCTCCATGGACCCTGTAGTCACACTGCTCCATGTTCCCTTTCAACACAATGCTCCATGACCCCTGTCATCACCACGTTCCATGAAAGTTGTCATCAAAATGTTCCATGACCCCGGTCACCACAAGGTTCCCTCCCCTTGTCATCACAATGTTCCATGACCCTAGTAATCACAATTGTACATGGCCATGTCATCACAATGCTCCATGGCCTCTGTCATCACCATGCTCCATGGTCTTTCTCATCACAATGCTCTATGACACCTGTCATCACAATGCTTGATGACCATGGTCATCACAATGCTTTAAGGCCCCTGTCATCAAAATGAATCATGATCTTTGTAATTACAATGCTCAATGACCCCTGTCATAAAAAAGCTCCTTGCGATTGTCATCAAAATGTTCCATGGCCGCTGTCATCACAATGCTCCATGCCCTTGTCATCACAATGCTCCAGAACCCTTGTCATCATAATGCTCCATGGCAATGTCATCAAAATGTCCCATGACACTTGTCATCACAATGCTCCTTGTCATCATAATGATCCATGACCATTGTCATCACAATGCTGCATGATACCTTTCATCCCAATGCTCTGTGACCGCTGTCATGACAAAGCTCCAGGACAATTTTCATCACAATGCTCCATTCCCCCTGTCATCACATTGCCCCATAACCCCTGTCATCACAATGCTCCATGACCCTGTCATCACAAGGCTACATGACCCCTGTCATCACATTGTTCCACGGCCTATGTATTCACAATTCTCCATGGACCCTGTAATCACACTGCTCCCTGTTCCCTTTCAATACAATGCTCCATGACCCCTTTCATCCGAAGGTTCCATGAAAGTTGTCTTCAAAATGCTCCATGACTCCAGTCACCACAAGCTTCCCTGCCCTTGTCATCACAAAGCTCCATGAACCCTGTAATCACAACGGTACATGGCCTTGTCATCACAATGTTCTATGGCCTCTGTCATCACCATGCTCCACGGTCTTTCTCATCACAATGCTCTATGAACACTGTCATCGCAATGCTTGATGACCATTGTCATCACAATGCCTCATGGGCTTTGTAATCACAATGCTCAATGACCCCTGTCATCACAATGCTCCATGCCGTTGTCATCACAATGCTCCATAGCCCCTGTAATCACAATGCTCCATTCCCTTGTCATCACAATGCTCCGGAACACTTGTCATTTTAATACTCCATTCCCGTGTCATCCCATTGCTCAATGACACTTGCCGTCAAAATGTTCCTTGGCCTCTGTTATCACAGTGCTCCATGATACCTTTAATCAAAATTCTACATGACCACTGTCATCGCAATGCAAGATGACCAATCTCATCACAATGCCCCAAGACACGTGTCATCACAATTCGCCTAGGCCCTTGTCATCTCAATGCTGTATGAACCGTGTCATCACTAGGTTCCAGGACACTTGTCATCACAGTGATCCATGACCACTTTTATCACAATGCTCCATGAATTCTGTTATCTCAATGCTCCACGGCCTTTGTATTCACAATTCTCCATTGTCCCGATAATCGCGTTGCTCCATGATCTCTTTCATCACAATGCTCCATGAACACTGTCATCACCATGCCACATGACGCTTTTCATCTCAATGCTCCATGGCCCCTTTCATCACAATGCTTCATGAACCCAGTCATCACAATGTCCCTGCTCTTTTCATCACAATGCTCCATGCCCTTGTCAACAAAATTCTCCAGAACTCTTGTCATCATAATGCTTCATGCCAATATCATCAAAATGCCCCATGACACTTGTCATCACAATGCTCCATAGCCTTTGTTATCACAATGTTCCATGGCTCCGGCCATCACAATGCCCCATGCCCTTGTCATCAAAATGCTCCAGAACTCTTGTCATCAGAATGCTCCATGCCAATGTCATCAAAATGCTCCATGACACATGTCATCACAATGCTCCATGGCCTTTGTCATCACAATGTTCCATGGCCCCTGTCATCACAGTGCTCCCTGATAACTTTCATCACAATTCTAGATGACCACTGTCATCACAATGCCCCATGACAGATGTCATCACAATTCGCTATGGTCCTTGTCATCACAATGCTCCATGAACCGTTTAATCACAAGGTTACAGGACACTTGTCATCCCAATGACCCATGATCACTCTCATCACAATGCTCCATGAACTCTCTTATCTCAATGCTCCTTGGCCTTTGTATTCACAATGCTCCATTGTCCCGATAATCGCGTTGCTCCATGATCACTTTCATCACAATGCTCCATGACCTCTGTCATCACCATACCTCATGACGCCTGCCATCTCAATGCTCCATGGCCCCTTTCATCACAATGCTTCATGAACCCAGTCATCACAATGTTCCCTGCCCTTTTTATCACAATGCTCCATGGGCCCTGTCATCGCAATTCTCCATGCCCTTGTCATCAAAATGCTCCAGAACGCTTGTCATCATAATTCTCCATGCCAATGTTATCAAAATGCCCCATGACACTTGTCATCACAGTGCTCCATGTCATCAAAATGATCCATGACCGATGTCATAACAATGCTGCATGATACCTTTCATCCCAATTTTCTGTGACCACTGTCATCACAATGCCCTAGGACAATTTTCATCACAATGCTACATGACCCTGTAATCACAATGCTACATGACCACTATCATCATATTGTTCCATGGCCTATGTATTCACAATGCTCCATGGACCCTGTAATCACACTGCTCCATGTTCCCTTTCAACACAATGCTCCATGACCCCAGTCATCACAACGTTCCATGAAAGTTGTCATCAAAATGCTCCATGACCCCTGTCACAACAAGGTTCCCTGCACTTGTCATCACAATGCTCCATGAACCTTGTAATCACAATGGTACATGGCCTTGTCATCACAATGTTCCATGGCGTCTGTCATCACCATGCTCCATGGTCTTTCTCATCACAATGCTCTATGACCCGTTTCATCACAATGGTTGATGACCATTGTCATCACAATGCTCCAAGGCCCCAGTCATCACAATGCTTCATGGTCTTTGTAATCACATTGCTCTATGACCCCTGTCATCACAGTGCTCCATGCCGTTGTCATCACAATGCTCCATGGCCCCTGTAATCACAATGCTCCATGCCCTTGTCATCACAATGCTCCATTCCCGTGTCATCCCATTGCACAATGACACTTCTCATCAAAATGTTCCTTGGCCTTTGTCATCACAGTGCTCAATGATACTTTTAATCCAAATTCTACATGACCACTGTCATCACACTGTAAGATGACCAATGTCATCACAATGCCCCATGACACGTGTCATCACAATTCGCCTGGGCCCTTGTCATCTCAATGCTGTATGGACCGTGTCATCACTAGGTTCCAGGACCCTTGTCATCACAATGCTCCATAAACTCTCTTATCTCAATGCTCCATGGCCTTTGTATTCACAATGCTCCATTGTCCCGATAATCACGTTGAACCATGAACACTTTCATCACAATGCTCCATGAGAACTGTCATCTCAATGCTCCATGACCTTTGTATTCAAAATGCTCTATGGCCCCTGTAATCACAGTTCTCCATAACACCTTTCATCATAATGCTCCATGACCACTGCCATCTCAATGACCCATGACGCATGTCATCACAATTCTCCAAGGTGCCTCTCATCACAATGCTCCATGACAATTGTCATCACATTGCTCCATAACACCTCTCATCACAGTGTTCCCTGCCCATGTCATCACAGTTCTCCATGTCCCCTATAATCCAATGATCCATGCATATTTCCTCACAATGCTCCAGAATTATTATCATCACAATGTTCCATGACCGTGGCATCACAATGCTCCATGGCCCTTGTCATCACAATGCTCCAGAATGTGTGTCATCACAATGTTCCATGACCGTGTCATCACAATGCTACCTGACACTGGTCATCACAGTTCTCCATGACCTTTGTCATCACAATGCTCTATGTCGCTTTTCATCACAATTCTCAATGACCACTTTAATCACTATGCTCGCTCACCATTTTCATCACATTTCTCTATGGTCATTACAATTCCCCATGGCCCCTTTCTTCACAATGCTCCATGATGCCTGTCATCACAAAGCTCCATGGCTTTTGTTATCACAATGCTCCAGGACCAGTTTCATCACAATACTCCATCCCCCTTGTCATCACAGTGCACAATGAAACCTTTCATTACAATGCTCCATGACACTTGTCATCACAATGCTCCATGGCCTTTATCGTCACAATGTTCCCAGGCACTTTTCATCATAATGTTCCATGAAAACTTTCATCACATTGCTCCATGACCACTGTCATCACAATAGTCAATACCCTTGGCAACACAATGCTGCATAATCCCTGTCATCACAATTCCCATTGACTGCTGTCATCACAATAATCCAGGACAATTTTCATAACAATGCTTCATGCCCCCAGTCATCACAATGCTCCATGATAATTTTCATCACAATTCCTTGATGATCAATGTCATCACAATGCCACATGACACCTGTCATAACAATTCGCTATGACACTTGTCATCACAATACTCGATGAACCGTGTCATCACAGTGTTCCAGGACACATGTCATCACAATGATCCATGATTAATTTCATCACAATGCTCCAATACACCTGTCATCACAATGCTCCATGTCCCCTGTTATCATATTGCTCCGTGATTCTTTCATTACAATGCTCCATGACCACTGTCATCACCATGAATCATGACTCCTGTCATCTCAATGCTCCATGGCCCCTTTCATCACAATACTCCATGAACCCAGTCATCACAATGTTCCCTGCCCTTTTCATCACAATGCTGCATGGATTCTGTCATCACAATGCTCCATGCCCTTGTAATCAAAATGCTCCAGAACTCTTGTCATCATAATGCTCCATTCCAATGTCATCAAAATGCCCCATGACACTTTTCATCACAATGCTCCATGGCCTTTGTCATCACAATGTTCCATGTCCCCTGTCGTCACAGTGCTCTATGATACCATTCATCACAATTTTAGATGACCACTTTCTTCACAGTGCCCCATGACAGATGTCATCACAATTGGCCATGCTCCTTGTCATCACAATGCTCCATGAAACATGTCATCACAAGATTCCAGGACACTTGTCATCACAATGATCCATGATCACTTTCATCACAATGCTCCATGAAACCTGTCATCTCAATGCTCTATAGCCTTTGTATTCACAATGCTCCATGGCCCCTTTCATCACAGTGCTCCATGACCCCTTTCATCACAATTTTCCAAGACCTCTGTCATCACAATGCCCAATGACGCCTGCCATCACAAATCTCCAAGACTTCTCTTACAAAAAAGCTCCATGATCCCTGTCAGCACAATGTTCCATGACACTTTTCATCACAATGCTCAATGACCCCTCTCATCACAAAGTTCTCTGCCCATATCATCGCAATGCTCCTTGTCACCTTTTATCAAAATGCTCCATTCGCTTTCATCACAATGCTCCAGAATTCTTGTCACCGCAATGTTCCTTGACCTTGTCATCACAATGCTCTATGACCCTTGTCATCACAAAGCTCCATGACCCCTGTCATCACATTAATCCATGACTCATTTCCTCCCAGTTCTCCAGTACCCTTTTCAACACAATGCTCCATGGCATTGTCAGCACAATGCTCCTTGACCCTGTCATCAAAATGCTCCATCCCCTTTTCATCACAATGCTCCAGATATCCTATCATTACAATGCTCCATGCCCGTTTCATCACAATGCTCCAGAACACTTGTCATCATAATACTCCATTCCCATGTCATCCCATTGCCCTATGATACTTCTCATCAGAATGCTCCTTTTCCTTTGTCATCACAGTGCTCCATGATACCTTTAATCAAAATTCTACATGACCACTGTCATCACAATGCAAGATGACCAATGTCATCACAATGCCCCATGACACGTGTCATCACAATTCGCCTTGTCGCTTGTCATCTCAATGCTGTATGAACCGTGTCATCACTAGGTTCCAGGACACATGTCATCACAGTGATCCATGACCACTTTCATCACAATGCTCCATGAAATCTGTTATCTCAATGCTCCATGGCCTTTGTATTCACAATGCTCCATTGTCCTGATAATCGCGTTGCTCCATGAAAACTTTCATCACAAGACTCCTTGACCACTGACACCATAATGCCCCATGACGTCTATCATCACTGACCTCCAAGGGCACTCTCATCAAAATGCTCCATGATCTGTGTCAGCACAATATTGCATGACACTTGTCATCACAATGCTCCATGATCCCTCTAATCACAATGATCCCTGCCAATGTCATCACAATGCTCCATGTCTCCTGTAATCACAATGCTCCATGCCCTTGTCATCACAATGCTCCAGGTCTGTTGTCATCACCATGCTTCATGCCCGTGTCATCACAATGCTCCATGAATCTTGTCTTCACAATGCTCCATGGCCAAAGTCATCACAATGCTCCATGACCCCTGTCATCACAATGCTCTCTGGCCTTTGTCATCACAATGCTCCGTGACCCCTGTCAACACAATGCCTGATGACCCCTGTCATCAAAATGCTAAATGGCACTTGTCATCACAATGCTCTATGACGCCTGTCATCACTATTCTCCATGTCACTTGTTATCACAATGCTCCATGGCCCCTGTAATCACAGTACTCCTTGACCCCTTTCATCACAATGCTCAATGCCACCTCTCATCACAATTCTCCATGTCATTTGTCATCACGATGCTCCATGACACCTGTCATCACAATGCTCCATGACATTTGTCATCACAATGCTCGATGGCCCTTGTCATCACAATGTTCCTTGGTGCTTTTCATTGCAATGCTCCATGACAACTTTCATCAAAATACTCCAAGATTTGTTTCATCACAATGCTCCATGGCCCTTGTCATTACAAATCCACATGATCCCTTTCATCACAATTCTCCATGGCAACTTACATAAAAAAGATCCATGCCCCTGTCATCACAATGCCCAATGAGACCTGGTTTTACAATGATCCATGACCCTTTTCATCACAAGGCTCTATGTCCCTTGTATTCACAATGCTTCATGGCCCTTGTCATCACAATACTCCATAGCACTTTTCACCGCAATGCTCCATGACTGCTTTCAGCACAATGCCTCATGACCCCTGTCATCACGATGCTCCATGGCCCTTCTCATCACAATGCTCCATGAAACATTTCCTCACAATGCTTCAGTACGCCTTTCATACAAGTTCTCCATGGCCACTGTCATCACAATTCTCCCTGACCCCTGTCATCGTAATGGTCCATGACAAGTTTCATCTCAATGCTCCATGATACATGACATCACAATGCTCCATGGCCTTTGTCATCACAATGTTCCATGGCCCCTGTAATCACAGTGCTCCATGACCCCTTTCATCTCAATGTTCCATGACCTCACTCATCACAATGCCTCATGACCCCTGTAATCACATTGCTCCATGGCCCTTGTCATCACATTGCTCCAGGCCTTTTTCATCACACTGCTCCATGGCCCCTGTAATCACAATGCTCCATCCCTCGTCATCACGAGGCTCGAGAACACTTGTCATTATAATGCTCCATGTCCGTTTCATCACCATGGTCCATGACACTTGTCATCACAATGCTCCATGGCCCCTCTCATTACTGTGCTCCATAATAACTTTAATCACATTTCTAGATGACCACTGCCATCACAATGCCACATGACATTGTCATCACAATTCGCCATGACCATTGTCATCACAATGCTCCATGAACCATGTCATCACAGGGTCCCAGGACACTTGTCATAACAATGATCCATTACCACATTCATCACAATGCTCCATGACCACTGTCATCTCAATGCTCCATGGCCTTTGTATTCACAATGCTCCATGGCCCCTGTAATCACAGTGCTCCATACCACCTTTCATCATAATGCTCCATGACCACTGCCATCTCAATGCCCCATGACGCCTGTCATCACAATTCTCCAAGGCCCCTCTCATCACAATGCTCCATGACACTTCTCATCACATTGTTCCGTAACACCTGTCATCACAGTGTTCCCTGCACATGTCATCACAATGCTCCATGTCCTCTATAATCACAATGCTCCATAGCTTTTTCCTCACAATGCTCCAGAATTCTTGTCATCACCATGTTCCATGACCGTGGCATCACAATGCCCCATGGCCCTTGTCATCACAATGATCCAGAATTTTTGTCATCACAATGATCCATGACCATGTCCTCACAATGCTATATGACTCTGGTCATCAGAGTGCTCCATGACCATTGTCATCACAATGCTCCATGAACCATGTCATCACAGGGTCCCAGGACACTTGTCATCACAATGATCCATTACCACTTTCATCACAATGCTCCATGAACACTGTCATCTCAATGCTCCATGGCCTTTGTCATCACAATGCTCCATGGCACCTGTAATCACAGTGCTCAATGACCCGTTTCATCTCAATGCTCCATGACCTCACTCATCAAAATGCCCCATGACCCATGTGATAACAATGCTCCATGGCCCTTGTCATCACAATTCGCTATGACACTTGTCATCACAAAATTCGGTGAACCGTGTCATCACAGTGTTCCAGGACACATGTCATCACAATGATCCATGACTACTTTCATTACAATGCTCCAATACACCTGTCATCACAATGCTCCATGGAACCTGTTATCATATTGCTCCCTGATCTCTTTCATTACAAGGCTCCATGACCACTGCCATCACCATGCCTCATGACACCTGTCATCTCAACTCTCCAAGGCTCCTTTCATCACAATGCTCCATGGGCCCTGTCATCACAATGCTCCATGCCCTTGTCATCAAAATTCTCCAGAGCTCTTGTCATCATAATGCTCCATGCCAATGTCAACAAAATGCCCCATGACACATGTCATCACAATGCTCCATGGCCTTTGTCATCACAATGTTCCATGGCCCCTGTCATCACAATGCCGCATGATACATTTCATCACAATTCTAGATGACCACTGTCATCACAATGCCCCATGAACCCTGCTATCTCAATGCTCCATAGCCTTTTTATTCACAATGCTCCATGAACCCTCTCATCTCAATGCTCCATAGCCTTTGTATTCACAATGCTCCATGCCCCCTGTCATCACAGTGCCCCATAAACCCTGTAATCACAATGCTACATGACCCCTGTCATCACATTGTTATATGCCCTATGTATTCACAATGCTCCATGGACCCTGTAATCACACTACTCCATGTTCCCTTTCAACACAATGCTTCATGACCCCTGTCATCACAATGTTCAATGAAAGTTGTAATCAAAATTCTCCATGATCCCGGTCACCACAAGGTTCCCTGCCCTTGTCCTCACAATGGTCCATGACCCTTGTAATCACAATGGTACATGGCCTTGTCATCACAATGTTCCATGGCCTCTGTCATCACCATGCTCCATGGTCTTTCTCATCACAATGCTCTATGACCCCTGTCATCACAATGCTTGATGATCATTGTCATCACAATGCTCCAAGGCCCCTGTCCTCACAATGCCTCATGGTCTTTGTAATCACAATGCTCAATGACCCCTGTCATCACAATGCTCCATGCCGTTGTCATCACAATGCTCCATGGACCCTGTAATCACAATGCTCCATGCCCTTGTCATCACAATGCTCCAGGACAATTTTCATCACAATGCTCCATGCCCCCTGTCATCACAGTGCCTCATGGTCTTTGTCATCACAATTCTCCATGGCCCCTGTAATCACAATGCTCCATGCCCTTGTCATCACAATGCTCCAGAAGACTTGTCATCATAATGCTCCATTCACGTGTCATCCCATTGCACAATGACACTTGTCATCAAAATGTTCCTTGGCCTTTGTCATCACAGTGCTCCATGATACCTTTAATCAAAATTCTACATGACCACTGTCATCACAATGCAAGATGACCGATGTCATCACAATGCCCCATGACACGTGTCATCACAATTCGGCTTGGCCCTTGTCATCTCAATGCTGTATGAACCGTGTCATCACTAGGTTGCAGGACCCTTGTCATCACTATGCTCTATGAACTCTCTTATCTCCATATTCCATGGCCTTTGTATTCACAATGCTCCATTGTCCCGATAATCGCATTGCTCCATGATCTGTGTCAGCACAATATTGCATGACTCTTGTCATCACAATGCTCCATGATCCCTGTAATCACAATGATCCCTGCTAATGTCATCACAATGCTCCATGTCTCCTGTAATCACAATACTCCATGCCCTTGTCATCACAATGCTCCAAGTCTGTTGTCATCACCATGCTTCATGCCTGTGTCGTCACAATGCTCCATGAATTTTGTCTCCACAATGCTCCATTGCCCATGTCATCACAATGCTCCATGACCACTGTCATCACAATGCTCTATGGCCTTTGTCATCTCAATGTTCCATGACCCCTGTCAACACAATGCCTGATGACCCCTGTCATCAAAATGCTAAATGGCACTTTTCATCACAATGCTCTATGACGCCTGTCATCACTATTCTCCATGTCACTTGTTATCACAATGCTCCATGGCCCCTGTAATCCCAGTACTCCATGACCCCTTTCATCACAATGCCCAATGACACCTCTCATCACAATTCTTCAGGGCATTTGTCATCATGATGCTCCATGACACCTGTCCTCACAATGGTCGATTGCCCTTTTCATCACTATGTTCCTTGGTGCTTTTACCGCAATGCTCCATGGCAACTTTCATCAAAATACTCCAAGATTTGTTTCGTCACAATGCTCCATGACCCTTGTCATTACAAATCCACATGATCCCTTTCATCACAATTCTCCATGGCAACTTACATAAAAAAGCTCCATGCCCCTGTCATCACAATGCCCAATGATACCTGTTTTTACAAAGATCCATGACCCTTGTCATCACAAGGCTCCATGTCCCTTGTATTCACAATGCTCCATGGCCCTTGTCATCACAATGCTCCATAGCGCTTTTCATCGCAATGCTCCACGACCGCTTTCAAAACAATGCCCCATGACACCTGTCATCACAATGCTCCATGGCCGTTTTCATCACAATGCTCCATGAAAAATTTCCTCACAATGCTCCACTACGCCTTTCATCCAAATTCCCCATGGCCACTGTCATCACAATTCTCCATGACCCTTGTCATCGTAAGGGTCCATGACCCGTTTCATCTCAATTCTCCATGACACCTGTCATCACAATGCTCCATGGCCTTTGTCATCACAATTCTCCATGGCCCCTGTAATCACAGTGCTCCATGACCTGTTTCATCTCAGTGCTCCATGACTTCACTCATCACAATGCCCCATGACCCCTGTAATCACAATGCTCCAAGCCTTTTTCATCACACTGCTCCATGGCCCATGTAATCACAATGCTCCATGCCCTTGTCATCACCAGGCTCCAGAACTCTTGTCATTATGATGCTCCATGTCCGTTTCATCACCATGCTCCATGACACTTGTCATCACAATGCTCCATGGCCCCTCTCATTACTGTGCTCCATAATAACTCTAATCACATTTCTAGATGACCACTGCCATCACAATGCCCCATGACATTGTCAACACAATTCGCCATGACCATTGTCATCACAATGCTCCATGAACCGTGTCATCACAGGGTCCCAGGAAACTTGTCATCACAATGATCCATTCCCATGTCATCCCACTGCACAATGACACTTGTCATCAAAATGTTCCTTGGCCTTTTTCATCACAGTGCTCCATGATACCTTTAATCAAAATTCTACATGACCACTGTCATCACAATGCAAGATGACCGATGTCATCACAATTCACCTTGGCCCTTGTCATCTCAATGCTGTATGAACCGTGTCATCACTAGGTTCCAGGACACTTGTCATCACAATGATCCATGACTACTTTCATCACAATGCTCCAATACACCTGTCATCACAATGCTCCATGGCCCCTGTTGTCATATTGCTCCATGATCTCTTTCATCACAATGCTCCATGAGCACAGTCATTACCATGCCTCATGACGCCTGTCATCTCAATGCTGAATAGCCACTTTCATCACAATGCTCCATGAACCTAGTCATCACATTTTTCCCTGCCATTGTCATCACAAAGCTCCAGGATCCCTGTCATCAAAAAATCCATAACTCCTTTCCTCACAGTGCTCCAGTACCATTTTCATCACAATGCTCCATGACCATTTTCATCACAATGCTCTACGACCGCTTTCAACACAATGCCCCATAACCCCTTTCATCACAATGCGCCATGGCCCTTGTCATCACAATGCTCCATGCCCTTGTCATCACAAGGCTCCAAGGCCCCTGTAATCACAGTGCTCCAAGCCTTTTTCATCACACTGCTCCATGGCCCATGTAATCACAATGCTCCATGCCCTTGTCATCACAAGGCTCCAGAACTCTTGTCATTATAATGCTCCATGTCCGTTTCATCACCATGCTCCATGACACTTGTCATCACATTGCTCCATGGCCCCTCTCATTACTGTGCTCTATAATAACTTTAATCACATTTCTAGATGACCACTGCCATCACAATGCCCCATGACATTGTCCTCACAATTGGCCATTACAATTGTCATCACAATGCTCCATGACCTGTGTCATCACAGGGTCCCAGGACACTTGTCATCACAATGATCCATTACCATTTTCATCACAATGCTCCATGAGCACTGTCATCTCAATGCTCCATGGCCTTTGTATTCACAATGCTCCATGGCCCCTGTAATCACAGTGCTCCATAACACCTTTCATCATAATGCTCCATGAAAACTGCCATCTCAATGCCCCATGATGCCTGTCATCAAAATTCTCCAAGGCCCCTCTCATCACAATGCTCCATGACACTTGTCATCACATTGCTCCATATCAGCTGTCATCACAGTGTTCCCTGTCCATATCATCACAATGCTCCATGTCCCCTATAATCACAATGCTCCATGGCTTTTTCCTCACAATGTTCCAGAATTCTTGTCATCACAATGTTCCATGACCGTGGCATCACAATGCTCCATGGCCCTTGTCATCACGATGCTCCAGAATTCTTGTCATCACAACGGTCCATGACCGTGTCATCACAATGCTACTTGAGCCTGATCATCACAGTTCTCCATGACCTTTGTCATCACAATGCTCTATGTCGCTTTTCCGCACAATTCTCAATGACAACTTAAATCACTAGGTTCGCTGACAATTTTCATCACATTTCTCTATGGTCATTACAATTCCCCACGGCCCCTTTCTTCACAATGCTCCATGATGCCTGTCATCACAATGCTCCATGGCTTTTGTTATCACAATGCTCCAGGACCAGTTTCATCACAATACTCCATCCCCCTTGTCAACACAGTGCACAATGAAACCTTTCATTACAATTTTCCATGACACTTGTCATCACAATGCACCATGGCCTTTATCGTCACTTTGCTCCCAGGCACTTTTCATCACGATGAACCATGAAAACTTTCATCACATTGCTCCATGACCATTGTCATCACAATATTCCATACCCTTGTCAACACAATGCTGCATAATCCCTGTCATCACAATTCTCCATGACTGCTGTCATCACAATAATCCAGGACAATTTTCATAACAATGCTTCATGCCCCCAGTCATCACAGTCCTCCATGATACCTTTCATCACAATTCTTATATGATCCATGTCATCACAATGCACCATGACACCTGTCATCAGAATTCGCTATTACCCATGTCATCACCATACTCGAGGAACCGTGTCATCACAGTGTTCCAGGACATATGTCATCACAATCATCCATTACTACTTTCAAAACAATGCTCCAATACGACTGTCATCACAATGCTCCGTGGCCACTGTTATCATATTGCTCCATGATCCCTTTCATCACAATTCTCCCTGACCACTGTCATCACCATGCCTCATGACGCCTGTCATCTCAATGCTCAATGGCCACTTTCATCAAATTGCTCCATGAACCCAGTCATCACAATGTTCCCTACCCTTTTCATCATAGTGCTCCATGGGCCCTGTCATCACAATGCTCCATGCCCTTGTCATCAAAATGCTCCAAAACTCTTGGCATCATAATGCTCCATGCCAATGTCATCAAAATGCCCCATGACACTTGGCATCACAATGCTCCATGTCCTTTGTCATCACAATGTTCCATGGCCCCTGTCATCACAGTGCTCCATGATACCTTTCATCACAATTCTAGATGACCACTGTCATCACAATGTCCCATGACAGATGTCATCACAATTCTCCATGGTCCTTGTCATCACAATGCTCCACGAAGAGTGTCATCACAAGGTTCCAGGACACTTGTCATCACAATGATACATGATCACTTTCATCACAATGCTCCTTGACCACTGTCACCATAATGCCCCATGACTTCTCTCATCACTGTGCTCCAAGGACACTCTCATCAAAATCCTCCATGATCTCTGTCAGTAAAGTATTGCATGACACTTGTCATCACAGTGCTCCATGATCCCTGTAATCACAATGATCCCAGCCAATGTCATTACAATGCTCCATGTCTCCTGCAATCACAATGCTCCATGCCCTTGTCATCACAATGCTCCAGGTCTGTTGTCATCACCATGCTTCATGCCCGGGTCATCACAATGCTCTATGAATTTGTCTTCACAATGCTCCATGGCCCATATCATCACCGTGCTCCATGACACCTGTCATCACAATACTCTATGGCCTTTGTCATCACAATGCTCCGTGACCCCGTCAACACAATGCCTGATGACCCCTGTCATCAAAATGCTAAATGGCACTTGTCATCACAATGCTCTATGACGCCTGTCATCACTATTCTCCATGTCACTTGGTATCACAATGCTCCATGGTCCCTGTAATTCCAGTACTCCATGACCCCTTTCATCACAATGCCCAATGCCATTTCTCATCACAATTCTCCATGGCATTTGTCATCACGATGCTCCATGACACCTGTCATCACAATGCTCCATGACACTTGTCATCACAATACGCGATGGCCCTTATCATCAGAATGTTCCTTGGTGCTTTTCATCGTAATGCTCCATGACAACTTTCATCAAAATACTCCAAGATTTCTTTCATCTCAATGCTCCATGGCCCTTTTCATCACAATGCTCCATAGCGCTTTTCATCGCAATGCTCCATAACCGCTTTCAGCGCAATGCCCCATGACACTTGTCATCACAATTTGCCTTGGCCCTTTTCATCTAAATGCTGTATGAACCGTGTCAGCACTAGGTTTCCAGGACCCTTGTCATAACAATGCTCCGTGAAATCTCTTATCTCAATGTTACATGGCCTTTGTATTCACAATGCTCCATTGTCCCGATAATCACGTTGCTCCATGGTCTGTGTCAGCACAATATTGCATAACACTTGTCATCACAATGCTCCATGATCCCTGTAATCACAATGATCCCTTCCAATGTCATCACAATGCTCCATGACCCCTGTCATCACAATGCTCTATGGCCTTTGTCATCACAATGTTCCGTGACCCTTGTCAACACAATGCCTGATGAACCCTGTCATCAAAATGCTAAATGGCACTTGTCATCACAATGCTCTATGACGCCTGTCATCACTATTCTCCATGTCACTTGTTATCACAATGCTCCAAGGCCCCTGTAATCCCAGTACTCCTTGACCCCTTTCAGCACAAAGCCCAATGCCACCTCTCATCACAATTCTCCATGGCATTTGTCATCACGATGCTCCATGACACCTGTCATCACAGCGCTCGTTGGCCCTTGTCATCACAATATTCCTTGGTGCATTTCATCGCAATGCGCCATGACAACTTTCATCAAAATACTCCAAGATTTCTTTCATCACAATGCTCCATGGCCCTTGTAGTTACCAATCCACATGATACCTTTCATAACAATTCTCCATGGCCACTTATATAAAAATGCTCCATGCTCCTGTCATCACAATGTTCCACGGCCCTTGTCATCACAATGCTCCATGAAATATTTCCTCACAATGCTCCAGTACGCCTTTCATCCAAATTCCCCATGGCACTGTCATCACAATTCTCCATGACCACTGTCATCGTAATGGTCCATGACCCGTTTCATCTCAATGCTCCATGACACCTTTCATCACAATGCTCCATGGCCTTTGTCATCACAATGCTCCATGGCCCCTGTAATCACAGTGCTCCATGACCCGTTTCAACTCAATGCTATATGACCTCACTCATCACAATGCCCCATGACCCCTGTAATCATAATGCTCCATGGCACTTGTCATCACAATTCTCCAAGCCTTTGTCATCACACTGCTCCATTGCCCCTGTAATCACAGTGCTCCATTACCTTGTTTTCACAAGGCTACAGAACTCTTGTCATTATAATGCTCCATGTCCGTTTCATCACCATGTTCCATGACACTTGTCATCACAATGCTCTATGGCCCCTCTCATTACTGTGCTCCATAATAACTTTAATCACATTTCTAGATGACCACTGCCATCACAATGCCCCATGACATTGTCATCACAATTCGCCATGACCATTGTCATCACAATGCTCCATGAACCATGTCATCAGAGGGTCCCAGGACACATGTCATCACAATGATCCATTACAACTTTCATCACAATGCTCCATGACCACTGTCATCTCAATGCTCCATGGCCTTTGTATTCACAATGCTCCATGGCCCCTGTAATCACAGTGCTCCATGACCCCTTTCATCACAATGCTCCAAGACCGCTGTCATCACAATGCCCCATGACGCCTGCCATCACAAATCTACAAGGCCTCTGTTACCACAAGGCTCCGTGATGCCAGGCAGCACAATGTTCCATGACACTTTTCATCACAATGCTCCATGACCTTTGTCGTTACATTGTTCTCTGCCCATATCATCCCAAAGCTCCTTGTCACCTTTAATCACAATGCTCCATGCCCTTTCATCACAATGCTCCAGAATTCTTGTCATCCCTATGTTCCATGACAGTGTCATCACAAAGCTCCACGACCGCTGTCATCACAATGCTCCAGGACAATTTTCATCACAATGCTCCATGCCCCCTGTCATCATAGTGCCCCATAACACCTGTCATCACAATGGTCCTTGACCCTGTCATCACAATGCTACATGACCCCTGTCATCACATTGTTCCATGGCCTATGTATTCACAATGCTCCATGGACCCTGTAATCACACTGCTCCATGTTCCCTTTCAACACAATGCTCCATGACCCCTGTCATCACCACGTTCCATGAAAGTTGTCATCAAAATGCTCCATGACCCCGGTCACCACAAGGTTCCCTGCCCTTGTCATCACAATGCTCCATGCCCTTGTCATCACAATGCTCCAGAACACTTGTCATTTTAATACTCCATTCCCGTCTCATGCCATTGCTCAATGACACTTGCCGTCAAAATGTTCCTTGGCCTTTGTTATCACAGTGCTCCATGATACCTTTAATCAAAATTCTACATGACCACTGTCATCGCAATGCAAGATGACCAATCTCATCACAATGCCCCATGAGACGTGTCATCACAATTCGCCTTGGCCCTTGTCATCTCAATGCTGTATGAACCGTGTCATCACTAGGTTCCAGGACACTTGTCATCACAGTGATCCATCACCACTTTTATCACAATGCTCCATGAACTCTGTTATCTCAATGCTCCACGGCCTTTGTATTCACAATGCTCCATTGTCCCGATAATAGCGTTGCTCCATGATCTCTTTCATCACAATGCTCCATGACCTCTGTCATCACCATACCTCATTACGCCTTGTCATCTCAATGCTCCATGGCCCCTTTCATCACAATGTTTCATGAACACAGTCATCACAATGTTCCCTACCCTTTTCATCACAATGATCCATGGGCCCTTTCATCACAATACTCCAGGCCCTTGTCAACAAAATTCTCCAGAACTCTTGTCATCATAATGCTTCATGCCAATGTCATCAAAATGCCCCATGACACTTGTCATCACAATGTTCCATGGCCTTTGTCATCACAATGTTCCATGGCTCCTGCCATCACAATGCTCCATGCCCTTGTCATCAAAATGCTCAAGAACTCTTGTCATCATAATGCTCCATTCCAATGTCATCAAAATGCCCCATGACACTTTTCATCACAATGCTCCATGGCCTTTGTCATCACAATGTTCTATGTCCCCTGTCGTCACAGTGCTCTATGATACCATTCATCGCAATTTTAGATGACCACTTTCATCACAATGCCCCATGACAGATGTCATCACAATTCGCCATGCTCCTTGTCATCACAATGCTCCATGAAACATGTCATCACAAGGTTCCAGGACACTTGTCATCACAATGCTCCATGATCACTTTCATCACAATGCTCCATGAAACCTGTCATATCAATGCTCTATAGCCTTTGTATTCACAATGCTCCATGGCCCCTGTCATCACAGTGCTCCATGAACCCTTTCATCACAATTTTCCAAGACCGCTGTCATCACAATGCCCAATGACGCCTGCCATCACAAATCTCCAAGGCCTCTCTTACAAAAAAGCTCCATGATCCCTGTCAGCACAATGTTCCATGACATTTTTCATCACAATGCTCCATGACCCCTGTCATCACAAAGTTCTCTGCCCATATCATCACAATGCTCCTTGTCACCTTTTATCACAATGCTCCATGCACTTTCATCACAATGCTCCAGAATTCTTGTCATTGCAATGTTCCTTGACCGTGTCATCACAATGCTCTATGACCCTTGTCATCACAAAGCTCCATGACCCCTGTCATCACATTAATCCATGATTCCATTCCTCACAGTGCTCCAGTACCCTTTTCAACACAATGCTCCATGGCATTGTCAGCACAATGCTCCTTGGACCCTGTCATGAAAATGCTCCATCCCCTTTTCATCACAATGCTCCAGATATCCTATCATTACAATGCTCCATGCCCGTGTCATCACAATGCTCCAGAACACTTGTCATCATAATACTCCATTCCCATGTCATCCCGTTGCTCAATGATACTTCTCTTCAGAATTTTCCTTTTCCTTTGTCATCACACTGCTCCATGATACCTTTAATCAAAATTCTACATGACCACTGTCATCACAATGCAAGATGACCAATTTCATCACAATGCCCCATGACACGTGTCATCACAATTCGCCTTGTCGATTGTCATCTCAATGCTGTAGGAACCGTGTCATCACTAGCTTCTAAGACACTTGTCATCACAGTGATCCTTGACCACTTTCATCACAATGCTCCATGAAATCTGTTATCTCAATGCTCCATGGCCTTTGTATTCACAATGCTCCATTGTCCCGATAATCGCGTTGCTCCATGAACACTTTCATCACAATGCTCCTTGACCACTGTCACCCTAATGCCCCATGACGTCTCTCATCACTGAGTTCCAAGGCCACTCGCATCAAAATGCTCCATGATCTGTGTAAGCACAATATTGCTTGACACTTGCCATCACAATGCTCCATGATCCCTGTAATCACAATGATCCCTGCCAATGTCATCACAATGCTCCATGTCTCCTGTAATCACAATGTTCCATGCCCTTGTCATCACAATGCTCCATGGCCTTTGTCATCACAATGTTCCATGGCCCCTGTCATCACAATGCCGCATGATACATTTCATCACAATTCTAGATGACCACTGTCATCACAATGCCCCATGAACCCTGCTATCTCAATGCTCCATAGCCTTTTTATTCACAATGCTCCATGAACCCTCTCATCTCAATGCTCCATAGCCTTTGTATTCACAATGCTCCATGCCCCCTGTCATCACAGTGCCCCATAAACCCTGTAATCACAATGCTACATGACCCCTGTCATCACATTGTTATATGCCCTATGTATTCACAATGCTCCATGGACCCTGTAATCACACTACTCCATGTTCCCTTTCAACACAATGCTTCATGACCCCTGTCATCACAATGTTCAATGAAAGTTGTAATCAAAATTCTCCATGATCCCGGTCACCACAAGGTTCCCTGCCCTTGTCCTCACAATGGTCCATGACCCTTGTAATCACAATGGTACATGGCCTTGTCATCACAATGTTCCATGGCCTCTGTCATCACCATGCTCCATGGTCTTTCTCATCACAATGCTCTATGACCCCTGTCATCACAATGCTTGATGATCATTGTCATCACAATGCTCCAAGGCCCCTGTCCTCACAATGCCTCATGGTCTTTGTAATCACAATGCTCAATGACCCCTGTCATCACAATGCTCCATGCCGTTGTCATCACAATGCTCCATGGACCCTGTAATCACAATGCTCCATGCCCTTGTCATCACAATGCTCCAGGACAATTTTCATCACAATGCTCCATGCCCCCTGTCATCACAGTGCCTCATGGTCTTTGTCATCACAATTCTCCATGGCCCCTGTAATCACAATGCTCCATGCCCTTGTCATCACAATGCTCCAGAAGACTTGTCATCATAATGCTCCATTCACGTGTCATCCCATTGCACAATGACACTTGTCATCAAAATGTTCCTTGGCCTTTGTCATCACAGTGCTCCATGATACCTTTAATCAAAATTCTACATGACCACTGTCATCACAATGCAAGATGACCGATGTCATCACAATTCCCCATGACACGTGTCATCACAATTCGGCTTGGCCCTTGTCATCTCAATGCTGTATGAACCGTGTCATCACTAGGTTGCAGGACCCTTGTCATCACTATGCTCTATGAACTCTCTTATCTCCATATTCCATGGCCTTTGTATTCACAATGCTCCATTGTCCCGATAATCGCATTGCTCCATGATCTGTGTCAGCACAATATTGCATGACTCTTGTCATCACAATGCTCCATGATCCCTGTAATCACAATGATCCCTGCTAATGTCATCACAATGCTCCATGTCTCCTGTAATCACAATACTCCATGCCCTTGTCATCACAATGCTCCAAGTCTGTTGTCATCACCATGCTTCATGCCTGTGTCGTCACAATGCTCCATGAATTTTGTCTCCACAATGCTCCATTGCCCATGTCATCACAATGCTCCATGACCACTGTCATCACAATGCTCTATGGCCTTTGTCATCTCAATGTTCCATGACCCCTGTCAACACAATGCCTGATGACCCCTGTCATCAAAATGCTAAATGGCACTTTTCATCACAATGCTCTATGACGCCTGTCATCACTATTCTCCATGTCACTTGTTATCACAATGCTCCATGGCCCCTGTAATCCCAGTACTCCATGACCCCTTTCATCACAATGCCCAATGACACCTCTCATCACAATTCTTCAGGGCATTTGTCATCATGATGCTCCATGACACCTGTCCTCACAATGGTCGATTGCCCTTTTCATCACTATGTTCCTTGGTGCTTTTACCGCAATGCTCCATGGCAACTTTCATCAAAATACTCCAAGATTTGTTTCGTCACAATGCTCCATGACCCTTGTCATTACAAATCCACATGATCCCTTTCATCACAATTCTCCATGGCAACTTACATAAAAAAGCTCCATGCCCCTGTCATCACAATGCCCAATGATACCTGTTTTTACAAAGATCCATGACCCTTGTCATCACAAGGCTCCATGTCCCTTGTATTCACAATGCTCCATGGCCCTTGTCATCACAATGCTCCATAGCGCTTTTCATCGCAATGCTCCACGACCGCTTTCAAAACAATGCCCCATGACACCTGTCATCACAATGCTCCATGGCCGTTTTCATCACAATGCTCCATGAAAAATTTCCTCACAATGCTCCACTACGCCTTTCATCCAAATTCCCCATGGCCACTGTCATCACAATTCTCCATGACCCTTGTCATCGTAAGGGTCCATGACCCGTTTCATCTCAATTCTCCATGACACCTGTCATCACAATGCTCCATGGCCTTTGTCATCACAATTCTCCATGGCCCCTGTAATCACAATGCTCCATGACCTGTTTCATCTCAGTGCTCCATGACTTCACTCATCACAATGCCCCATGACCCCTGTAATCACAATGCTCCATGGCCCCTGTAATCACAGTGCTCCAAGCCTTTTTCATCACACTGCTCCATGGCCCATGTAATCACAATGCTCCATGCCCTTGTCATCACCAGGCTCCAGAACTCTTGTCATTATGATGCTCCATGTCCGTTTCATCACCATGCTCCATGACACTTGTCATCACAATGCTCCATGGCCCCTCATTACTGTGCTCCATAATAACTCTAATCACATTTCTAGATGACCACTGCCATCACAATGCCCCATGACATTGTCAACACAATTCGCCATGACCATTGTCATCACAATGCTCCATGAACCGTGTCATCACAGGGTCCCAGGAAACTTGTCATCACAATGATCCATTCCCATGTCATCCCACTGCACAATGACACTTGTCATCAAAATGTTCCTTGGCCTTTTTCATTACAGTGCTCCATGATACCTTTAATCAAAATTCTACATGACCACTGTCATCACAATGCAAGATGACCAATGTCATCACAATTCACCTTGGCCCTTGTCATCTCAATGCTGTATGAACCGTGTCATCACTAGGTTCCAGGACACTTGTCATCACAATGATCCATGACTACTTTCATCACAATGCTCCAATACACCTGTCATCACAATGCTCCATGGCCCCTGTTGTCATATTGCTCCATGATCTCTTTCATCACAATGCTCCATGAGCACAGTCATTACCATGCCTCATGACGCCTGTCATCTCAATGCTCCATAGCCACTTTCATCACAATGCTCCATGAACCTAGTCATCACATTGTTCCCTGCCATTGTCATCACAAAGCTCCAGGATCCCTGTCATCACAATGTTCCATAACTCCTTTCCTCACAGTGCTCCAGTACCATTTTCATCACAATGCTCCATGACCATTTTCATCACAATGCTCCACGACCGCTTTCAACACAATGCCCCATAACCCCTTTCATCACAATGCGCCATGGCCCTTGTCATCACAATGCTCCATGAAACATTTCCTCACAATGCTCCAGTACGCCTTTCATCCAAATTCCCCATGGCCACTGTCATAACAATTCTCCATGAACCCTGTCATCGTAATGGTCCATGACCCGTTTCATCTCAATGCTCTTTGACACCTGTCTTCACAATGCTCCATGGCCTTTGTCATCACAATGCTCCATGGCCCCTGTAATCACAGTGCTCCAAGCCTTTTTCATCACACTGCTCCATGGCCCATGTAATCACAAGGCTCCATGCCCTTGTCATCACAAGGCTCCAGAACTCTTGTCATTATAATGCTCCATGTCCGTTTCATCACCATGCTCCATGACACTTGTCATCACATTGCTCCATGGCCCCTCTCATTACTGTGCTCTATAATAACTTTAATCACATTTCTAGATGACCACTGCCATCACAATGCCCCATGACATTGTCCTCACAATTGGCCATTACCATTGTCATCACAATGCTCCATGACCTGTGTCATCACAGGGTCCCAGGACACTTGTCATCACAATGATCCATTACAATTTTCATCACAATGCTCCATGAGCACTGTCATCTCAATGCTCCATGGCCTTTGTATTCACAATGCTCCATGGCCCCTGTAATCACAGTGCTCCATAACACCTTTCATCATAATGCTCCATGAAAACTGCCATCTCAATGCCCCATGATGCCTGTCATCAAAATTCTCCAAGGCCCCTCTCATCACAATGCTCCATGACACTTGTCATCACATTGCTCCATATCAGCTGTCATCACAGTGTTCCCTGTCCATATCATCACAATGCTCCATGTCCCCTATAATCACAATGCTCCATGGCTTTTTCCTCACAATGTTCCAGAATTCTTGTCATCACAATGCTCCATGAAATATTTCCTCACAATGCCCCAGTATGCCTTTCATCCAAATTCCCCATGGCACTGTCATCACAATTCTCCATGTCCACTGTCATCGTAATGGTCCATGACCCGTTTCATCTCAATGCTCCATGACAACTTTCATCACAATGCTCCATGGCCTTTGTCATCACAATGCTCCATGGCCCCTGTAATCACAGTGCTCCATTACCCGTTTCAACTCAATGCTATATGACCTCACTCATCACAATGCCCCATGACCCCTGTAATCACAATGCTCCATGGCACTTGTCATCACAGTTCTCCAAGCCTTTGTCATCACACTGCCCCATTGCCCCTGTAATCACAGTGCTCCATTACCTTGTTTTCACAAGACTACAGAACTCTTGTCATTATAATGCTCCATGTCCGTTTCATCACCATGTTCCATGACACTTGTCATCACAATGCTCTATGGCCCCTCTCATTACTGTGCTCCATAATAACTTTAATCACATTTCTAGATGACCACTGCCATCACAATGCCCCATGACATTGTCATCACAATTCGCCATGACCATTGTCATCACAATGCTCCATGAACCATGTCATCAGAGGGTCCCAGGACACATGTCA
Source organism: Balaenoptera physalus (assembly GCF_965194825.1). Classification (NCBI taxonomy): domain Eukaryota; kingdom Metazoa; phylum Chordata; class Mammalia; order Artiodactyla; family Balaenopteridae; genus Balaenoptera; species Balaenoptera physalus. Next base: position 20,838,117 of record NC_138893.1, on the reverse strand, counting down.
TCACAATGATCCATTACAACTTTCATCACAATGCTCCATGACCACTGTCATCTCAATGCTCCATGGCCTTTGTGTTCACAATGCTCCATGGCCCCTGTAATCACAGTGCTCCATGACCCCTTTCATCACAATGCTCCAAGACCGCTGTCATCACAATGCCCCATGACGCCTGCCATCACAAATCTACAAGGCCTCTGTTACCAAAAGGCTCCGTGATGCCAGGCAGCACAATGTTCCATGACACTTTTCATCACAATGCTCCATGACCTTTGTCGTTACATTGTTCTCTGCCCATATCATCCCAAAGCTCCTTGTCACCTTTAATCACAATGCTCCATGCCCTTTCATCACAATGCTCCAGAATTCTTGTCATCCCTATGTTCCTTGACAGTGTCATCACAAAGCTCCACGACCGCTGTCATCACAATGCTCCAGGACAATTTTCATCACAATGCTCCATGCTCCCTGTCATCATAGTGCCCCATAACAGCTGTCATCACAATGGTCCTTGACCCTGTCATCACAATGCTACATGACCCCTGTCATCACATTGTTCCATGGCCTATGTATTCACAATGCTCCATGGACCCTGTAATCACACTGCTCCATGTTCCCTTTCAACACAATGCTCCATGACCCCTGTCATCACCACGTTCCATGAAAGTTGTCATCAAAAGGCTCCATGACCCTGGTCACCACAAGGTTCCCTGCCCTTGTCATCACAATGCTCCATGCCCTTGTCATCACAATGCTCCAGAACACTTGTCATTTTAATACTCCATTCCCGTCTCATGCCATTGCTCAATGACACTTGCCGTCAAAATGTTCCTTGGCCTTTGTTATCACAGTGCTCCATGATACCTTTAATCAAAATTCTACATGACCACTGTCATCGCAATGCAAGATGACCAATCTCATCACAATGCCCCATGAGACGTGTCATCACAATTCGCCTTGGCCCTTGTCATCTCAATGCTGTATGAACCGTGTCATCACTAGGTTCCAGGACACTTGTCATCACAGTGATCCATCACCACTTTTATCACAATGCTCCATGAACTCTGTTATCTCAATGCTCCACGGCCTTTGTATTCACAATGCTCCATTGTCCCGATAATCGCGTTGCTCCATGATCTCTTTCATCACAATGCTCCATGACCTCTGTCATCACCATACCTCATGACGCCTGTCATCTCAATGCTCCATGGCCCCTTTCATCACAATGCTTCATGAACACAGTCATCACAATGTTCCCTACCCTTTTCATCACAATGATCCATGGGCCCTTTCATCACAATAATCCAGGCCCTTGTCAACAAAATTCTCCAGAACTCTTGTCATCATAATTCTTCATGCCAATGTCATCAAAATGCCCCATGACACTTGTCATCACAATGTTCCATGGCCTTTGTCATCACAATGTTCCATGGCTCCTGCCATCACAATGCTCCATGCCCTTGTCATCAAAATGCTCAAGAACTCTTGTCATCATAATGCTCCATTCCAATGTCATCAAAATGCCCCATGACACTTGTCATCATAATGCTCCATTGCCTTTGTCATTACAATGTGCCATGGCCACTGTCATCACAGTGCTCCATGATACCATTCATCGCAATTTTAGATGACCACTTTCATCACTATGCCCCATGACAGATGTCATCACAAAATTCGGTGAACCGTGTCATCACAGTGTTCCAGGACACATGTCATCACAATGATCCATGACTACTTTCATTACAATGCTCCAATACACCTGTCATCACAATTCTCCATGGAACCTGTTATAATATTGCTCCCTGATCTCTTTCATTACAAGGCTCCATGACCACTGCCATCACCATGCCTCATGACACCTGTCATCTCAACTCTCCAAGGCTCCTTTCATCACAATGCTCCATGGGCCCTGTCATCACAATGCTCCATGCCCTTGTCATCAAAATGCTCCAGAGCACTTGTCATCATAATACTCCATGCCAATGTCATCAAAATGCCCCATGACACATGTCATCACAATGCTCCATGGCCTTTGTCATCACAATGTTCCATGGCCCCTGTCATCACAGTGTTCCATGATACATTACATCACAATTCTAGATGACCACTGTCATCACAATGCCCCATGACAGATGTCATCACAATTCACCATGGTCCTTCTCATCACATATTTCATGAACCGTGTCATCACAAGGTTCCAGGACACATATCATCACAATGATCCATGATCACTTTCATCACAATGCTCCATGAAACCTGTCATCTCAATGCTCCTTAGCCTTTGTATTCACAATGCTCCATGCCCCCTGTCATCACAGTGCCCCATAAACCCTGTCATCACAATGCTCCATGACCCTGTCATCACAATGCTACATGACACCTGTCATCACATTGTTATATGCCCTATGTATTCACAATGCTCCATGGACACTGTAATCACACTACTCCATGTTCCCTTTCAACACAATGCTTCATGACCCCTGTCATCACAATGTTCCATGAAAGTTGTCATCAAAATGCTCCATGACCCCGGTCACCACAAGGTTCCCTGCCCATGTCATCACAATGGTCCATTACCCTTGTAATCACAATGGTACATGGCCTTGTCATCACAATGGTCCATTGCCTCTGTCATCACCATGCTCCATGGTCTTTCTCATCACAATGCTCCTTGACCCTTGTCATCACAATGCTTGATGACCATTGTCATCACAATGCTCCAAGGCCCCTGTCATCACAATGCCTCATGGTCTTTGTAATCACAATTCTCAATGACCCCTGTCATCACAATGCTCCAAGCTGTTGTCATCACAATGCTCCATGGCCCCTGTAATCACAATGCTCCATGCCCTTTTCATCACAATGCTCCAGAACACTTGTCATCATAATACTCCATTCCCGTGTCATCCCATTGCTCAATGACACTTGTCATCCAAATGTTCCTTGACCATTGTCATCCCAGTGCTCCATGATATCTTTAATCAAAATTCTACATGACCACTCTCATCACAATGCAAGATGACCAAGGTCATCACAATGCCCCATGGCAGGTGTCATCAAAATTCACCTTGGCCCTTGTCATCTCAATGCTGTATGAACCGTGTCATCACTAGGTTCCAGGACACTTGTCATCACAGTGATCCATGACCACTTTCATCACAATGCTCCATGAACTCTGTTATCTCAATGCTCAATGGCCTTTGTATTCACAATGCTCCATTGTCCCGATACTCGCGTTGCTCCATGAACACTTTCATCACAATGCTCCTTGACCACTGTCTCCCTAATGCCCCATGACGTCTCTCATCACTGCGCTCCAAGGCCACTCTCATCAAAATGCTCCATGATCTGTGTCAGCACAATATTGCATGACACTTGTCATCACAATGCTCCATGATCCCTGTAACCACAATGATCCCTGACAATGTCATCACAATGCTCCATGTCTCCTGTAATCACAATGCTCCATGCCCTTGTCATCACAATGCTCCAGGTCTGTTGTCATCACAATGCTCCAGGTCGCCTGTCATCACGGGCTTCATGCCCGTGTCATCAAAATGCTCCATGAAACTTCTCTTCACAATGCTCCATGGCACATGTCCTCACAATGCTCCATGACCCCTGTCATCACAATGCTCTATGGCCTTTTTCATCACAATGCTCCGTGAACCCTGTCAACACAATGCCTGATGACCCCTGTCATCAAAATGCTAAACTGCAATTGTCGTCACAATGCTCTATGACGCCTGTCATCACTATTCTCCATGTCACTTGGTATCTCAATGCTCCTTGGCCCCTGTAATCACAGTACTCCATGACCCATTTCTTCACAATGCCCAATGCCACCTCTCATCACAATTCTCCATGGCATTTGTCATCACGATGCTCCATGACACCTGTCATCACAATGCTCCATCACACTTGTCATCACAATGCTCGACGGCCCTTGTCATCACAATGTTCCTTGGTGCTTTTCATCGCAATGCTCCATGACTACTTTCATCAAAATTCTCCAAGATTTGTTTCCTCACAATGCTCCATGGCCCTTTTCATTACAAATCCATATGATCCCTTTCATCACAATTCTCCATGGCAACTTACATAAAAATGCTCCATGAACCTGTCATCACAATGCCCAAAGATACCTCTTTTTACAATGATCCATGAACCTCGTCATCACAAGGCTCGGTGTCCCTTGTATTCACAATGCTCCATGGCCCTTGTAATCACAATGCTTCGTAGGACTTTTCATCGCAATGTTCCATGACTGATTTCACCACAATACACCATGATCCCTGTCATCACGATGTTCCATGGCCCTTGTCATCACGATGCTCTATGAAACATTCCTCACAATGCTTCAGTATGACTTTCATCCAAATTCCCCATGGCTACCGTCATCACAATTCTCCATGACCCCTGTCATCGTAATGGTCCATGACCCGTTTCATCTCAATGCTCCATGACACCTGTCATCGCAATGCTCCATGGCCTTTGTCATCACAATTCTCCATGGCTCCTCTAATCACAGTGCTCCATGACCCGTTTCATCTCTACGCTCCATGACCTCACTCATCACAATGCCCCATGACCACTGTAATCACAATTCTCCATGGGCCTTGTCATCACAATTCGCTATGACCCTTATCATCACAATACTCAATGAACCGTGTCATCACAGTGTTCCAGGACACATGTCATCACAATGATCCATGACTACTTTCATTACAATGCTCCATTACACCTGTCATCACAATGCTCCATGGAACCTGTTATCATATTGCTCCCTGATCTCTTTCATCACAAGGCTCCATGACCACTGTCATCACCATGCCTCATGACGCCTGTCATCTCAACGCTCCATGGCCCCTTTCATCACAATTCTCCATGAACCCTGTCATCACAATGTTCCCTGCCCTTTTCATCACAATGCTCCATGGGCCCTCTCATCACAATGCTCCATGCCCTTGACATCAAAATGCTCCAGAACTCTTGTCATCAGAATGCTCCATGCCAATGTCATCCAAATACCCCATGACACATGTCATCACAATGCTCCATGGCCTTTGTCATCACAATGTTCCATGGCCCATGTCATCACAATGCTCCATGCCCTTGTCATCAAAATGCTCCAGAACACTTGTCATCATAATGCTCCTTGCCAATGTCATCAAAATGCCCCATGACACATGTCACCACAATGCTCCATGGCCTTTGTCATCACAATGCTCCAGGTCTGTTGTCATCAACATGCTTTATGCCCGTGTCAGCACAATGCTCCATGAATCTTGTCTTCACAATGCTCCATGGCCCCTGTAATCACAGTGCTCCATGACCCCTTTCATCTCAATGCTCCATGACCTCACTCATCACAATGCCTCATGACCCCTGTAATCACAATGCTCCATGACCCTTGTCATCACAGTGCTCCAGGCCTTTTTCATCACACTGCTCCATGGCCCCTGTAATCACAATGCTCCATCCCTCGTCATCACGAGGCTCCAGAACACTTGTCATTATAATGCCCCATGTCCGTTTCATCACCATGTTCCATGACACTTGTCATCACAATGCTCCATGGCCCCTCTCATTACTGTGCTCCATAATAACTTTAATCACATTTCGAGATGACCACTGCCATCACAATGCCGCATGACATTGTCATCACAATTCGCCATGACCCCTTTCATCTCAATGCTCCATGACCTCACTCATCACAATGCCTCATGACCCCTGTAATCACAATGCTCCATGACCCTTGTCATCACAGTGCTCCAGGCCTTTTTCATCACACTGCTCCATGGCCCCTGTAATCACAATGCTCCATCCCTCGTCATCACGAGGCTCCAGAACACTTGTCATTATAATGCCCCATGTCCGTTTCATCACCATGTTCCATGACACTTGTCATCACAATGCTCCATGGCCCCTCTCATTACTGTGCTCCATAATAACTTTAATCACATTTCGAGATGACCACTGCCATCACAATGCCGCATGACATTGTCATCACAATTCGCCATGACCATTGTCATCACAATGCTCCATGAACCATGTCATCACAGGGTCCCAGGACACTTGTCATCACAATGATCCATTACCACATTCATCACAATGCTCCATGACCACTGTCATCTCAATGCTCCATGGCCTTTGTATTCACAATGCTCCATGGCCCCTGTAATCACAGTGCTCCATAACACCTTTCATCATAATGCTCCATGACCACTGCCATCTCAATGCCCCATGAAGCCTGTCATCACAATTCTCCAAGGCCCCTCTCATCACAATGCTCCATGACACTTGTCATCACATTGTTCCGTAACACCTGTCATCACAGTGTTCCCTGCCCATGTCATCACAATGCTCCATGTCCCCTATAATCACAATGCTCCATGGCTTTTTCCTCACAATGCTCCAGAATTCTTGTCATCACCATGTTCCATGACCGTGGCATCACAATGCCCCATGGCCCTTGTCATCACAATGATCCAGAATTTTTGTCATTACAATGATCCATGACCATGTCCTCACAATGCTATATGACCCTGGTCATCAGAGTTCTCCATGACCATTGTCTTCACAATGCTCCATGAACCATGTCATCACAGGGTCCCAGGACACTTGTCATCACAATGTTCCATTACCACTTTCATCACAATGCTCCATGACCACTGTCATCTCAATGCTCCATGGCCTTTGTCATCACAATGCTCCATGGCGCCTGTAATCACAGTGCTCAATGACCCGTTTCATCTCAATGCTCCATGACCTCACTGATCAAAATGCCCTATGACCCATGTGATAACAATGCTCCATGGCCCTTGTCATCACAATTCGCTATGACACTTGTCATCACAAAATTCGATGAACTGTGTCATCACCGTGTTCCAGGACACATGTCATCACAATGATCCATGACTACTTTCATTACAATGCTCCAATACACCTGTCATCACAATGCTCCATGGCCCCTGTTATCATATTGCTCCCTGATCTCTTTCATTACAAGGCTCCATGACCACTGCCATCACCATGCCTCATGACACCTGTCATCTCAACTCTCCAAGGGTCCTTTTATCACAATGCTCCATGGGCCCTGTCATCACAATGCTCCATGCCCTTGTCATCAAAATGCTCCAGAGCTCTTGTCATCATAATGCTCCATGCCAATGTCATCAAAATGCCCCATGACACATGTCATCACAATGCTCCATGGCATTTGTCATCACAATGTTCCATGGCCCCTGTCATCACAGTGTCCCATGATACATTACATCACAATTCTAGATGACCACTGTCATCACAATGCCCCATGATAGATGTCATCACAATTCACCATGGTCCTTCTCATCACATGCTTCATGAACCGTGTCATCACAAGGTTCCAGGACACATATCATCACAATGATCCATGATCACTTTCATCACAATGCTCCATGAAACCTGTCATCTCAATGCTCCATAGCCTTTGTATTCACAATGCTCCATGCCCCCTGTCATCACAGTGCCCCATAAACCCTGTCATCACAATGCTCCATGACCCTGTCATCACAATGCTACATGACCCCTGTCATCACATTGTTATATGCCCTATGTATTCACAATGCTCCATGGACCCTGTAATCACACTGCTCCATGTTCCCTTTCAACACAATGATCCATGACACCTGTCATCACAACGTTCAATGAAAGTTGTCATCAAAATGCTCCATGACCCCAGTCACCACAAGATTCCCTGCCCTTGTCATCACAATGCTCCATGACCCTTGTAATCACATTGGTACATGGCCTTGTCATCACAAAGTTCCATGGCCTCTGTCATCACCATGCTCCATGGTCTTTCTCATCACAATGCTCTATGACCCCTGTCATCACAATGAGTGATGACCATTGTCATCACAATGCTCCAAGGACCCAGTCATCACAATGCCTCATGGTCTTTGTAATCACAATGCTCAAAGACCCCTGTCATCAAAATGCTCCATGCTGTTGTCATCACAATGCTCCATGGCCCCTGTAATCACAATGCTCCATGCCCTTGTCATCACAATGCTCCAGAACACTTTTCATCATAATACTCCATTCCCGTGTCATCCCATTGCTCAATGACACTTGTCATCAAAATGTTCCTTGGCCTTTGTCATCACAGTGCTCCATGATACATTTAATCAAAAGTCTACATGACCACTGTCATCACAATGCAAGATGACCAATGTCATCACAATGCCCAAAGACACGTGTCATTATAATTCGTCTTGGCCCTTGTCATCTCAAAGCTGTATGAACCGTGTCATCACTAGGTTCCAGGACACTTGTCATCACAGTGATCCATGACCACTTTCATCAGAATGCTCCATGAACTCTGTTATCTCAATGCTCCATGGCGTTTGTATTCACAATGCTCCATTGTCCCGATAATCGCGTTGCTCCATGAACACTTTCATCACAATGCTCCTTGACCACTGTCACCATAATGCCCCATGACGTCTCTCATCACTGTGCTCCAAGGCCACTCTCATCAAAATGCTCCATGATCTCTGTCAGCATAATATTGCATGACACTTGTCATCACAATGCTCCATGATCCCTGTAATTACAATGATGAATGCCATATGTCATCACAATGCTCCATATCGCCTGTAATCACAATGCTACATGCACTTGTCATCACATTGCTCCAGGTCTGTTGTCATCACCATGCTTCATGCCCGTGTCATCACAATGCTCCATAAATCTTGTCATCACAATGCTCTATGGCCTTTGTCATCACAATGCTCCGTGACCCCTGTCAACACAATGCCTGATGACCCCTGTCATCAAAATTCTAAATGGCACTTGTCATCACAATGCTCTATGACGCCTGTCATCACTATTCTCCATGTCACTTGTTATCACAATGCTCCATGGCCCCTGTAATCACAGTACTCCATGACCCCTTTCATAACAATGCCCAATGCCACCTGTCATCACAATTCTCCATGGCATTTGTCATCACGATGCTCCAGGACACCTGTCATCACAATGCTCCATGATACTTGTCATCACAATGCTCGTTGGCCCTTGTCATCACAATGTTCCTTGGTGCTTTTCATGGCAATGCTCCATGACAACTTTCATCAAAATACTCCAAGATTTGTTTCATCACAATGCTCCATGGCCCTTGACTTTACAAATCCACATGATCCCTTTCATCACAATTCTCCATGGAAACTTACATAAAAAAGCTCCATGCCCCTGTCATCACAATGCCCAATGATATCTGTTTTTACAAGGATCCATGACCCTCGTCATCACAAGGCTCCATGTCCCTTGTATTCACAATGCTCTATGCCCCTTGTCATCACAATGCTCCATAGCGCTTTTCATCGCAATGCACCATGACCGCTTTCAGCAAAATGCCCCATGACCCATGTCATCACGATGCTCCATGGCCCTTGTCATCACAATGCTCCATGAAACATTTCCTCACAATGCTCCAGTACGCCTCTCTTCCAAGTTCCCCATGGCCACTGTCATCACAATTCTCCATGACCCCTGTCATCGTAATTGTCCATGACCCGTTTCATCTCAATGCTCCATGACACATGTCATCACAATGCTTCATGGCCTTTGTCATCACAATGCTCCATGGGCCCTGTAATCAAAGGGCTCGATTACCCGTTTCATCTCAATGCTCCATGACCTCACTCATCACAATACCCCATGAACCCTGTAATCACAATGTTCTATGGCCCTTGTCATCATTGTGCTCCAAGCCTTTGTCATCACACTGCTCCATGGCCCCTGTAATCACAATGCTCCATGCCCATGTCATCACAAAGCTCCAGAACACTTGTCATTATAATGCTCCATGTCCGTTTCTTCACCATGCTCCATGACACTTATCATCACAATGTTCCATGGCCCCTCTCATTACTGTTCTCCATAATAACTTTAATCACATTTCTAGATGACCAATGCCATCACAATGCCCCATGACATTGTCATCACAATTCGCCATGACCATTGTCATCACAATGCTCCTTGAACCATGTCCTCACAGGGTCCCAGGACACTTGTCATCACAATGATCCATTACCACTTTCATCACAATGCTCCATGACCCCTGTCATCTCAATGCTCCATGACCTTTGTATTCACAATGCTCCATTGCCCCTGTAATCACAGTGCTCCGTAACAACTTTAATCATAATCCTCCATGACCACTGCCATCTCGATGCCCCATGACACCTGTCATCACAATTATCCAAGGCACTTCTCATCACAATGCTCCATGACACTTATCACATTGCTCCATAACACCGGTCATCACAGTGTTCCCTGCCCAAGTCATCATCATGCTCCATGTCCCCTATAAACACAATGCTCCATGCATTTTTCCTCACAATGCTCCAGAATTCTTGTCATCACAATGTTCCATGACCATGGCATCACAATGCTACATGGCCCTTGTCATCACAATGCTCCAGAATTCTTGTCATCACAATGTTCCATGACCGTGGCATCACAATGTTACATGACCCTGGTCACCACAGTTCTTCATGACCTTTGTCATCACAGACCTCTATGTCGCTTTTCATCACAATTCTCACTGACCACTTTAATCACTATGCTCGCTGACCATTTTTGTCACATTTCTCTATTGTCATTACAATTCCCCATGACCCCTTTCTTCACAATGCTCCATGATGCCTGTCATCACAATGCTCCATGGCCTTTGTCATCACAATATTCCATGGCCCCTGTCATCACAGTGCTCCATGATACCTTTCACCACAATTCTAGATGACCACTGTCATCACAATGCCCCGTGATAGATGTCATCACAATTCGCCATGAACCGTGTCATCACAAGGTTCCAGCACACTTGTCATCACAATGATCCATGATCACTTTCATCACAATGCTCCATGAACCCTGTCATCTCAATCCTCCATTGCCTTTGTATTCACAATGCTCCATGGCCCCTGTAATCACAGTGCTCCATGACCCCATTCATCACAATGCTCCAAGACCGCTCTCATCACAATGCCCCATGACGCCTGCCTCCACAAATCTCCATGGCCTCTCTTACCAAAAAGCTCCATGATCCCTGTCAGCACAATGTTCCATGACACTTTTCATCACAGTGCTCCATGATCCCTGTCATCACAATGATCTCTGCCCATATCATCACAATGTTCCTTGTCACCTTTAATCACAATGCTGCATGCCCTTTCATCAAAATGCTCCAGAATTCTTGTCATCACAATGTTACTTGACCGTGTCATCACAATGCTCCATGACCCTTGTCATCACAAAGCTCCATGACCCCTGTCATCACAATGATCCATGACTCCTTTCCTCACAGTGCTCCATTACCCATTTCCTCACAATGCTCTATGCCATTGTCAGCACAATGCTCCTTGGACCCTGTCATCAAAATGATCTATGACCGTTGTCATCACAATGCTGCATGATACTTTTCATCGCAATTCTCTGTGACTGCTGTCATCACAATGCTCCAGGACAATTTTCTTCACAATGCTCAATGCCCCCTGTCATCACAGTGCCCCATAACCCCTGTAATCAAAATGCTCCATGACCCTGTCATCACATTGCTACATGAACCCTGTCATCACATTGTTCCACGGCCTGTGTATTCACAATGCTCCATGGACCCTGTAATCACACTGCTCCATGTTCCCATTCAAAACAATGCTCCATGACCCCTGTCATCACAACGTTCCATGAAAGTTGTCATCAAAATGCTCCAGAATTCTTCTCATCATAATGCTCCATGCCAATGTCATCAAAATGCCCCGTGACCCTTGTCATCTCAAAGCTCCATGGCCTTTGTCATCACAATGCTCCATTGTCCCGATAATCGTGTTGCTCCATGAATTATGACATCACAATGCTCCTTGACCACTCTCACCATAATGCCCCATGACGTCTCTCATCACGGTGCTGCAAGGCCACTCTCATCAAAATGCTCCATGATCTGTGTCAGCACAATATTGCATGACACTTGTCATCACAATGCTCCATGAGCCCTGTAATCACAATGATCCCTGCCAATGTCATCACAATGCTCCATGTCTCCTGTAACCACAATGCTCCATGCCCTTGTCATCAAATTGCTCCCGGTCTGTGGTCATCACCATGCTTCATGCCCGTGTCATCACAATGCTACATGAATTTTGTCTTCACAATGCTCCATGGCACATGTCATCACAATGCTCCATGACCCCTGTCATCACAATGTCCAATGCCACAACTCATCACAATTCTCCTTGGCATTTCTCATCACGATGCTCCATGACACCTGTCATCACAATGCTCCATGACACTTGTCATTACAATGCCCGATGGCCCTTGTCATCACAATGTTCCTTGTTGCTTTTCTTCACAATGCTCCATGACAACTTTCATCAAAATACTCCCAGATTGGTTTCATCCCAATGCTCCATGCCCCTGTCATCACAATGCCCAATGATACCTGCTTTTACAATGATCCATCACCCTTGTCATCACAAGGCTCCATGTCCCTTGTATTCACAATGCTCCATGACCACTGTCATCACAATGTTCTCGGCCCATATCATCACAATGCTCCTTGTCAAATTTAATCACAATGCTCCATGCCCTTTCATCACAATACTCCAGAATACTTGCCATCGCAATGTTCCTTGACCATGTCATCACAATGCTCCATGACGCTTGTCATCACAAAGCTCCATGACCCCTGTCATCAAAATGATCCATGACTCCTTTCCTCACAGTGCTCCAGTACCCTTTTCATCACAATGCTCCATGCCATTGTCAGCACAATGCTCCTTGGACCCTGTCATCAAAATGCTCCATCCCCTTTTCATCACAATGTTCCAGATATCCTATCATTACAATGCTCCATGCCCGTGTCAACACAATGCTCCATGACCCCTGTCATCAAAATACTTTATGAACCTTGTTATCAGAATGTTCCATGACCCCTGTCATCAAAATGATCCATGACCGTTGTCATCACAATGCTGCATGATATCTTTCATCCCAATTCTCTGTGACAGCTGTCATCACAATGCTCCAGGACAATTTTCATCACTCCAAGCCTTTGTCATCACAATGATCCATGCCCTTGTCATCAAAATGCTCCAGAACTCTTGTCATCATAATGCTCCATGCCAATTTCATCAAAATGCCCCATGACACTTATCATGTCAATGCTCCATGGCCTTTGTAATCACAATGTTCCATAGCCCCTGTCATCACAGTGCTCCATGATACCTTTCATCACAATTCTAGATGACCACTGTCATCACAATGCCCAATGACAGATGTCATCGCAATTCGCCATGGTCCTTGTCATCACAATGCTCCATGAACCGTGTCATCACAAGATTCCAGGACACTTGTCATCAAAATGATCCATGATCACTTTCATCACAATGCTCCATGAAACCTGTCATCTCAATGATCCATAGCTTTTGTATACACAATGCTCCATGGCCCCTGTTTTCACATTGCTCCATGACCCCTTTCATCACAATGCTCCCGGACCGCTGTCATCACAATGCCCCATGACACCTGCCATCACAAATCTCCAAGGCCTCTCTTACCAAAAAGCTCCATGATCCCTGTCAGTACAATGTTCCATGACACTTTTCATCACAATGCTCCATGACCCCTTTCATCACAAAGTTCTCTGCCCATATCATCACAATGTTCCTTGTCACCTTTAATCACAATGCTCCATGCCCTTTCATCACAATGCTCCAGAATTCTTGTCATCACAATGTTCCTTGACAGTTTCATCACAATGTTCCATGACCCTTGCCATCACAAAGCTCCATGACCCCTGTCATCACAATGATCCATGATTCCTTTCCTCACAGTGCTCCAGTACCCTTTTCATCACAATGCTCCATGCCATTGTCAGCACAATGCTCCTTGGACCCTGTCATCAAAATGCTCCATCCCCTTTTCATCACAATGCTCCAGATATCCTATCATTACAATGCTCCATGCCCGTGTCAACACAATGCTCCATGACCCCTGTCATCAAAATGCTTTATGAACCCTGTTATCAGAATGTTCCATGACCCCTGTCATTAAAATGATCCATGACCGTTGTCATCACAATGTTGCATGATACCTTTCATCCCAATTCTCTGTGACCGCTGTCATCACAATGCTCCAGGACAATTTTCATCACAATGCTCCATGCCCCCTGTCATCACAGTGCCCCATAACCCCTGTCATCACAATGCTCCATTACCCTGACATCACAAAGCTACATGACCACTGTCATCACACTGTTCCATGGCCTATGTATTCACAATGCTCCATGGACCCTGTAATCACACTGCTCCATGTTCCCTTTCAACACAATGATACATGACACCTGTCATCACAACGTTCAATGAAAGTTGTCATCAAAATGCTCCATGACCCCAGTCACCACAAGATTCCCTGCCCTTGTCATCACAATGCTCCATGACCCTTGTAATCACATTGGCACATGGCCTTGTCATCACAAAGTTCCATGGCCTCTGTCATCACCATGCTCCATGGTCTTTCTCATCACAATGCTCTATGACCCCTGTCATCACAATGAGTGGTGACAATTGTCATCACAATGCGCCAAGCACCCAGTCATCACAAGGCCTCATTGTCTTTGTAATCACAATGCTCAAAGACCCCTATCATTAAAATGCTCCATGCCGTTGTCATCACAATGCTCCATGGCCCCTGTAATCACAATGCTCCATGCCCTTGTCGTCACAATGCTCCAGAACACTTGTCATCATAATACCCCATTCCCGTGTCATCCCATTGCTCAATGAGACTTGTCATCAAAATGTTCCTTGGCCATTGTCATCACAGTGCTCCATGATACATTTAATCAAAAGTCTACATGACCACTGTCATCACAATGCAAGATGACCAATGTCATCACAATGCTCAATGACACGTGTCATTATAATTCGCCTTGGCCCTTGTCATCTCAAAGCTGTATGAACCGTGTCATCACTAGGTTCCAGGACACTTGTCATCACAGTGATCCATGACCACTTTCATCACAATGCTCCATGAACTCTGTTTTCTCAATGCTCCATGGCCTTTGTATTCACAATGCTCCATTGTCCCGATAATCGCGTTGCTCCATGAACACTTTCATCACAATGCTCCTTGACCACTGTCACCATAATGCCCCATGACGTCTCTCATCACTGTGCTCCAAGGCAACTCTCATCAAAATGCACCATGATCTGTGTCAGCATAATATTTCATGACACTTGTCATCACAATGCTCCATGATTCCTGTAATTACAATGATGCCTGCCATATGTCATCACTATGCTCCATATCTCCTGTAATCACAATGCTACATGCACTTGTCATCACATTGCTCCAGGTCTGTTGTCATCACCATCCTTCATGCCCGTGTCATCACAATGCTCCATAAAACTTCTCTTCACAATGCTCCATGGCCCATGTCATCACAATGCTCCATGACTCCTGTCATCACAATGCTCTATGGCCTTTGTCATCACAATGCTCCGTGACCCCTGTCAACACAATGCCTGTTGACCCCTGTCATCCAAATGCTAAATGGCACTTGTCATCACAATGCTCTATGACGCCTGTCATCACTATTTTCCATGTCACTTGTTATCACAATGCTCCATGGCCCCTGTAATCACAGTACTCCATGACCCCTTTCATCACAATGCCCAATGACATCTCTCATCACAGTACTCCATGGCATTTGTCATCACGATGCTCCATGACACCTGTCATCACAATGCTCCATGCCCTTGTCATCAAAATGCTCCAGAACTCTTTTCATCATAAGGCTCCATGCCAATGTCATCAAAATGCCCCATGACACTTTTCATCACAATGCTCCATGGCCTTTGTCATTACAATGTGCCATGGCCACTGTCATCACAGTGCTCCATGATACCTTTCATCACAATTCTAGTTGAACACTGTCATCACAATGCCCCATGACAGATGTCCTCACAATTCGCCATGATCCTTCTCATCACAATGCTCCATGAACCGTGTCATCACAAGTTTCCAGGACACTTGTCATCCCAATGATCCATGATCACTTTCATCACAATGCTCCATGAACACTGTCATCTCAATGCTCCATAGCCTTTGTATTCACAATGCTCCATGGCCCCTTGTCATGACAGTGCTCCATGACACCTTTTAACAGAATGCTTCAAGACCGCTGTCATCACAATGCCCCATGACGCCTGCCATCACAAAGTTCTCTGTTCATATCATCACAATGCTCCTTGTCACCTTTAATCACAATGCTCCATGCCCTTTCATCACAATGCTCTAGAATTCTTGTCATCGCAATGTTCCTTGACCGTGTCATCACAATGCTCCATGACCCTCGTCATCACAAAGCTCCATGACCCTTGACATCACAGTGATCCATGACTCCTTTCCTCAGAGTGCTCCAGTAACATTTTCATCACAGTGCTCCATGCCATTGTCAGCACAATGCTCCTTGGACCCTGTCATCAAAATGCTCCATCCCCTTTTCATCACAATGCTCCAGATATCCTATCATTACAATGCTCCATGCCCGTGTCAACACAATGCTCCATGAACCCTGTCATCAAAATGCTTTATAAACCTTGTTATAAGAATGTTCCATGACACCTGTCATCAAAATGATCCATGACCGTTGTCATCACAATGCTGCATGATACATTTCATCGCAATTCTCTGTGACCGCTGTCATCACAATGTTCCAGGACAATTTTCATGACAGTGCTCCATGCCCCCTGTCATCACAGTGCCCCATAACACCTGTAATCACAATGCTCCATGGACCCTGTCTTCACAATGCTACATGACACCTGTCATCACATTGTTCCACGGTCTATGTATTCACAATGTTCCATTGACCCTGTAATCACACTGCTACATGTTCCCTTTCAACACAATGCTCCATGACCCCTGTCATCAAAAGGTTCCATGAAAGTTGTCATCAAATGCTCCATGACTCAGGTCACCACAAGCTTCCCTGCCCTTGTCATCACAATACTCCATGACCCTTGTAAACTCAATGGTACATGGCCTTTTCATCACAAAATTCCATGGCCTCTGTCATCACCATGCTCCATGGTCTTTCTCATCACAATGCTCTATGACCCCTGTCATCACAATGCTTGATGACCATTGTCATCACAATGCTACAAGATCCCAGTCATCACAATGCCTCATGGTCTTTGTAATCACAATGCTCAATGACCCCTGTCATCACAATGCTCCATGCCTTTGTCTTCACAATGCTCCATGGCCCCTGTATTCACAATGCTCCATGGCCCTTTTCATCACAATGCTCCATAGCAATTTTCACCGCAATGCTCCATGACCGCTTTCAGCACAATGACCCATGACCCGTGACATCACGATGCTACTTGGCCCTTGTCATTACAATGCTCCATGAAACATTTCCTCACAATGCTCCAGTACGAGTTTCATCCAAATTTTCCATGGCCACTGTCATCACAATTCTCCATGACCCCTGTCATCGTAATGGTCCATGACCTGTTTCATCTCAATGCTCCATGACACCTGTCATCACAATGCTCCATGGCATTTGTCATCACAATGCTCCATGGCCCCTGTAAACACAGTGCTCCGTGAGCCGTTTCATCTCAATGCTCCATGACCTCACTCATCACAGTGCCCCATAACCCCTTTAAACACAATGCTCCATGGCCCTTGTCATCACAATACTCGATGAACCGTGTCCTCACAGTGTTCCAGGACACATGTCATCACTATGATCCATGACTACTTTCATCACAATGCTCCAACACACCTGTCATCACAATGCTCCATGGCTCCTGTTATCATATTGTTCCCTGATCTCTTTCATCACAATGTTCCATGACCACTGTCATCACCATGCCTCATGACGCCTGTCATCTCAATGCTCCATGGCCCCTTTCATCACAATGCTCCATGAACCCAGTCCTCAAAATGTTCCCTGCCCATTTCATGACAATGCTAAATGGGCCCTGTCATCACAATGCTCCATGCCCTTTTCATCAAAATGCTCCAGAACTCCTGTCATCATAATGCTCCATGCCAATGTCACCAAAATGCCCCATGACACTTGTTATCACAATGCTCCATGGCTATTGTCATCAAAATGTTCCAGGGCCCCTGTCATCACAGTGCTCCATGATACCATTCATCACAATCTAGATGACCACTGTCATCACAATGCCCCATGACAGATGTCATCACAATTCGCCATGGTCCTTTTCATCACAATGCTCCATGAACCGTGTCATCACAAGGTTCCAGGACACTTGTCTTCACAATGATCCTTGATCACTTTCATCACAATGCTCCGTGAACCCTGTTATCTCAATGCTCCATAGCCTTTGTATTCACAATGTTTCAGGGCCCCTGTAATCACAGTGCTCCATGACCCCTTTCATCACAATGCTCCAAGACTGCTGTCAACACAATGACCCATGACGCCTGCCATCACAAATCTCCAAGGCCTCTCTTACCAAAAAGCTCCATGATCCCTGTCAGCACAATGTTCCATGACACTTTTCATCACAATGCTCCATGACCCCTGTCATCACAAAGTTCTCTGCCCATATCATCACAATGCTCCTTGTCACCTTTAATCACAATGCTCCATGCCCTTTCATCACAATGCTCCAGAATTCTTTTCATCGCAATGTTCCTTGACTTTGTCATCACAATGCTCCATGACCCTTGTCATCACAAAGCTCCATGACCCCTGTCATCACAATGATCCATGACTCTTTCCTCACAGTGCTCCAGTACCCTTTTCATCAAAATGCTCCATGCCATTGTCAGCACAATGCTCCTTGGACCCTGTCATCAAAATGCTCCATCCCATTTTCATCACAATGCTCCAGATATCCTATCATTACAATGCTCCATGCCCGTGTCAACACAATGCTCCATGACCCCTGTCATCAAAATGCTTTATGAACCTTGTTATCAGAAAGTTCCATGAACCCTGTCATCAAAATGATCCATGACCATTGTCATCACAATGCTTCATGATACCTTTCATCGCAATTATCTGTGACCGCTGTCATCACAATGCTCCAGGACAATTTTCATCACAATGCTCCATGGCCCCTGTCATCACAGTGCCCCATAACCGCTGTAATCACAATGCTCCATGACTCTGTCATCAGAATGCTTCATGACCCCTGTCATCACATTGTTCCATGGCCTATGTATTCACAATGCTCCATGGACCCTGTAATCACAATGCTCCATGTTCCGTTTCAACACAATGTTCCATGACCCCAGTCACCACATGGTTCCCTGCCCTTGTCATCACAATGCTCGATGAACCATGTCATCACAGTGTTCCAGGACACATGTCATCACAATCATCCATGACTACTTTCAGCACAATGCTCCAATACACCTGTCATCACAATGCTCCATGGCCCCTGTTATGATATTGCTCCATGATCTCTTTCATCACAATGCTCCATGACCACTGTCATCAATATGCCTCATGACGCCTGTCATCTCAATGCTCCATGGCCCCTTTCATCACAATGCTCCATGAACCCAGTCCTCAAAATGTTCCCTGCCCATTTCATGACAATGCTCCATGGGCCCTGTCATCACAATTCTCCATGCCCTTGTCATCAAAATGATCCAGAACTCCTGTCATCATAATGCTCCATGCCAATGTCATCAAAATGCCCCATGACACTTGTCATCAGAATGCTCCATGGCCTTTGTCAACACAATGTTCCATGGCCCCTGTCATCACAGTGCTCCTTGATACCTTTCATCAAAATCTAGACGACCACGGTCATCACTATACCCCATGACAGATGTCATCACGATTCGCCATGGTCCTTGGCATCACAATGCTCCATGAACCGTGTCATCATAAGGTTCCAGGACACTTGTCATCCCAATGATCCATGATCACTTTCATCACAATGCTCCATGACCCCTGTCATCACAATGTTCCATGAAAGTTGTCATCAAAATGCTCCATGACCCCGGTCACCACAAGGTTCTCTGCCCTTCTCATCACAATGCTCCATGACCCTTGTAATCACAATGGTACATGGCCTTGTCATCACAAAGTTCCATGGCCTCTTTCATCACCATGCTCCATGGTCTTTCTCATCACAATGCTCTATGACTCCTGTCATCAAAATGGTTGATGACCATTGTCATCACAATGCTCCAAGGCCCCTGTCATCACAATGCCTCATGGTCTTTGTACTCACAATGCTCAATGACCCCTGTCATCACAATGCTCCATGCCGTTGTCATCACAATGCTCCATGCCCCCTGTAATCACAATGTTCCATGCCCTTGTCATCACAATGCTCCAGAACACTTGTCTCATAATACTCCATTCCCGTGTCATCCCATTGCTCAATGACACTTGTCATCAAAATGTTCCTTGGCCTTTGTCATCACAGTGCTCCATGATACATTTCATCACAATTCTAGATGACCACTCTCATCACATTGCCCCATGACAGATGTCATCACAATTTGCCATGGTCCTTTTCATCACAATGCTCCATGAACCCTGTCATCACAAGGTTCCAGGACACTTGTCATCACAATGATCCATGATCACTTTCATCACAATGCTCCATGAACCCTGTCATCTCAATGCTCCATAGCCTTTGTATTCACAATGTTCCATGGCCCCTGTATTCACAGTGCTCCATGTCCCATTTCATCAAAATGCTCCAGGACCGCTGTCATCACAATGCCCCATGACCCCTGCCATCACAAATCTCCAAGGCCTCTCTTACCAAAAAGCTCCATGATCCCTGTCAGCACAATGTTCCATGAAACTTTTAATCACAATGCTCCATGACACCTGTCATAACAATGTTCTCTGCCCATGTCATCACAATGCTCCTTTTCACAGTTAATCACAATGCTACATGGGCTTTCATCACAATGCTCCAGAATCCTTGTCATCGCAATGTTCCTTGACCGTGTCATCACAATGCTCCATGAACCTTGTCATCACAAAGCTCCATGACCCCTGTCATCACAATGATCCATGACTCCTTTCCTCACAGTGCTCCAGTACCCTTTTCATCACAATGTGCTCCATGCCATTGTCAGCACAATGCTCCTTAGACCCTGTCATCAAAATACTCCATCCCCTCTTCTTCACAATGCTCCAGATATCCTATCATTACAATGCTCCATACCCGTGTCAACACGATTCTCCATGACCCCTGTCATCAAAATTCTTTATGAACCTTGTTATCAGAATGTTCCATGACCCCGTCATCAAAGTGATCCATGACCGTAGTCATCGCCATGCTTCATGATACTTTTCATCCCAATTCTCTGTGACCGCTGTCATCACAATGCTCCAAGACAATTTTCATCACAATGCTCCATGCCCCCTGTCATCACAGTGCCCCATAACTCCTGTAATCACAATGCTCCATGACCCTGTCATTACAATGCTACATGACACCTGTCATCACATTGTTCCATGGCCTATGTATTCACAATGCTCCATGCCCCCTGTAATCACAATGCTCCATGCCCTTGTCATCACAATGCTCCAGAACACTTGTCATCATAATACTCCATTCCCGTGTCATCCCATTGCTCAATGACACTTGTCATCAAAATGTTTCTTGGACTTTTTCATCACAGTGCTCCATGATATCTTTAATCAAAATTCTACATGACCACTGTCATCACAATGCAAGATGACCAATGTCATCACAATGCCCCATGACACGTGTCATCACAATTTGCCTTGGCCCTTGTCATCTCAATGCTGTATGAACCGTGTCATCACTAGGTTCCAGGACACTTGTCATCACAGTGATCCATGACCACCTTCATCACAATGCTCCATGAACTCTGTTATCTCAATGCTCCATGGCCTCTGTATTCACAAGGCTCTAATGTCCCGATAATCGCGTTCCTCCATGAACACTTTCATCACAATGCTCCTTGACCACTGTCACCCTAATGCCCCATGACGCCTCTCATCACTGTGCTCCAAGGCCAGTCTCATCAAAATGCTCCATAATCTGTGTCAGCACAATATAGCATGACACGTCATCACAATGCTCCAAGATCTCTGTAATCACAATGATCCCTGCCAATATCATCACAATGCTCCATGTCTCCTGTAATCACAATGCTCCATGGCTCATGTCATCACAATGCTCCATGACCCCTGTCATCACAATGCTCTATGGCCTTTTTTCATCACAATGCTCCGTGACCCCTGTCAACACAATGCCTGATGACCCCTGTCATCAAAATGCTAAATGGCACTTGTCATCATAATGCTCTATAACGCCTGTCATCACTATTCTCCATGTCACTTGTTATCACAATGCTCCATAGCCCCTGTAATCACAGTACTCCTTGACCCCTTTCATCACAATGCCCAATGCCACCTCTCATCACAATTCTCCATGGCATTTGTCATCACGATGCTCCATGTCCCCTCTCATCAAAATGATCCATGCCCTTGTCATCAAAATGCTCCAGAACTCTTGTCATCATAATGCTCCATCCCAATGTCATCAAAATGCCCCATGACACTTGTCATCACAATGCTCCATGGCCTTTGTCATCACAATGTTCCATGGCCCCTGTCATCACAATGCTCATGCCCTTGTCATCAAAATGCTCCAGAACTCTTTTCATCATAATCCTCCTTGCCAATGTCATCAAAATACCCCATGACACATGTCATCACAATGCTCCATGGCCTTTGTCATCACAATATTCCATGGCCCCTGTCATCACAGTGCTCCATGATACCTTTCATCACAATTCTAGATGACCACTGTCATCACAATGCCCCATGACAGATGTCATCACAATTCGCCAAGGTCCTTGTCATCACATGCTCCATGAACCGTGTCATCAAAAGGTTCCAGGACACTTGTCATCACAATGATCCATGATCACTTTCATCACAATGCTCCATGAAACCTGTCATCTCAATGCTCCATAGCCTTTGTATTCACAATGCTCCATGGCCCCTGTAATCACAGTGCTCCATGACCCCTTTCATCACAATGCTCCAAGACAGCCGCTGTCATCAAAATGCCCCATGACGCATGCCATCACAAATCTCCAAGGCCTCTGTTACCAAAAGTCTCCGTGATGCCAGGCAGCACAATGTTCCATGACACTTTTCATCACAGTGCTCCAGTACCCTTTTCATCACAATGCTCCATGCCATTGTCAGCACAATGCTCCTTGGACCCTGTCATCAAAATGCTCCATCCACTTTTAATCGCAATGCTCCAGATATATTATCACTACAATGCTCCATGCCTGTGTCAACACAATGCTCCATGACCCCTGTCATCAAAATGCTTTATGAACGTTGTTATCAGAATGTTCCATGACCCCTGTCATCAAAATGATCCATGACCGTTGTCATCACAATGCTTCATGATACCTTTCATCCCAATTCTCTGTGACGGCTGTCATCACAATGCTCCAGGACAATTTTCATCACAATTCTCCATGTCCCCTGTCATCACAGTGCCCCATAACCCCTGTAATCACAATACTCCATGACCCTGTCATCACAGTGCTACATGACACCTGTCATCACATTTTTCCATGGCCTATGTATTCACAATGCTCCATGGACCCTGTAATCACACTGCTCAATGTTCGCTTTCAACACAATGCTCCATGACCACTGTTGTCACAACGTTCCATGCAAGTTTTAATCAAAATGCTCCATGACCCCGGTCACCACAAGGTTCCCTGCCCTTGTCATCACAATGCTCCATGACCCTTGGAATCACAATGGTACATGGCCTTCTCATCACAAAGTTCCATGGCCTCTGTCATCACCATGCTCCATGGTCTTTCTTATCACAATGCTCTATGACCCCTGTCATCACAATGACTGATGACCATAGTCATCACAATGCTCCAATGCCCCTGTCATCACAATGCCTCATGGTCTTTGTAATCACAATGCTCAAAGACCCCTGTCATCAAAATGCTCCATGCTGTTGTCATCACAATGCTCCAAGGCCCCTGTAATCACAATGCTCCATGCCCTTGTCATCACAATGCTCCAGAACAGTTGTCATCATAATACTCCATTCCCGTGTCATCCCATTGCTCAATGACAGTTGTCATCAAAATGTTCCTTGGCCTTTGTCATCACAGTGCTCCATGATACCTTTAATCAAAATTCTACAAGACCACTGTCTTCACAATGCAAGATGACCAATGTCATCACAATGCCCCATGACACGTGTCATCATAATTCGCCTTGGCCCTTGTCATCTCAATGCTGTAGGAAACGTGTCATCACTAGGTTCCAGGACACTTGTCATCACAGTGATCCATGACCACTTTCATCACAATGCTCCATGAACTCTGTTATCTCAATGCTCCATGGCCTTTGTATTCACAATGCTCCATTGTCCCGATAATCGCATTGCTCCATGAACACTTTCATCACAATGCTCCTTGACCACTGTCACCATAATGCCCCATGACGTCTCTCATCACTGTGCTCCAAGGCCACTCTCATCAAAATGCTCCATGATCTGCGTCAGCCCAATATTGCATGACACTTGTCATCACAATGCTCTATGATCCCTGTAATCACAATGATGCCTGCGAATGTCATCACAATGCTCCATGTCTCCTGTAATCACAATGCTCCATGCCCTTGTCATCACAATGCTCCAGGTCGGTTGTCATCACCATGCTTCATGCCCGTGTCATCACAATGCAACGTGAAACTTGTCTTCACATTGCTCCATGGCCAATGTCATCACAATGCTCCATGACCCCTGTCTTCACAATGCTCTATGGCCTTTTTCATCACAATGCTACGTGACCCCTGTCATCACAATGCCTGATGACCCCTGTCATCAAAATCCTAAATGGCACTTGTCATCACAGAGCTCTATGACGCCTGTCACCACTATTCTCCATGTCACTTGTTATCACAATGCTCCATGGCCCATGTAATCACAGTACTCCATGACCCCTTTCATCACAATGCCAAATGCCACCTCTCATCACAATTCTCCATGTCATTTGTCATCACGATGCTCCATGACACCTGTCATCACAATGCTCCATCACACTTGTCATCAAAATGCTCGATGCCCCTTGTCATCACAATGTTCCTTGGTTCTTTTCATTGCAATGCTCCATGACAACTTTCATCAAAATACTCCAAGGTTTGTTTCATCACAATGCTCTATGGCCCTTGTCATTAGAAATCCACAGGATCCCTTTCATCACAATTCTCCATGGCAACTTACATAAAACAGTTCCATGCCCCTGTCATCACAATGCCCAATGATACCTGTTTTTACAATGATCCATGACCCTTGTTATCACAAGGCTCCATGTCCCTTGTATTCACAATGCTCCATGGCCCTTGTCATCACAATGCTCCATAGAAAATTTCATCGGAATGCTCCATGACCGCTTTCAGCACAATGCCACATGACCCCTGTCATCACGATGCTCCATGAAACATTTCCTCACAATGCTCCAGTACTCCTTTCATCCAAATTCCCAATGGCCACTGTCATCACAATTCTCCATGAACCCTGTCATCGTAATGGTCCATGACCCGTTTCATCTCAATGCTAAATGACACCTGTCATCACATAGCTCCATGGCCTTTGTCATCACAATGCTCAATGGCCCCTGTAATCACAGTGCTCCATGATCCGTTTCATCTCAATGCTCCATGACCTCACTCATCACAATGACACATGACCCCTTTAATCACAATGCTCCATGGCCCTTGTCATCACAATACTCGATGAACCGTGTCATCACAGTGTTCCAGGACACATGTCATCACAATGTTCCATGACTACTTTCATCAAAATGCTCCAATACACCTGTCATCACAATGCTCCATGGCCCCTGTTATCATATTGCCCCATGATCTCTTTCATCACAATGCTCCATGACCACTGTCATCACCATGCCTCATGACGCCTGTCATCTCAATGCTCCATGGCCCCTTTCATCACAAAGCTCCATGAACCCAGTCATCACAATGTTCCTAGCCCTTTTCATGACAATGCTCCATGGGCCCTGTCATCACAATGCTCCATGCCCTTGTCATCAAAATGCTCCAGAACTCTTGTCATCATAATGCTCCATGCCAATGTCATCAAAATGCCCCATGACACTTATCATCACAATGCTCCATGGCCTTTGTCATCACAATGTTCCATGGCCCCTGTCATCACAGTGCTCCATGATACCTTTCATCACAATCTAGATGACCACTGTCATTACAATGCCCCATGACAGATGTCATCACAATTCGCCATGGTCCTTGTCATCACAATGTTCCATGAACCGTGTAATCACAAGGTTCCAGGACACTTGTCATCACAATGATCCATGATCACTTTCATCACAATGCTCCATGAATCCTGTCATCTCAATGCACCATAGCCTTTGTATTCACAATGCTCCATGGCCCCTTGTCATCACAGTGCTCCATGACCCCTTTTATCCCAATGCTCCAAGTCCGCTGTGATCACAATGTCCCATGATGCCTGCATTCACAAATCTCCAAGGCCTCTCTTACCAAAAAGCTCCATGATCTCTGTCAGCACAACGTTCCATGACATTTTTCATCACAATGCTCCATGACCCCTCTCATAACAAATTTCTCTGCCCATATCATCACAATGCTCCTTGTAACATTTAATCACAATGCTCCATGCCCTTTCATCACAATGCTGAGAATACTTGTCATCACAATGTTCCTTGACCGTGTCATCACAATGCTCCATGACCCTTGTCATCACAAAGCTCCATGACCCTTGTCATCACAATGATCCATGAATCCTTTCCTCACAGTGCTTCAGTACACTTTTCATCACAATGCTCCATGCCATTGTCATCACAATGCTCCTTCGACCCTGTCATCAAAATGCTCCATCCCCTTATAATCACAATGCTCTAGATATCCTATCATTACAATGCTCCATGCCCTTGTCAACACAATGCACCATGACCCCTGTCATCAATCTGATTTATGAACCTTGTTATCAGAATGTTCCATGATCCCTGTAATCAAAATGATCCATGACCATTGTCATCACAATGCTGCATGATACATTTCATCCAAATTCTCTGTGACCGCTCTCATCAGAAAGCTCCAGGACAATTTTCATCACAATGTTCCATGCCCCCTGTAATCACAGTGCCCCATAACGCCTGTAATCACAATGCTGCATGACCCTGTCATCACAATGCCCCATGACAGATGTCTTCACAATTCGCCATGGTCCTTGTCATCACAGTTCTCCATGAACCGTGTCATCACAAGGTTCCAGGACACTTGTCATCCCAATGATCCATGATCACTTTCATCACAATGCTCCATGAAACCTGTCATCTCAATACTCCATAACCTTTGTAGTCACTATTCTCCATTGCCCCTGTCATCACAGTGCTCCATGACCCCATTCATCACAATGCTCCAGGACCGCTGTCATCACAATGCCCCATGACGCCTGCCATCACAAATCTCCAAGGCCTCTCTTACCAAAAAGCTCCATGATCACTGTCAGCACAATGTTCCATGACACTTTTCATCACAATGCTCCATGACCCCTGTCATCACAAAGTTCTCTGCCCATATCATCACAATGCTCCTTGTCACCTTTAATCACAGTGCTCCATGCCCTTTCATCACAATGCTCCAGAATTCTTGTCATCGCAATGTTCCATGACCGTGTCATAACAATGCTCCATGACCATTTTCATCACAAAGGTCCATGACCCCTGTCAACACAATGCCTTATGACCTCTGTCATCAAAATGCTAAATGGCACTTGTCATCACAGTGCTCTATGACGCCTGTCATCACTATTCTCCATTTCACTTGTTATCAAAATGCTCCATGGCCCATGTAATCACAGTACTCCATAACCCCTTTCATCACAAGGCCCAATGCCACCTCTCATCACAATTCTCCATGACCCTTGTCATCACAAAGCTCCATGACCCCTGTCATCACAATGATCCATGACTCCTTTCCTCACAGTGCTCCAGTACCCTTTTCATCACAATGCTCCATGCCATTGTCAGCACAATGCTCCTTGGACCCTGTCATCAAAATGCTCCATCCCCTTTTCATCACAATGCTCCAGATATCCTATCACTACAATGCTCCATGCCCGTGTCAACACAATACTCCATGAACCCTGTCATCAAAATGCTTTATGAACCTTGTTATCAGAATGTTCCATGACCCCTGTCATCAAAATGATCCATGACAGTTGTCATCAAAATGCTGCATGATACCTTTTATCGCAATTCTCTGGAACCTCTGTCATCACAATGCTCCAAGACAATTTTCATCACAATGCTCCATACCCCTGTCATCACAGTGCCCCATAACACCTGTAATCACAATACTGCCTGGACCCTGTAATAACACTGCTCCATGTTCCCTTTCAACACAATGCTCCATGACCCCTGTCATCACAATGTTCCATGAAAGTTCTCATCAAAATGCTCCATGACACTGGTCACCACAAGGTTCCCAGCCCTTGTCATCACAATGCTCTATTACCCATGTAATCACAATGGTACATGGCCTTCTCATCATAATGTTCCATGGCCTCTGTCATCACCATGCTCCATGGTCTTTCTCATCACAATGCTCTATGACTCCTGTCAACACAATGCTTGATGACCATTGTCATCACAATTCTCCAAGGCCCCTGTCATCAAAATGCCTCATGGTCTTTGTAATCACAATGCTCAATAACCCCTGTCATCACAATGCTACATGCCGTTGTCATCACAATGCTCCATGGCCACTGTAATCACAATGCTCCATGCCCTTGTCATCACAATGCTCCAGAACATTTGTCATCATAATACTCCATTCCCGTTTCATCCCATTGCTCAATGACCCTTGTCATCAAAATGTTCCTTGGACTTTGTCATCACTGTGCTCCATGATACCTTTAATCAAAACTCTACATGACCACTGTCATCACAATGCAAGATGACAAATGTCATCACAATGCCCCATGACACGTGTCATCACATTTCGCCTTGGCACTTGTCATCTCAATGCTGTAGGAACCGTGTCTTCACTAGGTTCCAGGACACTTGTCATCACAGTGATCCATTACCACTTTCATCACAATGCTCGAAGAACTCTGTTATCTCAATGCTTCATTGTCCCGATAATCGCATTGCTCCATTAACACTTTCATCACAATGCTCCTTGACCACTGTCACCATAATGCCCCATGACGTCTCTCATCACTGTGCTCCAAGGCCACTCTCATCAAAATGCTCCATGATCTGTGTCAGCACAATATTGCATGACACTTGTCATCACAATGCTCCATGATCCCTGTAATCACAATGATCCCTGCCAATGTCATCACAGTGCTCCATGTCTCCTGTAATCACAATGCTCCATGCCCTTGTCATCAGAAGTCTTCAGAGCTCTTGTCATTATAATGCTCCATGCCAATGTCATCAAAATGCCCCATGACACTTGTCTTCAAAATGATCCATTACCACTTTCATCACAATGTTCCATGACCCCTGTCATCTCAATGCTCCATAGCCTTTGTATTCACAATGCTCCATGGCCCCTGTAATCACAGTGCTCTATGACCCATTTCATCACAATGCTCCAAGACCGCTGTCATCACAATGCCCCATGACGCCTGCCATAACAAATCTCCAAGGCCTCTCTTACCAGAAAACTCCATGATCCCTGTCAGCACAATGTTCCATGACACTTTTCATCACAATGCTCCATGACCCCTGTCATCACAAAGTTCTCTGCCCATATCATCACAATGCTCCTTGTCACCTTTAATCACAATGCTCCATGCCCTTTCATCACAATGGTCCAGAATTCTTGTTATCACAATGATCCTTGACCGTGTCATTACTATGCTCCATGACCCTTCTCATCACAAAGCTCCATGACCCCTGTCATCACAATGATCCATGACTCCTTTCCTCACAGTGCTCCAGTACCCTTTTCATCACAATGTTCCATGCCATTGTAAGCTCAATGATCTTTGGACCCTGTCATCAAAATGCTCCATCCCCTTTTCATCAGAATGCTCCAGGTATCCTATCATTACAATGCTCCATGCCCGTGTCATCACAATGCTCCATGCCGTTGTCATCACAATGCTCCAATGCCCTGTAATCACAATGTTCCATGCCCTTGTCATCACAATGCTCCAGAACAGTTGTCATCATAATACTCCATTCCCGTGTCATCCCATTGCTCAATGACACTTGTCATCAAAATGTTCCTTGGCCTTTGTCATCACAGTGCTCCATGATACCTTTAATCAAAACTCTATATGACCACTGTCATCACAATGCAAGATGACCAATGTCATCACAATGCCCCATGACACGTGTCATCACAATTCGCCTTGGCCCTTGTCATCTCAATGCTGTAGGCACCGTGTCATCACTAGGTTCCAGGACAGTTGGCATCACAGTGATCCATGACCACTTTTCAACACAATGCTCCATGACCCCTGTCATCACAAAGTTCTCTGCCCATATCATCACAATGCTCCTTGTCACCTTTTATCACAATGCTCCATGCCCTTTCATCACAATGCTCCAGAATTCTTTTCATCGCAATGTTCCTTGACCGTGTCATCAAAATGCTCCATGAACCTTGTCATCACAAAGCTCCATGACCCCTGTCATCACAATGATCCATGACTCCTTTCCTCACAGTGCTCCAGTACCCTTTTCATCACAATGCTCCATACCATTGTCAGCACAATGCTCCTTGGACCCTGTCATCAAAATGCTCCATCCCCTTTTCATCACAATGCTCCAGATATCCTATCACTACAATGCTCCATGCCCGTGTCAACACAATACTCCATGACCCCTGTCATCAAAATGCTTTATGAACCTTCTTATCAGAATGTTCCATGACCCCTGTAATCACAATGCTCCATGCCCTTGTCATCACAAGGCTCCAGAACTCTTGTCATCATAATCCTCCATGTCTGTTTCATCACCATGCTCCATGACACTTTTCATAACATTTCTCCATAGCCCCTTTCATTACTGTGCTCCATAATAACTTTAATCACATTTCTAGATGACCACTGCCATCACAATGCCCCATGACACGTGTCATCACAATTCGCCTTGGCGCTTGTCATCTCAATGCTGTAGGAACCGTGTCATCACTAGGTTCCAGGACACTTATCATCACAGTGATCCATTACCACTTTCAGCACAATGCTACATGACCACTGTCATCTCAATGCTCCATGGCATTTGTATTCACAATGCTCCTTGGCCCCTCTCATCACAGTGCTCCTTGACTCCTTTTATCACAATGCTCCAAGACCGCTCTCATCACAATGCCCCATGACGCCTGCCATCACAAGTCTCCAAGGCCTCTCTTACCAAAAATCTCCATGATCCCTGTCAGCACAATGTTCCATGACACTTTTCAGCACAATGCTCCATGACCCCTGTCATCACAAAGTTCTCTGCCCATATCATCACAATTCTCCTTGTCACCTTTAATCACAATGCTCCATTCCCTTTCATCACAATGCTCCTGAATTCTTGTCATCGCAATGTTCCTTGACCGTGTCATCACAATGCTCCATGACCCTTGTCATCACAAAGCTCCATGACCCCTGTCATCATAATGATCCATGACTCCTCTCCTCACAGTGCTCCAGTACCCTTTTCATCACAATGCTCCATGCCATTGTCAGCACAATGCTCCTTGGACACTGTCATCAAAATCCTCCATCCCCTTTTCATCACAATGCTCCCGATATCCTGTCACTACAATGCTCCATGCCCGTGTCAACACAATGCTCCTTGACCCGTGTCATCAAAATGCTTTGTGAACCTTGTTATCAGAATGTTCCATGACCCCTGTCATCAGAATGATCCATGACCCTTGTCATCACAATGCTACATAGCCTTGTCATCACAAAGTTCCATGGCCTCTGTCATCACCAAGCTCCATGGTCTTTCTCATCACAATGCTCTATGACCCCTGTCAGCACAATGCTTTATGAAGTTTGTTTTCAAAATGCACCATGACCGCTGTCATCAAAATAATCCATGACCGTTGTCATCACACTGCTGCATGATACCTTTCATCCCGTTTCTCTGTGACCGCTGTCATTAGGATGCTCCAGGACAATATTCATCTCAATGCCCCATGCCCCCTGTAATCACAGTGCCCCATAACCCCTGTCA
The DNA here is from genome assembly GCF_965194825.1 of Balaenoptera physalus. Classification (NCBI taxonomy): domain Eukaryota; kingdom Metazoa; phylum Chordata; class Mammalia; order Artiodactyla; family Balaenopteridae; genus Balaenoptera; species Balaenoptera physalus. The sequence goes on along the minus strand of NC_138893.1, from coordinate 20,805,828 downwards.
TCACAATGCTCCATGACCCTGTCATCAGAATGCTACATGAGCCTGTCATCACATTGTTCCATGGCCTATGTATTCACAATGCTCCATGGACCCTGTAATCACAGTGCTCCATGTTCCCTTTCAACAGAATGTCCCATGACCCCAGTCACCACAAGGTTCCCTGCCCTTGTCATCACAATGCTCCATGACCCTTGGAATCACAATGGTACATGGCCTTGTCATCACAATGTTCCATGGCCTCTGTCATCACTATGCTCCATGGTCTTTCTCATCACAATGCTCTATGACCCCTGTCATCAAAATGCTTGATGACCATTGTCATCACAATGCTCCAAGGCCCCGTTCATCACAATGCCTCATGGTTTTGGAATCACAATGCTCAATGATCCCTGTCCTCACAATGCTCCATGCCATTGTCATCACAATGCCCCATGGCCCCTGTAATCACAATGCTCCATGGCCCTTGTCATCACAATGCTCGATGACCCGTGTCATCACAGTGTTCCAGGCCACATGTCATCACAATCATCCATGACTTCTTTCATCACAATGCTCCAATACACCTGGCATCACAATGCTCCATGGCCCCTGTTATCATATTGCTCCATGATCTCTTTCATCACAATGCTCCATGACCAGTGTCATCACCATGCCTCATGACGCCTGTCATCTCAATGCTCAATGGCCCCTTTCTTCACAATGCTCCATGAATCCAGTCATCACAATGTTCCCTGCCCTTTTCATCACAATGCTCCATGGGCCCTGTCATCACAATGTTCCATGCCCTTGTCATCAAAATGCTCCAGAACCCTTGTCATCATAATGCTCCGTGCCAATGTCATTAAAATGCCCCATGACACTTGTCATCACCATGCTCCATGGGCTTTGTCAACACAATGTTCCATGGCCCCTGTCATCACAATGCTCCATGCCCTTGTCATCAAAATGCTCGAGAACTCTTGTCATCATAATGCTCCATGCCAAAGTCATCAAAATGCCCTATGACACTTGTCATCACAATGCTCCATGGCCTTTGTCATTACAATGTTCAATGGCCCCTGTCATCACAGTGCTCCATGATACCTTTCATCACAATTCTAGATGACCACTCTCATCACAATGCCCCATGACAGATGTCATCACAATTCGCCATGGTCCTTGTCATTACAATGCTCCATGAACCGTGTCATCACAAGGTTCCAGGACACTTGTCATCACAATGATCCATGATCACTTTCATCACAATGCTCCATGAACCCTGTCATCTCAATGCTCCATAGCCTTTGTATTCACAATGCTCCATGGCCCCTTGTCATCACAGTGCTCCATGACCCCTTTTATCCCAATGCTCCAAGACCGCTGTCATCACAATGCCCTATGACGCCTGCCATCACAAATCTCCAAGGCCTCTCTTACCAAAAAGCTCCATGATCCCTGTCAGCACAATGTTCCATGACACTTTTCATCACAATGCTCCATGACCCCTTTCATCACAATGTTCTCTGCCCATATCATCACAATGCTCCTTGTCACCTTTAATCACAATGCTCCATGCCCTTTCATCACTATGCTCCAGAATTCTTGTCATCGCAATGTTCCTTGACTGTGTCGTCAGAATGCTCCATGACACTTGTCATCACAAAGCTCCATGACCCCTGTAATCACAATGATCCATGACTCCTTTCCTCACAGTGCTCCAGTACCATTTTTATCACAATCGTCCATGCCATTGTCAGCACAATGCTCCTTGAACCCTATCATCAAAATGCTCCATCCCCTTTTCATCACAATGCTCCAGATATCCTATCATTACAATGCTCCATACCCGTGTCAACACAATGCTCCATGACCCCTCTCATCAAAATGCTTTATGAACCTTGTTATCAGAATGTTCCATGACCACTGTCATGAAAATGATCCATGACCGTTGTCATCACAATGCTGCATGATACCTTTCATCCAAATTCTCTGTGACCGCTATCATCACAAAGCTCCAGGACAATTTTCATCACAATGCTCCATGCCCCCTGTCATCACAGTGAACCATAACCCCTGTAATCACAATGTTGCATGACCCTGTCATCACAATGCCCCATGACAGATGTCATCACAATTCGCCATGGTTCTTGTCATCACAATGCTCCATGCCCCCTGTCATCACAGTGCACCATAACCCCTGTAATCACAATGATCCATGACCCTGTCATCACAATGCTACATGACCCCTGTCATAACATTGTTCCATGGCCTATGTATTAACAATGCTCCATGGACCCTGTAATCACACTACTCCATGCTCCCTTTCAACACAGTGCTCCATGCCCCCTGTCATCACAGTGAACCATAACCCCTGTAATCACAATGCTGCATGACCCTGTCATCACAATGCCCCATGACAGATGTCATCACAATTCGCCATGGTTCTTGTCATCACAATGCTCCATGAACCGTGTCATCACAAGGTTCCAGGACACTTGTCATCACAATGAGCCATGATCACTTTCATCACAATGCTCCATGAAACCTGTCATCTCAATGCTCCATAACCTTTGTATTCACAATGCTCCATGGCCCCTGTAATCACAGTGCTCCATGACCCCTTTCACCACAATGCTCCATGACCCCTGTCATCACAATGTTCTCTGCCCATATCATCACAATGCTCCTTGTCACCTTTTATCACAATGCTCCATGCCCTTTCATCACAATGCTCCAGAATTCTTGTCATCGCAATGTTCCTTGACCGTGTCATCAAAATGCTCCATGACCCTTGTCATCACAAAGCTCCATGACCCCTGTCATCACAATGATCCATGACTCCTTTCCTCACAGTGCTCCAGTACCCTTTTCATCACAATGCTCCATGCCATTGTCAGCACAATGCTCCTTGGACCCTGTCATCAAAATGCTCCATCCCCTTTTCATCACAATGCTCCAGATATCCTATCACTACAATGCTCCATGCCCGTGTCAACACAATACTCCATGACCCCTGTCATCAAAATGCTTTATGAACCTTCTTATCAGAATGTTCCATGACCCCTGTAATCACAATGCTCCATGCCCTTGTCATCACAAGGCTCCAGAACTCTTGTCATCATAATCCTCCATGTCTGTTTCATCACCATGCTCCATGACACTTTTCATAACATTTCTCCATAGCCCCTTTCATTACTGTGCTCCATAATAACTTTAATCACATTTCTAGATGACCACTGCCATCACAATGCCCCATGACACGTGTCATCACAATTCGCCTTGGCGCTTGTCATCTCAATGCTGTAGGAACCGTGTCATCACTAGGTTCCAGGACACTTATCATCACAGTGATCCATTACCACTTTCAGCACAATGCTACATGACCACTGTCATCTCAATGCTCCATGGCATTTGTATTCACAATGCTCCTTGGCCCCTCTCATCACAGTGCTCCTTGACTCCTTTTATCACAATGCTCCAAGACCGCTCTCATCACAATGCCCCATGACGCCTGCCATCACAAGTCTCCAAGGCCTCTCTTACCAAAAATCTCCATGATCCCTGTCAGCACAATGTTCCATGACACTTTTCAGCACAATGCTCCATGACCCCTGTCATCACAAAGTTCTCTGCCCATATCATCACAATTCTCCTTGTCACCTTTAATCACAATGCTCCATTCCCTTTCATCACAATGCTCCTGAATTCTTGTCATCGCAATGTTCCTTGACCGTGTCATCACAATGCTCCATGACCCTTGTCATCACAAAGCTCCATGACCCCTGTCATCATAATGATCCATGACTCCTCTCCTCACAGTGCTCCAGTACCCTTTTCATCACAATGCTCCATGCCATTGTCAGCACAATGCTCCTTGGACACTATCATCAAAATCCTCCATCCCCTTTTCATCACAATGCTCCCGATATCCTGTCACTACAATGCTCCATGCCCGTGTCAACACAATGCTCCTTGACCCGTGTCATCAAAATGCTTTATGAACCTTGTTATCAGAATGTTCCATGACCCCTGTCATCAGAATGATCCATGACCCTTGTCATCACAATGCTACATAGCCTTGTCATCACAAAGTTCCATGGCCTCTGTCATCACCAAGCTCCATGGTCTTTCTCATCACAATGCTCTATGACCCCTGTCAGCACAATGCTTTATGAAGTTTGTTTTCAAAATGCACCATGACCGCTGTCATCAAAATAATCCATGACCGTTGTCATCACACTGCTGCATGATACCTTTCATCCCGTTTCTCTGTGACCGCTGTCATTAGGATGCTCCAGGACAATATTCATCTCAATGCCCCATGCCCCCTGTAATCACAGTGCCCCATAACCCCTGTCATCACAATGCTCCATGACCCTGTCATCAGAATGCTACATGAGCCTGTCATCACATTGTTCCATGGCCTATGTATTCACAATGCTCCATGGACCCTGTAATCACAGTGCTCCATGTTCCCTTTCAACAGAATGTCCCATGACCCCAGTCACCACAAGGTTTCCTGCCCTTGTCATCACAATGCTCCATGACCCTTGGAATCACAATGGTACATGGCCTTGTCATCACAATGTTCCATGGCCTCTGTCATCACTATGCTCCATGGTCTTTCTCATCACAATGCTCTATGACCCCTGTCATCAAAATGCTTGATGACCATTGTCATCACAATGCTCCAAGGCCCCGTTCATCACAATGCCTCATGGTTTTGGAATCACAATGCTCAATGATCCCTGTCCTCACAATGCTCCATGCCATTGTCATCACAATGCCCCATGGCCCCTGTAATCACAATGCTCCATGGCCCTTGTCATCACAATGCTCGATGACCCGTGTCATCACAGTGTTCCAGGCCACATGTCATCACAATCATCCATGACTTCTTTCATCACAATGCTCCAATACACCTGGCATCACAATGCTCCATGGCCCCTGTTATCATATTGCTCCATGATCTCTTTCATCACAATGCTCCATGACCAGTGTCATCACCATGCCTCATGACGCCTGTCATCTCAATGCTCAATGGCCCCTTTCTTCACAATGCTCCATGAATCCAGTCATCACAATGTTCCCTGCCCTTTTCATCACAATGCTCCATGGGCCCTGTCATCACAATGTTCCATGCCCTTGTCATCAAAATGCTCCAGAACCCTTGTCATCATAATGCTCCGTGCCAATGTCATTAAAATGCCCCATGACACTTGTCATCACCATGCTCCATGGCCTTTGTCAACACAATGTTCCATGGCCCCTGTCATCACAATGCTCCATGCCCTTGTCATCAAAATGCTCGAGAACTCTTGTCATCATAATGCTCCATGCCAAAGTCATCAAAATGCCCTATGACACTTGTCATCACAATGCTCCATGGCCTTTGTCATTACAATGTTCAATGGCCCCTGTCATCACAGTGCTCCATGATACCTTTCATCACAATTCTAGATGACCACTCTCATCACAATGCCCCATGACAGATGTCATCACAATTCGCCATGGTCCTTGTCATTACAATGCTCCATGAACCGTGTCATCACAAGGTTCCAGGACACTTGTCATCACAATGATCCATGATCACTTTCATCACAATGCTCCATGAACCCTGTCATCTCAATGCTCCATAGCCTTTGTATTCACAATGCTCCATGGCCCCTTGTCATCACAGTGCTCCATGACCCCTTTTATCCCAATGCTCCAAGACCGCTGTCATCACAATGCCCTATGACGCCTGCCATCACAAATCTCCAAGGCCTCTCTTACCAAAAAGCTCCATGATCCCTGTCAGCACAATGTTCCATGACACTTTTCATCACAATGCTCCATGACCCCTTTCATCACAATGTTCTCTGCCCATATCATCACAATGCTCCTTGTCACCTTTAATCACAATGCTCCATGCCCTTTCATCACTATGCTCCAGAATTCTTGTCATCGCAATGTTCCTTGACTGTGTCATCAGAATGCTCCATGACACTTGTCATCACAAAGCTCCATGACCCCTGTAATCACAATGATCCATGACTCCTTTCCTCACAGTGCTCCAGTACCATTTTTATCACAATCGTCCATGCCATTGTCAGCACAATGCTCCTTGAACCCTATCATCAAAATGCTCCATCCCCTTTTCATCACAATGCTCCAGATATCCTATCATTACAATGCTCCATACCCGTGTCAACACAATGCTCCATGACCCCTCTCATCAAAATGCTTTATGAACCTTGTTATCAGAATGTTCCATGACCACTGTCATGAAAATGATCCATGACCGTTGTCATCACAATGCTGCATGATACCTTTCATCCAAATTCTCTGTGACCGCTATCATCACAAAGCTCCAGGACAATTTTCATCACAATGCTCCATGCCCCCTGTCATCACAGTGAACCATAACCCCTGTAATCACAATGTTGCATGACCCTGTCATCACAATGCCCCATGACAGATGTCATCACAATTCGCCATGGTTCTTGTCATCACAATGCTCCATGCCCCCTGTCATCACAGTGCACCATAACCCCTGTAATCACAATGATCCATGACCCTGTCATCACAATGCTACATGACCCCTGTCATAACATTGTTCCATGGCCTATGTATTAACAATGCTCCATGGACCCTGTAATCACACTACTCCATGCTCCCTTTCAACACAGTGCTCCATGCCCCCTGTCATCACAGTGAACCATAACCCCTGTAATCACAATGCTGCATGACCCTGTCATCACAATGCCCCATGACAGATGTCATCACAATTCGCCATGGTTCTTGTCATCACAATGCTCCATGAACCGTGTCATCACAAGGTTCCAGGACACTTGTCATCACAATGAGCCATGATCACTTTCATCACAATGCTCCATGAAACCTGTCATCTCAATGCTCCATAACCTTTGTATTCACAATGCTCCATGGCCCCTGTAATCACAGTGCTCCATGACCCCTTTCACCACAATGCTCCATGACCCCTGTCATCACAATGTTCTCTGCCCATATCATCACAATGCTCCTTGTCACCTTTTATCACAATGCTCCATGCCCTTTCATCACAATGCTCCAGAATTCTTGTCATCGCAATGTTCCTTGACCGTGTCATCAAAATGCTCCATGACCCTTGTCATCACAAAGCTCCATGACCCCTGTCATCACAATGATCCATGACTCCTTTCCTCACAGTGCTCCAGTACCCTTTTCATCACAATGCTCCATGCCATTGTCAGCACAATGCTCCTTGGACCCTGTCATCAAAATGCTCCATCCCCTTTTCATCACAATGCTCCAGATATCCTATCACTACAATGCTCCATGCCCGTGTCAACACAATACTCCATGACCCCTGTCATCAAAATGCTTTATGAACCTTCTTATCAGAATGTTCCATGACCCCTGTAATCACAATGCTCCATGCCCTTGTCATCACAAGGCTCCAGAACTCTTGTCATCATAATCCTCCATGTCTGTTTCATCACCATGCTCCATGACACTTTTCATAACATTTCTCCATAGCCCCTTTCATTACTGTGCTCCATAATAACTTTAATCACATTTCTAGATGACCACTGCCATCACAATGCCCCATGACACGTGTCATCACAATTCGCCTTGGCGCTTGTCATCTCAATGCTGTAGGAACCGTGTCATCACTAGGTTCCAGGACACTTATCATCACAGTGATCCATTACCACTTTCAGCACAATGCTACATGACCACTGTCATCTCAATGCTCCATGGCATTTGTATTCACAATGCTCCTTGGCCCCTCTCATCACAGTGCTCCTTGACTCCTTTTATCACAATGCTCCAAGACCGCTCTCATCACAATGCCCCATGACGCCTGCCATCACAAGTCTCCAAGGCCTCTCTTACCAAAAATCTCCATGATCCCTGTCAGCACAATGTTCCATGACACTTTTCAGCACAATGCTCCATGACCCCTGTCATCACAAAGTTCTCTGCCCATATCATCACAATTCTCCTTGTCACCTTTAATCACAATGCTCCATTCCCTTTCATCACAATGCTCCTGAATTCTTGTCATCGCAATGTTCCTTGACCGTGTCATCACAATGCTCCATGACCCTTGTCATCACAAAGCTCCATGACCCCTGTCATCATAATGATCCATGACTCCTCTCCTCACAGTGCTCCAGTACCCTTTTCATCACAATGCTCCATGCCATTGTCAGCACAATGCTCCTTGGACACTATCATCAAAATCCTCCATCCCCTTTTCATCACAATGCTCCCGATATCCTGTCACTACAATGCTCCATGCCCGTGTCAACACAATGCTCCTTGACCCGTGTCATCAAAATGCTTTATGAACCTTGTTATCAGAATGTTCCATGACCCCTGTCATCAGAATGATCCATGACCCTTGTCATCACAATGCTACATAGCCTTGTCATCACAAAGTTCCATGGCCTCTGTCATCACCAAGCTCCATGGTCTTTCTCATCACAATGCTCTATGACCCCTGTCAGCACAATGCTTTATGAAGTTTGTTTTCAAAATGCACCATGACCGCTGTCATCAAAATAATCCATGACCGTTGTCATCACACTGCTGCATGATACCTTTCATCCCGTTTCTCTGTGACCGCTGTCATTAGGATGCTCCAGGACAATATTCATCTCAATGCCCCATGCCCCCTGTAATCACAGTGCCCCATAACCCCTGTCATCACAATGCTCCATGACCCTGTCATCAGAATGCTACATGAGCCTGTCATCACATTGTTCCATGGCCTATGTATTCACAATGCTCCATGGACCCTGTAATCACAGTGCTCCATGTTCCCTTTCAACAGAATGTCCCATGACCCCAGTCACCACAAGGTTCCCTGCCCTTGTCATCACAATGCTCCATGACCCTTGGAATCACAATGGTACATGGCCTTGTCATCACAATGTTCCATGGCCTCTGTCATCACTATGCTCCATGGTCTTTCTCATCACAATGCTCTATGACCCCTGTCATCAAAATGCTTGATGACCATTGTCATCACAATGCTCCAAGGCCCCGTTCATCACAATGCCTCATGGTTTTGGAATCACAATGCTCAATGATCCCTGTCCTCACAATGCTCCATGCCATTGTCATCACAATGCCCCATGGCCCCTGTAATCACAATGCTCCATGGCCCTTGTCATCACAATGCTCGATGACCCGTGTCATCACAGTGTTCCAGGCCACATGTCATCACAATCATCCATGACTTCTTTCATCACAATGCTCCAATACACCTGGCATCACAATGCTCCATGGCCCCTGTTATCATATTGCTCCATGATCTCTTTCATCACAATGCTCCATGACCAGTGTCATCACCATGCCTCATGACGCCTGTCATCTCAATGCTCAATGGCCCCTTTCTTCACAATGCTCCATGAATCCAGTCATCACAATGTTCCCTGCCCTTTTCATCACAATGCTCCATGGGCCCTGTCATCACAATGTTCCATGCCCTTGTCATCAAAATGCTCCAGAACCCTTGTCATCATAATGCTCCGTGCCAATGTCATTAAAATGCCCCATGACACTTGTCATCACCATGCTCCATGGGCTTTGTCAACACAATGTTCCATGGCCCCTGTCATCACAATGCTCCATGCCCTTGTCATCAAAATGCTCGAGAACTCTTGTCATCATAATGCTCCATGCCAAAGTCATCAAAATGCCCTATGACACTTGTCATCACAATGCTCCATGGCCTTTGTCATTACAATGTTCAATGGCCCCTGTCATCACAGTGCTCCATGATACCTTTCATCACAATTCTAGATGACCACTCTCATCACAATGCCCCATGACAGATGTCATCACAATTCGCCATGGTCCTTGTCATTACAATGCTCCATGAACCGTGTCATCACAAGGTTCCAGGACACTTGTCATCACAATGATCCATGATCACTTTCATCACAATGCTCCATGAACCCTGTCATCTCAATGCTCCATAGCCTTTGTATTCACAATGCTCCATGGCCCCTTGTCATCACAGTGCTCCATGACCCCTTTTATCCCAATGCTCCAAGACCGCTGTCATCACAATGCCCTATGACGCCTGCCATCACAAATCTCCAAGGCCTCTCTTACCAAAAAGCTCCATGATCCCTGTCAGCACAATGTTCCATGACACTTTTCATCACAATGCTCCATGACCCCTTTCATCACAATGTTCTCTGCCCATATCATCACAATGCTCCTTGTCACCTTTAATCACAATGCTCCATGCCCTTTCATCACTATGCTCCAGAATTCTTGTCATCGCAATGTTCCTTGACTGTGTCATCAGAATGCTCCATGACACTTGTCATCACAAAGCTCCATGACCCCTGTAATCACAATGATCCATGACTCCTTTCCTCACAGTGCTCCAGTACCATTTTTATCACAATCGTCCATGCCATTGTCAGCACAATGCTCCTTGAACCCTATCATCAAAATGCTCCATCCCCTTTTCATCACAATGCTCCAGATATCCTATCATTACAATGCTCCATACCCGTGTCAACACAATGCTCCATGACCCCTCTCATCAAAATGCTTTATGAACCTTGTTATCAGAATGTTCCATGACCACTGTCATGAAAATGATCCATGACCGTTGTCATCACAATGCTGCATGATACCTTTCATCCAAATTCTCTGTGACCGCTATCATCACAAAGCTCCAGGACAATTTTCATCACAATGCTCCATGCCCCCTGTCATCACAGTGAACCATAACCCCTGTAATCACAATGTTGCATGACCCTGTCATCACAATGCCCCATGACAGATGTCATCACAATTCGCCATGGTTCTTGTCATCACAATGCTCCATGCCCCCTGTCATCACAGTGCACCATAACCCCTGTAATCACAATGATCCATGACCCTGTCATCACAATGCTACATGACCCCTGTCATAACATTGTTCCATGGCCTATGTATTAACAATGCTCCATGGACCCTGTAATCACACTACTCCATGCTCCCTTTCAACACAGTGCTCCATGCCCCCTGTCATCACAGTGAACCATAACCCCTGTAATCACAATGCTGCATGACCCTGTCATCACAATGCCCCATGACAGATGTCATCACAATTCGCCATGGTTCTTGTCATCACAATGCTCCATGAACCGTGTCATCACAAGGTTCCAGGACACTTGTCATCACAATGAGCCATGATCACTTTCATCACAATGCTCCATGAAACCTGTCATCTCAATGCTCCATAACCTTTGTATTCACAATGCTCCATGGCCCCTGTAATCACAGTGCTCCATGACCCCTTTCACCACAATGCTCCATGACCCCTGTCATCACAATGTTCTCTGCCCATATCATCACAATGCTCCTTGTCACCTTTTATCACAATGCTCCATGCCCTTTCATCACAATGCTCCAGAATTCTTGTCATCGCAATGTTCCTTGACCGTGTCATCAAAATGCTCCATGACCCTTGTCATCACAAAGCTCCATGACCCCTGTCATCACAATGATCCATGACTCCTTTCCTCACAGTGCTCCAGTACCCTTTTCATCACAATGCTCCATGCCATTGTCAGCACAATGCTCCTTGGACCCTGTCATCAAAATGCTCCATCCCCTTTTCATCACAATGCTCCAGATATCCTATCACTACAATGCTCCATGCCCGTGTCAACACAATACTCCATGACCCCTGTCATCAAAATGCTTTATGAACCTTCTTATCAGAATGTTCCATGACCCCTGTAATCACAATGCTCCATGCCCTTGTCATCACAAGGCTCCAGAACTCTTGTCATCATAATCCTCCATGTCTGTTTCATCACCATGCTCCATGACACTTTTCATAACATTTCTCCATAGCCCCTTTCATTACTGTGCTCCATAATAACTTTAATCACATTTCTAGATGACCACTGCCATCACAATGCCCCATGACACGTGTCATCACAATTCGCCTTGGCGCTTGTCATCTCAATGCTGTAGGAACCGTGTCATCACTAGGTTCCAGGACACTTATCATCACAGTGATCCATTACCACTTTCAGCACAATGCTACATGACCACTGTCATCTCAATGCTCCATGGCATTTGTATTCACAATGCTCCTTGGCCCCTCTCATCACAGTGCTCCTTGACTCCTTTTATCACAATGCTCCAAGACCGCTCTCATCACAATGCCCCATGACGCCTGCCATCACAAGTCTCCAAGGCCTCTCTTACCAAAAATCTCCATGATCCCTGTCAGCACAATGTTCCATGACACTTTTCAGCACAATGCTCCATGACCCCTGTCATCACAAAGTTCTCTGCCCATATCATCACAATTCTCCTTGTCACCTTTAATCACAATGCTCCATTCCCTTTCATCACAATGCTCCTGAATTCTTGTCATCGCAATGTTCCTTGACCGTGTCATCACAATGCTCCATGACCCTTGTCATCACAAAGCTCCATGACCCCTGTCATCATAATGATCCATGACTCCTCTCCTCACAGTGCTCCAGTACCCTTTTCATCACAATGCTCCATGCCATTGTCAGCACAATGCTCCTTGGACACTATCATCAAAATCCTCCATCCCCTTTTCATCACAATGCTCCCGATATCCTGTCACTACAATGCTCCATGCCCGTGTCAACACAATGCTCCTTGACCCGTGTCATCAAAATGCTTTATGAACCTTGTTATCAGAATGTTCCATGACCCCTGTCATCAGAATGATCCATGACCCTTGTCATCACAATGCTACATAGCCTTGTCATCACAAAGTTCCATGGCCTCTGTCATCACCAAGCTCCATGGTCTTTCTCATCACAATGCTCTATGACCCCTGTCAGCACAATGCTTTATGAAGTTTGTTTTCAAAATGCACCATGACCGCTGTCATCAAAATAATCCATGACCGTTGTCATCACACTGCTGCATGATACCTTTCATCCCGTTTCTCTGTGACCGCTGTCATTAGGATGCTCCAGGACAATATTCATCTCAATGCCCCATGCCCCCTGTAATCACAGTGCCCCATAACCCCTGTCATCACAATGCTCCATGACCCTGTCATCAGAATGCTACATGAGCCTGTCATCACATTGTTCCATGGCCTATGTATTCACAATGCTCCATGGACCCTGTAATCACAGTGCTCCATGTTCCCTTTCAACAGAATGTCCCATGACCCCAGTCACCACAAGGTTCCCTGCCCTTGTCATCACAATGCTCCATGACCCTTGGAATCACAATGGTACATGGCCTTGTCATCACAATGTTCCATGGCCTCTGTCATCACTATGCTCCATGGTCTTTCTCATCACAATGCTCTATGACCCCTGTCATCAAAATGCTTGATGACCATTGTCATCACAATGCTCCAAGGCCCCGTTCATCACAATGCCTCATGGTTTTGGAATCACAATGCTCAATGATCCCTGTCCTCACAATGCTCCATGCCATTGTCATCACAATGCCCCATGGCCCCTGTAATCACAATGCTCCATGGCCCTTGTCATCACAATGCTCGATGACCCGTGTCATCACAGTGTTCCAGGCCACATGTCATCACAATCATCCATGACTTCTTTCATCACAATGCTCCAATACACCTGGCATCACAATGCTCCATGGCCCCTGTTATCATATTGCTCCATGATCTCTTTCATCACAATGCTCCATGACCAGTGTCATCACCATGCCTCATGACGCCTGTCATCTCAATGCTCAATGGCCCCTTTCTTCACAATGCTCCATGAATCCAGTCATCACAATGTTCCCTGCCCTTTTCATCACAATGCTCCATGGGCCCTGTCATCACAATGTTCCATGCCCTTGTCATCAAAATGCTCCAGAACCCTTGTCATCATAATGCTCCGTGCCAATGTCATTAAAATGCCCCATGACACTTGTCATCACCATGCTCCATGGCCTTTGTCAACACAATGTTCCATGGCCCCTGTCATCACAATGCTCCATGCCCTTGTCATCAAAATGCTCGAGAACTCTTGTCATCATAATGCTCCATGCCAAAGTCATCAAAATGCCCTATGACACTTGTCATCACAATGCTCCATGGCCTTTGTCATTACAATGTTCAATGGCCCCTGTCATCACAGTGCTCCATGATACCTTTCATCACAATTCTAGATGACCACTCTCATCACAATGCCCCATGACAGATGTCATCACAATTCGCCATGGTCCTTGTCATTACAATGCTCCATGAACCGTGTCATCACAAGGTTCCAGGACACTTGTCATCACAATGATCCATGATCACTTTCATCACAATGCTCCATGAACCCTGTCATCTCAATGCTCCATAGCCTTTGTATTCACAATGCTCCATGGCCCCTTGTCATCACAGTGCTCCATGACCCCTTTTATCCCAATGCTCCAAGACCGCTGTCATCACAATGCCCTATGACGCCTGCCATCACAAATCTCCAAGGCCTCTCTTACCAAAAAGCTCCATGATCCCTGTCAGCACAATGTTCCATGACACTTTTCATCACAATGCTCCATGACCCCTTTCATCACAATGTTCTCTGCCCATATCATCACAATGCTCCTTGTCACCTTTAATCACAATGCTCCATGCCCTTTCATCACTATGCTCCAGAATTCTTGTCATCGCAATGTTCCTTGACTGTGTCATCAGAATGCTCCATGACACTTGTCATCACAAAGCTCCATGACCCCTGTAATCACAATGATCCATGACTCCTTTCCTCACAGTGCTCCAGTACCATTTTTATCACAATCGTCCATGCCATTGTCAGCACAATGCTCCTTGAACCCTATCATCAAAATGCTCCATCCCCTTTTCATCACAATGCTCCAGATATCCTATCATTACAATGCTCCATACCCGTGTCAACACAATGCTCCATGACCCCTCTCATCAAAATGCTTTATGAACCTTGTTATCAGAATGTTCCATGACCACTGTCATGAAAATGATCCATGACCGTTGTCATCACAATGCTGCATGATACCTTTCATCCAAATTCTCTGTGACCGCTATCATCACAAAGCTCCAGGACAATTTTCATCACAATGCTCCATGCCCCCTGTCATCACAGTGAACCATAACCCCTGTAATCACAATGTTGCATGACCCTGTCATCACAATGCCCCATGACAGATGTCATCACAATTCGCCATGGTTCTTGTCATCACAATGCTCCATGCCCCCTGTCATCACAGTGCACCATAACCCCTGTAATCACAATGATCCATGACCCTGTCATCACAATGCTACATGACCCCTGTCATAACATTGTTCCATGGCCTATGTATTAACAATGCTCCATGGACCCTGTAATCACACTACTCCATGCTCCCTTTCAACACAGTGCTCCATGCCCCCTGTCATCACAGTGAACCATAACCCCTGTAATCACAATGCTGCATGACCCTGTCATCACAATGCCGCATGACAGATGTCATCACAATTCGCCATGGTTCTTGTCATCACAATGCTCCATGAACCGTGTCATCACAAGGTTCCAGGACACTTGTCATCACAATGAGCCATGATCACTTTCATCACAATGCTCCATGAAACCTGTCATCTCAATGCTCCATAACCTTTGTATTCACAATGCTCCATGGCCCCTGTAATCACAGTGCTCCATGACCCCTTTCACCACAATGCTCCATGACCCCTGTCATCACAATGTTCTCTGCCCATATCATCACAATGCTCCTTGTCACCTTTTATCACAATGCTCCATGCCCTTTCATCACAATGCTCCAGAATTCTTGTCATCGCAATGTTCCTTGACCGTGTCATCAAAATGCTCCATGACCCTTGTCATCACAAAGCTCCATGACCCCTGTCATCACAATGATCCATGACTCCTTTCCTCACAGTGCTCCAGTACCCTTTTCATCACAATGCTCCATGCCATTGTCAGCACAATGCTCCTTGGACCCTGTCATCAAAATGCTCCATCCCCTTTTCATCACAATGCTCCAGATATCCTATCACTACAATGCTCCATGCCCGTGTCAACACAATACTCCATGAACCCTGTCATCAAAATGCTTTATGAACCTTGTTATCAGAATGTTCCATGACCCCTGTCATCAAAATGATCCATGACCGTTGTCATCAAAATGCTGCATGATACCTTTTATGGCAATTCTCTGTGACCTCTGTCATCACAATGCTCCAAGACTATTTTCATCACAATGCTCCATACCCCTGTCATCACAGTGCCCCATAACACCTGTAATCACAATACTGCCTGGACCCTGTAATAACACTGCTCCATGTTCCCTTTCAACACAATGCTCCATGACCCCTGTCATCACAATGTTCCATGAAAATTCTCATCAAAATGCTCCATGACCCTGGTCACCACAAGGTTCCCAGCCCTTGTCATCACAATGCTCTATTACCCATGTAATCACAATGGTACATGGCCTTCTCATCACAATGTTCCATGGCCTCTGTCATCACCATGCTCCATGGTCTTTCTCATCACAATGCTCTATGACTCCTGTCAACACAATGCTTGATGACCATTGTCATCACAATTCTCCAAGGCCCCTGTCATCAAAATGCCTCATGGTCTTTGTAATCACAATGCTCAATAACCCCTGTCATCACAATGCTACATGCCGTTGTCATCACAATGCTCCATGGCCACTGTAATCACAATGCTCCATGCCCTTGTCATCACAATGCTCCAGAACACTTGTCATCATAATACTCCATTCCCGTGTCATCCCATTGCTCAATGACCCTTATCATCAAAATGTTCCTTGGACTTTGTCATCACTGTGCTCCATGATACCTTTAATCAAAACTCTACATGACCACTGTCATCACAATGCAAGATGACAAATGTCATCACAATGCCCCATGACACGTGTCATCACAATTCGCCTTGGCACTTGTCATCTCAATGCTGTAGGAACCGTGTCATCACTAGGTTCCAGGACACTTGTCATCACAGTGATCCATGACCACTTTCATCACAATGCTCGAAGAACTCTGTTATCTCAATGCTCCATTGTCCCGATAATCGCATTGCTCCATTAACACTTTCATCACAATGCTCCTTGACCACTGTCACCATAATGCCCCATGACGTCTCTCATCACTGTGCTCCAAGGCCACTCTCATCAAAATGCTCCATGATCTGTCAGCACAATATTGCATGACACTTGTCATCACAATGCTCCATGATCCCTGTAATCACAATGATCCCTGCCAATGTCATCACAATGCTCCATGTCCCCTATAATCACAATGCTCCATGCCTTTTTCCTCACAATGCTGCAGAATTCTTGTCATCACAATGTTCCATGACTGTGTCATCACAATGCTACATGAACCTGGTCATCACAGTTCTCCATGACCTTTGTCATCACAATGCTCTATGTCGCTTTTCATCACAATTCTCAATGACCACTTTAACCACTATGCTCGCTGACCATTTTCATCACATTTCTCTATAGTCATTAAAATTCCCCATGGCCTCTTTCTTCACAATGTTCCATGATGCCTGTCATCACAATGCTCCATGGCTTTTGTTATCACAATGCTGCAGGACCAGTTTCATCACAATACTCCATCCCCCTTGTCATCACGGTGCACAATGAAACCTTTCATTACAATGCTCCATGACACTTGTCATCACAATGCTCCATGGCCTTTATCGTCACAATGCTCCCAGGCACTTTTCATCACGATGTTCCATGAAAACTTTCATCACATTGCTCCATGACCATTTTCATCACAATTGTCCGTACCCTTGTCAACACAATGCTGCATAATCACAGTCATCACAATTCTCCATGACTGCTGTCATCACAATAATCCAGGACAAGTTTCATAACAATGCTTCATGCCCCCAGTCATCACAGTGCTCCATGATACCTTTCATCACAATTCCTAGATGATCAAAGTCATCACATTGCCCCATGACACCTGTCATCACAATTCGCTATGACTCTTGTCATCACAATACTCGATGAACCGTGTCATCACAGTGTTCCAGGACACATGTCATCACAATGATCCATGACTACTTTCATCACAATGCTCCAATACACCTGTCATTACAATGCTCCCTGGCCCCTGTTATCATATTGCTCCATGATCTCTTTCATCACAATGCTCCATGACCACTGTCATCACCATGCCTCATGACGCCTGTCATCTCAATGCTCCATGGCCCCTTTCATCACAATGCTCCATGAACCCAGTCATCACAATGTTCCCTGCCCTTTTCATCACAATGCTCCATGGGCCCTGTCATCACAATGCTCTATGCCCTTGTCATCAAAATGCTCCAGAACTCTTGTCATCATAATGCTCCATGCCAATGTCATCAAAATGCCCCATGACACTTGTCATCACAATGCTCCATGGCCTTTGTCATCACAATGTTCCATGGTCCCTGTAATCACAGTGCTCCCTGATACCTTTCATCACAATTCTAGATGACCACTGTCACCACAATGCCCCATGACTGATGTCATCACAATTCGCATGGTCCTTGTCATCACAATGCTCCATGAACCGTGTCATCACAAGGTTCCAGGACACTTGTCATCACAATGATCCATGATCACTTTCATCACAATGCTCCATGAAACCTGTCATCTCAATGCTCCATAGCCTTTGTATTCACAATGCTCCATGGCCCCTTGTCATCACAGTGCTCTATGACCCATTTCATCAAAATGCTCCAAGACCGCTGTCATCACAATGCCCCATGACGCCTGCCATCACAAATCTCCAAGGCCTCTCTTACCAGAAAGCTCCATGATCCCTGTCAGCACAATGTTCCATGACACTTTTCATCACAATGCTCCATGACCCCTGTCATCACAAAGTTCTCTGCCCATATCATCACAATGCTCCTTGTCACCTTTAATCACAATGCTCCATGCCCTTTCATCACAATGCTCCAGAATTCTTGTTATCGCAATGATCCTTGACCGTGTCATTACAATGCTCCATGACCCTTGTCATCACAAATCTCCATGACCCCTGTCATCACAATGATCCATGACTCCTTTCCTCACAGTGTTCCAGTACCCTTTTCATCACAATGTTCCATGTCATTTTAAGCTCAATGATCTTTGGACCCTGTCATCAAAATGCTCCATCCCCTTTTCATCAGAATGCTCCAGATATCCTATCATTACAATGCTCCATGCCCGTGTCATCACAATGCTCCATGCCGTTGTCATCACAATGCTCCATGGCCCTGTAATCACAATGTTCCATGCCCTTGTCATCACAATGCTCCAGAACAGTTGTCATCATAATACTCCATTCCCGTGTCATCCCATTGCTCAATGACACTTGTCATCAAAATGTTCCTTGGCCTTTGTCATCACAGTGCTCCATGATACCTTTAATCAAAACTCTATATGACCACTGTCATCACAATTCAAGATGACCAATGTCATCACAATGCCCCATGACACGTGTCATCACAATTCGCCTTGGCCCTTGTCATCTCAATGCTGTAGGCACCGTGTCATCACTACGTTCCAGGACACTTGTCATCACAGTGATCCATGACCACTTTAATCACAATGCTCCAGGAACTCTGTTATCTCAATGCTCCATGGCCTTTGTATTCACAATGCTCCATTGTCCCGATAATCGCGTAGCTCCATGAACACTTTCATCATAATGCTCCTTGACCACTGTCACCATAATGCCCCATGACGTCTCTCATCACTGTGCTCCAAGGCTACTCTCATCAAAATGCTCCATGATCTGTGTCTGCACAATATTGCATGACACTTGTCATCACAATGTTCCATGACAGATGTCATCACAATTCGCCATGGTCTTGTCATTACAATGCTCCATGAACCGTGTCATCACTAGGTTCCAGGACAGTTGGCATCACAGTGATCCATGACCACTTTTCAACACAATGCTCCATGACCCCTGTCATCACAAAGTTCTCTGCCCATATCATCACAATGCTCCTTGTCACCTTTTATCACAATGCTCCATGCCCTTTCATCACAATGCTCCAGAATTCTTTTCATCGCAATGTTCCTTGACTGTGTCATCAAAATGCTCCATGAACCTTGTCATCACAAAGCTCCATGACCCCTGTCATCACAATGATCCATGACTCCTTTCCTCACAGTGCTCCAGTACCCTTTTCATCACAATGCTCCATGCCATTGTCAGCACAATGCTCCTTGGACCCTGTCATCAAAATGCTCCATCCCCTTTTCATCACAATGCTCCAGATATCCTATCACTACAATGCTCCATGCCCGTGTCAACACAATACTCCATGACCCCTGTCATCAAAATGCTTTATGAACCTTCTTATCAGAATGTTCCATGACCCCTGTAATCACAATGCTCCATGCCCTTGTCATCACAAGGCTCCAGAACTCTTGTCATCATAATCCTCCATGTCTGTTTCATCACCATGCTCCATGACACTTTTCATAACAATGCTCCATAGCCCCTTTCATTACTGTGCTCCCTAATAACTTTAATCACATTTCTAGATGACCACTGCCATCACAATGCCCCATGACACGTGTCATCACAATTCGCCTTGGCCCTTGTCATCTCAATGCTGTAGGAACCGTGTCATCACTAGGTTCCAGGACACTTATCATCACAGTGATCCATTACCACTTTCAGCACAATGCTCCATGACCACTGTCATCTCAATGCTCCATGGCCTTTGTATTCACAATGCTCCATGGCCCCTGTAATCACAGTGCTCTATGACCCATTTCATCAAAATGCTCCAAGACTGCTCTCATCACAATGCCCCATGAGGCCTGCCATCACAAATCTCCAAGGCCTCTCATACCAGAAAGCTCCATGATCCCTGTCAGCACAATGTTCCATGACACTTTTCATCAAAATGCTCCATGACAACTGTCATCATAAAGTTCCCTGCCCATATCATCACAATGTTCCTTGTCACCTTTAATCACAATGCTCCATGCCCTTTCATCACAATGCTCCAGAATTCTTGTTATCGCAATGATCCTTGACCGTGTCATTACAATGCTCCATGACCCTTGTCATCACAAATCTCCATGACCCCTGTCATCACAATGATCCATGACTCCTTTCCTCACAGTGCTCCAGTACCCTTTTCATCACAATGTTCCATGACATTGTAAGCTCAATGATCTTTGGACCCTGTCATCAAAATGCTGCATCCCCTTTTCATCAGAATGCTCCAGATATCCTATCATTACAATGCTCCATGCCCGTGTCATCACAATGCTCCATGCCGTTGTCATCACAATGCTCCATGGCCCTGTAATCACAATGTTCCATGCCCTTGTCATCACAATGCTCCAGAACAGTTGTCATCATAATACTCCATTCCCGTGTCATCCCATTGCTCAATGACACTTGTCATCAAAATGTTCCTTGGCCTTTGTCATCACAGTGCTCCATGATACCTTTAATCAAAACTCTATATGACCACTGTCATCACAATGCAAGATGTCCAATGTCATCACAATGCCCCATGACACGTGTCATCACAATTCGCCTTGGCTCTTGTCATCTCAATGCTGTAGGAACCGTGTCATCACTAGGTTCCAGGACACTTGTCATCACAGTGATCCATGACCACTTTAATAACAATGCTCCAGTAACTCTGTTATCTCAATGCTCCATGGCCTTTGTATTCACAATGCTCCATTGTCCCGATAATCGCGTAGCTCCATGAACACTTTCATCATAATGCTCCTTGACCACTGTCACCATAATGCCCCATGACGTCTCTCATCACTCTGCTCCAAGGCCACTCTCATCAAAATGCTCCATGATCTGTGTCTGCACAATATTGCATGACACTTGTCATCACAATGTTCCATGATCCTTGTAATCACAATGATCCCTGCCAATGTCATCACAATGATCCATGACAGATGTCATCACAATTCGCCATGGTCTTGTCATTACAATGCTCCATGAACCGTGTCATCACAAGGTTCCAGGACACTTGTCATCACAATGATCCATGATCACATTCATCACAATGCTCCAGGAACCCTGTCATCTCAATGCTCCATAGCCTTTGTATTCACAATGCTCCATGGTCCCTCTCATCACAGTGCTCCTTGACTCCTTTTATCACAATGCTCCAAGACCGCTCTCATCACAATGCCCCATGACACCTGCCATCACAAGTCTCCAAGGCCTCTCTTACCAAAAATCTCCATGATCCCTGTCAGCACAATGTTCCATGACACTTTTCAGCACAATGCTCCATGACCCCTGTCATCACAAAGTTCTCTGCCCATATCATCACAATTCTCCTTGTCACCTTTAATCACAATGCTCCATTCCCTTTCATCACAATGCTCCTGAATTCTTGTCATCGCAATGTTCCTTGACCGTGTCATCACAATGCTCCATGACCCTTGTCATCACAAAGCTCCATGACCCCTGTCATCATAATGATCCATGACTCCTCTCCTCACAGTGCTCCAGTACCCTTTTCATCACAATGCTTCATGCCATTGTCAGCACAATGCTCCTTGGACACTGTCATCAAAATCCTCCATCCCCTTTTCATCACAATGCTCCCTATATCCTGTCACTACAATGCTCCATGCCCGTGTACACACAATGCTCCTTGACCCGTGTCATCAAAATGCTTTATGAACCTTGTTATCAGAATGTTCCATGACCCCTGTCATCAGAATGATCCATGACCCTTGTAATCACAATGGTACATGGCCTTCTCATCACAAAGTTCCATGGCCTCTGTCATCACCAAGCTCCATGGTCTTTCTCATCACAATGCTCTATGACCCCTGTCAGCACAATGCTTTATGAAGTTTGTTTTCAAAATGCACCATGACCGCTGTCATCAAAATAATCCATGACCGTTGTCATCACACTGCTGCATGATACCTTTCATCCCGTTTCTCTGTGACCGCTGTCATTAGGATGCTCCAGGACAATATTCATCTCAATGCCCCATGCCCCCTGTAATCACAGTGCCCCATAACCCCTGTCATCACAATGCTCCATGACCCTGTCATCAGAATGCTACATGAGCCTGTCATCACATTGTTCCATGGCCTATGTATTCACAATGCTCCATGGACCCTGTAATCACAGTGCTCCATGTTCCCTTTCAACAGAATGTCCCATGACCCCAGTCACCACAAGGTTCCCTGCCCTTGTCATCACAATGCTCCATGACCCTTGGAATCACAATGGTACATGGCCTTGTCATCACAATGTTCCATGGCCTCTGTCATCACTATGCTCCTTGGTCTTTCTCATCACAATGCTCTATGACCCCTGTCATCAAAATGCTTGATGACCATTGTCATCACAATGCTCCAAGGCCCCGTTCATCACAATGCCTCATGGTTTTGGAATCACAATGCTCAATGATCCCTATCCTCACAATGCTCCATGCCATTGTCATCAAAATGCCCCATGGCCCCTGTAATCACAATGCTCCATGGCCCTTGTCATCACAATGCTCGATGACCCGTGTCATCACAGTGTTCCAGGCCACATGTCATCACAATCATCCATGACTTCTTTCATCACAATGCTCCAATACACCTGGCATCACAATGCTCCATGGCCCCTGTTATCATATTGCTCCATGATCTCTTTCATCACAATGCTCCATGACCAGTGTCATCACCATGCCTCATGACGCCTGTCATCTCAATGCTCAATGGCCCCTTTCTTCACAATGCTCCATGAATCCAGTCACCACAATGTTCCCTGCCCTTTTCATCACAATGCTCCATGGGCCCTGTCATCACAATGTTCCATGCCCTTGTCATCAAAATGCTCCAGAACCCTTGTCATCATAATGCTCCGTGCCAATGTCATTAAAATGCCCCATGACACTTGTCATCACCATGCTCCATGGCCTTTGTCAACACAATGTTCCATGGCCCCTGTCATCACAATGCTCCATGCCCTTGTCATCAAAATGCTCGAGAACTCTTGTCATCATAATGCTCCATGCCAAAGTCATCAAAATGCCCTATGACACTTGTCATCACAATGCTCCATGGCCTTTGTCATTACAATGTTCAATGGCCCCTGTCATCACAGTGCTCCATGATACCTTTCATCACAATTCTAGATGACCACTCTCATCACAATGCCCCATGACAGATGTCATCACAATTCGCCATGGTCCTTGTCATTACAATGCTCCATGAACCGTGTCATCACAAGGTACCAGGACACTTGTCATCACAATGATCCATGATCACTTTCATCACAATGCTCCATGAACCCTGTCATCTCAATGCTCCATAGCCTTTGTATTCACAATGCTCCATGGCCCCTTGTCATCACAGTGCTCCATGACCCCTTTTATCCCAATGCTCCAAGACCGCTGTCATCACAATGCCCTATGACGCCTGCCATCACAAATCTCCAAGGCCTCTCTTACCAAAAAGCTCCATGATCCCTGTCAGCACAATGCTCCATGACCCCTTTCATCACAATGTTCTCTGCCCATATCATCACAATGCTCCTTGTCACCTTTAATCACAATGCTCCATGCCCTTTCATCACTATGCTCCAGAATTCTTGTCATCGCAATGTTCCTTGACTGTGTCATCAGAATGCTCCATGACACTTGTCATCACAAAGCTCCATGACCCCTGTAATCACAATGATCCATGACTCCTTTCCTCACAGTGCTCCAGTACCATTTTTATCACAATCGTCCATGCCATTGTCAGCACAATGCTCCTTGAACCCTATCATCAAAATGCTCCATCCCCTTTTCATCACAATGCTCCAGATATCCTATCATTACAATGCTCCATACCCGTGTCAACACAATGCTCCATGACCCCTCTCATCAAAATGCTTTATGAACCTTGTTATCAGAATGTTCCATGACCACTGTCATGAAAATGATCCATGACCGTTGTCATCACAATGCTGCATGATACCTTTCATCCAAATTCTCTGGGACCGCTATCATCACAAAGCTCCAGGACAATTTTCATCACAATGCTCCATGCCCCCTGTCATCACAGTGAACCATAACCCCTGTAATCACAATGTTGCATGACCCTGTCATCACAATGCCCCATGACAGATGTCATCACAATTCGCCATGGTTCTTGTCATCACAATGCTCCATGCCCCCTGTCATCACAGTGCACCATAACCCCTGTAATCACAATGATCCATGACCCTGTCATCACAATGCTACATGACCCCTGTCATAACATTGTTCCATGGCCTATGTATTAACAATGCTCCATGGACCCTGTAATCACACTACTCCATGCTCCCTTTCAACACAGTGCTCCATGCCCCCTGTCATCACAGTGAACCATAACCCCTGTAATCACAATGCTGCATGACCCTGTCATCACAATGCCCCATGACAGATGTCATCACAATTCGCCATGGTTCTTGTCATCACAATGCTCCATGAACCGTGTCATCACAAGGTTCCAGGACACTTGTCATCACAATGAGCCATGATCACTTTCATCACAATGCTCCATGAAACCTGTCATCTCAATGCAACATAACCTTTGTATTCACAATGCTCCATGGCCCCTGTAATCACAGTGCTCCATGACCCCTTTCACCACAATGCTCCATGACCCCTGTCATCACAATGTTCTCTGCCCATATCATCACAATGCTCCTTGTCACCTTTTATCACAATGCTCCATGCCCTTTCATCACAATGCTCCAGAATTCTTGTCATCGCAATGTTCCTTGACCGTGTCATCAAAATGCTCCATGACCCTTGTCATCACAAAGCTCCATGACCCCTGTCATCACAATGATCCATGACTCCTTTCCTCACAGTGCTCCAGTACCCTTTTCATCACAATGCTCCATGCCATTGTCAGCACAATGCTCCTTGGACCCTGTCATCAAAATGCTCCATCCCCTTTTCATCACAATGCTCCAGATATCCTATCACTACAATGCTCCATGCCCGTGTCAACACAATACTCCATGACCCCTGTCATCAAAATGCTTTATGAACCTTCTTATCAGAATGTTCCATGACCCCTGTAATCACAATGCTCCATGCCCTTGTCATCACAAGGCTCCAGAACTCTTGTCATCATAATCCTCCATGTCTGTTTCATCACCATGCTCCATGACACTTTTCATAACATTTCTCCATAGCCCCTTTCATTACTGTGCTCCATAATAACTTTAATCACATTTCTAGATGACCACTGCCATCACAATGCCCCATGACACGTGTCATCACAATTCGCCTTGGCGCTTGTCATCTCAATGCTGTAGGAACCGTGTCATCACTAGGTTCCAGGACACTTATCATCACAGTGATCCATTACCACTTTCAGCACAATGCTACATGACCACTGTCATCTCAATGCTCCATGGCATTTGTATTCACAATGCTCCTTGGCCCCTCTCATCACAGTGCTCCTTGACTCCTTTTATCACAATGCTCCAAGACCGCTCTCATCACAATGCCCCATGACGCCTGCCATCACAAGTCTCCAAGGCCTCTCTTACCAAAAATCTCCATGATCCCTGTCAGCACAATGTTCCATGACACTTTTCAGCACAATGCTCCATGACCCCTGTCATCACAAAGTTCTCTGCCCATATCATCACAATTCTCCTTGTCACCTTTAATCACAATGCTCCATTCCCTTTCATCACAATGCTCCTGAATTCTTGTCATCGCAATGTTCCTTGACCGTGTCATCACAATGCTCCATGACCCTTGTCATCACAAAGCTCCATGACCCCTGTCATCATAATGATCCATGACTCCTCTCCTCACAGTGCTCCAGTACCCTTTTCATCACAATGCTCCATGCCATTGTCAGCACAATGCTCCTTGGACACTGTCATCAAAATCCTCCATCCCCTTTTCATCACAATGCTCCCTATATCCTGTCACTACAATGCTCCATGCCCGTGTACACACAATGCTCCTTGACCCGTGTCATCAAAATGCTTTATGAACCTTGTTATCAGAATGTTCCATGACCCCTGTCATCAGAATGATCCATGACCCTTGTAATCACAATGGTACATGGCCTTCTCATCACAAAGTTCCATGGCCTCTGTCATCACCAAGCTCCATGGTCTTTCTCATCACAATGCTCTATGACCCCTGTCAGCACAATGCTTTATGAAGTTTGTTTTCAAAATGCACCATGACCGCTGTCATCAAAATAATCCATGACCGTTGTCATCACACTGCTGCATGATACCTTTCATCCCGTTTCTCTGTGACCGCTGTCATTAGGATGCTCCAGGACAATATTCATCTCAATGCCCCATGCCCCCTGTAATCACAGTGCCCCATAACCCCTGTCATCACAATGCTCCATGACCCTGTCATCAGAATGCTACATGAGCCTGTCATCACATTGTTCCATGGCCTATGTATTCACAATGCTCCATGGACCCTGTAATCACAGTGCTCCATGTTCCCTTTCAACAGAATGTCCCATGACCCCAGTCACCACAAGGTTCCCTGCCCTTGTCATCACAATGCTCCATGACCCTTGGAATCACAATGGTACATGGCCTTGTCATCACAATGTTCCATGGCCTCTGTCATCACTATGCTCCTTGGTCTTTCTCATCACAATGCTCTATGACCCCTGTCATCAAAATGCTTGATGACCATTGTCATCACAATGCTCCAAGGCCCCGTTCATCACAATGCCTCATGGTTTTGGAATCACAATGCTCAATGATCCCTATCCTCACAATGCTCCATGCCATTGTCATCAAAATGCCCCATGGCCCCTGTAATCACAATGCTCCATGGCCCTTGTCATCACAATGCTCGATGACCCGTGTCATCACAGTGTTCCAGGCCACATGTCATCACAATCATCCATGACTTCTTTCATCACAATGCTCCAATACACCTGGCATCACAATGCTCCATGGCCCCTGTTATCATATTGCTCCATGATCTCTTTCATCACAATGCTCCATGACCAGTGTCATCACCATGCCTCATGACGCCTGTCATCTCAATGCTCAATGGCCCCTTTCTTCACAATGCTCCATGAATCCAGTCACCACAATGTTCCCTGCCCTTTTCATCACAATGCTCCATGGGCCCTGTCATCACAATGTTCCATGCCCTTGTCATCAAAATGCTCCAGAACCCTTGTCATCATAATGCTCCGTGCCAATGTCATTAAAATGCCCCATGACACTTGTCATCACCATGCTCCATGGCCTTTGTCAACACAATGTTCCATGGCCCCTGTCATCACAATGCTCCATGCCCTTGTCATCAAAATGCTCGAGAACTCTTGTCATCATAATGCTCCATGCCAAAGTCATCAAAATGCCCTATGACACTTGTCATCACAATGCTCCATGGCCTTTGTCATTACAATGTTCAATGGCCCCTGTCATCACAGTGCTCCATGATACCTTTCATCACAATTCTAGATGACCACTCTCATCACAATGCCCCATGACAGATGTCATCACAATTCGCCATGGTCCTTGTCATTACAATGCTCCATGAACCGTGTCATCACAAGGTTCCAGGACACTTGTCATCACAATGATCCATGATCACTTTCATCACAATGCTCCATGAACCCTGTCATCTCAATGCTCCATAGCCTTTGTATTCACAATGCTCCATGGCCCCTTGTCATCACAGTGCTCCATGACCCCTTTTATCCCAATGCTCCAAGACCGCTGTCATCACAATGCCCTATGACGCCTGCCATCACAAATCTCCAAGGCCTCTCTTACCAAAAAGCTCCATGATCCCTGTCAGCACAATGCTCCATGACCCCTTTCATCACAATGTTCTCTGCCCATATCATCACAATGCTCCTTGTCACCTTTAATCACAATGTTCCATGCCCTTTCATCACTATGCTCCAGAATTCTTGTCATCGCAATGTTCCTTGACTGTGTCATCAGAATGCTCCATGACACTTGTCATCACAAAGCTCCATGACCCCTGTAATCACAATGATCCATGACTCCTTTCCTCACAGTGCTCCAGTACCATTTTTATCACAATCGTCCATGCCATTGTCAGCACAATGCTCCTTGAACCCTATCATCAAAATGCTCCATCCCCTTTTCATCACAATGCTCCAGATATCCTATCATTACAATGCTCCATACCCGTGTCAACACAATGCTCCATGACCCCTCTCATCAAAATGCTTTATGAACCTTGTTATCAGAATGTTCCATGACCACTGTCATGAAAATGATCCATGACCGTTGTCATCACAATGCTGCATGATACCTTTCATCCAAATTCTCTGGGACCGCTATCATCACAAAGCTCCAGGACAATTTTCATCACAATGCTCCATGCCCCCTGTCATCACAGTGAACCATAACCCCTGTAATCACAATGTTGCATGACCCTGTCATCACAATGCCCCATGACAGATGTCATCACAATTCGCCATGGTTCTTGTCATCACAATGCTCCATGCCCCCTGTCATCACAGTGCACCATAACCCCTGTAATCACAATGATCCATGACCCTGTCATCACAATGCTACATGACCCCTGTCATAACATTGTTCCATGGCCTATGTATTAACAATGCTCCATGGACCCTGTAATCACACTACTCCATGCTCCCTTTCAACACAGTGCTCCATGCCCCCTGTCATCACAGTGAACCATAACCCCTGTAATCACAATGCTGCATGACCCTGTCATCACAATGCCCCATGACAGATGTCATCACAATTCGCCATGGTTCTTGTCATCACAATGCTCCATGAACCGTGTCATCACAAGGTTCCAGGACACTTGTCATCACAATGAGCCATGATCACTTTCATCACAATGCTCCATGAAACCTGTCATCTCAATGCTCCATAACCTTTGTATTCACAATGCTCCATGGCCCCTGTAATCACAGTGCTCCATGACCCCTTTCACCACAATGCTCCATGACCCCTGTCATCACAATGTTCTCTGCCCATATCATCACAATGCTCCTTGTCACCTTTTATCACAATGCTCCATGCCCTTTCATCACAATGCTCCAGAATTCTTGTCATCGCAATGTTCCTTGACCGTGTCATCAAAATGCTCCATGACCCTTGTCATCACAAAGCTCCATGACCCCTGTCATCACAATGATCCATGACTCCTTTCCTCACAGTGCTCCAGTACCCTTTTCATCACAATGCTCCATGCCATTGTCAGCACAATGCTCCTTGGACCCTGTCATCAAAATGCTCCATCCCCTTTTCATCACAATGCTCCAGATATCCTATCACTACAATGCTCCATGCCCGTGTCAACACAATACTCCATGACCCCTGTCATCAAAATGCTTTATGAACCTTCTTATCAGAATGTTCCATGACCCCTGTAATCACAATGCTCCATGCCCTTGTCATCACAAGGCTCCAGAACTCTTGTCATCATAATCCTCCATGTCTGTTTCATCACCATGCTCCATGACACTTTTCATAACATTTCTCCATAGCCCCTTTCATTACTGTGCTCCATAATAACTTTAATCACATTTCTAGATGACCACTGCCATCACAATGCCCCATGACACGTGTCATCACAATTCGCCTTGGCGCTTGTCATCTCAATGCTGTAGGAACCGTGTCATCACTAGGTTCCAGGACACTTATCATCACAGTGATCCATTACCACTTTCAGCACAATGCTACATGACCACTGTCATCTCAATGCTCCATGGCATTTGTATTCACAATGCTCCTTGGCCCCTCTCATCACAGTGCTCCTTGACTCCTTTTATCACAATGCTCCAAGACCGCTCTCATCACAATGCCCCATGACGCCTGCCATCACAAGTCTCCAAGGCCTCTCTTACCAAAAATCTCCATGATCCCTGTCAGCACAATGTTCCATGACACTTTTCAGCACAATGCTCCATGACCCCTGTCATCACAAAGTTCTCTGCCCATATCATCACAATTCTCCTTGTCACCTTTAATCACAATGCTCCATTCCCTTTCATCACAATGCTCCTGAATTCTTGTCATCGCAATGTTCCTTGACCGTGTCATCACAATGCTCCATGACCCTTGTCATCACAAAGCTCCATGACCCCTGTCATCATAATGATCCATGACTCCTCTCCTCACAGTGCTCCAGTACCCTTTTCATCACAATGCTCCATGCCATTGTCAGCACAATGCTCCTTGGACACTATCATCAAAATCCTCCATCCCCTTTTCATCACAATGCTCCCGATATCCTGTCACTACAATGCTCCATGCCCGTGTCAACACAATGCTCCTTGACCCGTGTCATCAAAATGCTTTATGAACCTTGTTATCAGAATGTTCCATGACCCCTGTCATCAGAATGATCCATGACCCTTGTCATCACAATGCTACATAGCCTTGTCATCACAAAGTTCCATGGCCTCTGTCATCACCAAGCTCCATGGTCTTTCTCATCACAATGCTCTATGACCCCTGTCAGCACAATGCTTTATGAAGTTTGTTTTCAAAATGCACCATGACCGCTGTCATCAAAATAATCCATGACCGTTGTCATCACACTGCTGCATGATACCTTTCATCCCGTTTCTCTGTGACCGCTGTCATTAGGATGCTCCAGGACAATATTCATCTCAATGCCCCATGCCCCCTGTAATCACAGTGCCCCATAACCCCTGTCATCACAATGCTCCATGACCCTGTCATCAGAATGCTACATGAGCCTGTCATCACATTGTTCCATGGCCTATGTATTCACAATGCTCCATGGACCCTGTAATCACAGTGCTCCATGTTCCCTTTCAACAGAATGTCCCATGACCCCAGTCACCACAAGGTTCCCTGCCCTTGTCATCACAATGCTCCATGACCCTTGGAATCACAATGGTACATGGCCTTGTCATCACAATGTTCCATGGCCTCTGTCATCACTATGCTCCATGGTCTTTCTCATCACAATGCTCTATGACCCCTGTCATCAAAATGCTTGATGACCATTGTCATCACAATTCTCCAAGGCCCCGTTCATCACAATGCCTCATGGTTTTGGAATCACAATGCTCAATGATCCCTGTCCTCACAATGCTCCATGCCATTGTCATCACAATGCCCCATGGCCCCTGTAATCACAATGCTCCATGGCCCTTGTCATCACAATGCTCGATGACCCGTGTCATCACAGTGTTCCAGGCCACATGTCATCACAATCATCCATGACTTCTTTCATCACAATGCTCCAATACACCTGGCATCACAATGCTCCATGGCCCCTGTTATCATATTGCTCCATGATCTCTTTCATCACAATGCTCCATGACCAGTGTCATCACCATGCCTCATGACGCCTGTCATCTCAATGCTCAATGGCCCCTTTCTTCACAATGCTCCATGAATCCAGTCATCACAATGTTCCCTGCCCTTTTCATCACAATGCTCCATGGGCCCTGTCATCACAATGTTCCATGCCCTTGTCATCAAAATGCTCCAGAACCCTTGTCATCATAATGCTCCGTGCCAATGTCATTAAAATGCCCCATGACACTTGTCATCACCATGCTCCATGGGCTTTGTCAACACAATGTTCCATGGCCCCTGTCATCACAATGCTCCATGCCCTTGTCATCAAAATGCTCGAGAACTCTTGTCATCATAATGCTCCATGCCAAAGTCATCAAAATGCCCTATGACACTTGTCATCACAATGCTCCATGGCCTTTGTCATTACAATGTTCAATGGCCCCTGTCATCACAGTGCTCCATGATACCTTTCATCACAATTCTAGATGACCACTCTCATCACAATGCCCCATGACAGATGTCATCACAATTCGCCATGGTCCTTGTCATTACAATGCTCCATGAACCGTGTCATCACAAGGTTCCAGGACACTTGTCATCACAATGATCCATGATCACTTTCATCACAATGCTCCATGAACCCTGTCATCTCAATGCTCCATAGCCTTTGTATTCACAATGCTCCATGGCCCCTTGTCATCACAGTGCTCCATGACCCCTTTTATCCCAATGCTCCAAGACCGCTGTCATCACAATGCCCTATGACGCCTGCCATCACAAATCTCCAAGGCCTCTCTTACCAAAAAGCTCCATGATCCCTGTCAGCACAATGTTCCATGACACTTTTCATCACAATGTTCTCTGCCCATATCATCACAATGCTCCTTGTCACCTTTAATCACAATGCTCCATGCCCTTTCATCACTATGCTCCAGAATTCTTGTCATCGCAATGTTCCTTGACTGTGTCGTCAGAATGCTCCATGACACTTGTCATCACAAAGCTCCATGACCCCTGTAATCACAATGATCCATGACTCCTTTCCTCACAGTGCTCCAGTACCATTTTTATCACAATCGTCCATGCCATTGTCAGCACAATGCTCCTTGAACCCTATCATCAAAATGCTCCATCCCCTTTTCATCACAATGCTCCAGATATCCTATCATTACAATGCTCCATACCCGTGTCAACACAATGCTCCATGACCCCTCTCATCAAAATGCTTTATGAACCTTGTTATCAGAATGTTCCATGACCACTGTCATGAAAATGATCCATGACCGTTGTCATCACAATGCTGCATGATACCTTTCATCCAAATTCTCTGGGACCGCTATCATCACAAAGCTCCAGGACAATTTTCATCACAATGCTCCATGCCCCCTGTCATCACAGTGAACCATAACCCCTGTAATCACAATGTTGCATGACCCTGTCATCACAATGCCCCATGACAGATGTCATCACAATTCGCCATGGTTCTTGTCATCACAATGCTCCATGCCCCCTGTCATCACAGTGCACCATAACCCCTGTAATCACAATGATCCATGACCCTGTCATCACAATGCTACATGACCCCTGTCATAACATTGTTCCATGGCCTATGTATTAACAATGCTCCATGGACCCTGTAATCACACTACTCCATGCTCCCTTTCAACACAGTGCTCCATGCCCCCTGTCATCACAGTGAACCATAACCCCTGTAATCACAATGCTGCATGACCCTGTCATCACAATGCCCCATGACAGATGTCATCACAATTCGCCATGGTTCTTGTCATCACAATGCTCCATGAACCGTGTCATCACAAGGTTCCAGGACACTTGTCATCACAATGAGCCATGATCACTTTCATCACAATGCTCCATGAAACCTGTCATCTCAATGCAACATAACCTTTGTATTCACAATGCTCCATGGCCCCTGTAATCACAGTGCTCCATGACCCCTTTCACCACAATGCTCCATGACCCCTGTCATCACAATGTTCTCTGCCCATATCATCACAATGCTCCTTGTCACCTTTTATCACAATGCTCCATGCCCTTTCATCACAATGCTCCAGAATTCTTGTCATCGCAATGTTCCTTGACCGTGTCATCAAAATGCTCCATGACCCTTGTCATCACAAAGCTCCATGACCCCTGTCTTCACAATGATCCATGACTCCTTTCCTCACAGTGCTCCAGTACCCTTTTCATCACAATGCTCCATGCCATTGTCAGCACAATGCTCCTTGGACCCTGTCATCAAAATGCTCCATCCCCTTTTCATCACAATGCTCCAGATATCCTATCACTACAATGCTCCATGCCCGTGTCAACACAATACTCCATGACCCCTGTCATCAAAATGCTTTATGAACCTTCTTATCAGAATGTTCCATGACCCCTGTAATCACAATGCTCCATGCCCTTGTCATCACAAGGCTCCAGAACTCTTGTCATCATAATCCTCCATGTCTGTTTCATCACCATGCTCCATGACACTTTTCATAACATTTCTCCATAGCCCCTTTCATTACTGTGCTCCATAATAACTTTAATCACATTTCTAGATGACCACTGCCATCACAATGCCCCATGACACGTGTCATCACAATTCGCCTTGGCGCTTGTCATCTCAATGCTGTAGGAACCGTGTCATCACTAGGTTCCAGGACACTTATCATCACAGTGATCCATTACCACTTTCAGCACAATGCTACATGACCACTGTCATCTCAATGCTCCATGGCATTTGTATTCACAATGCTCCTTGGCCCCTCTCATCACAGTGCTCCTTGACTCCTTTTATCACAATGCTCCAAGACCGCTCTCATCACAATGCCCCATGACGCCTGCCATCACAAGTCTCCAAGGCCTCTCTTACCAAAAATCTCCATGATCCCTGTCAGCACAATGTTCCATGACACTTTTCAGCACAATGCTCCATGACCCCTGTCATCACAAAGTTCTCTGCCCATATCATCACAATTCTCCTTGTCACCTTTAATCACAATGCTCCATTCCCTTTCATCACAATGCTCCTGAATTCTTGTCATCGCAATGTTCCTTGACCGTGTCATCACAATGCTCCATGACCCTTGTCATCACAAAGCTCCATGACCCCTGTCATCATAATGATCCATGACTCCTCTCCTCACAGTGCTCCAGTACCCTTTTCATCACAATGCTCCATGCCATTGTCAGCACAATGCTCCTTGGACACTGTCATCAAAATCCTCCATCCCCTTTTCATCACAATGCTCCCGATATCCTGTCACTACAATGCTCCATGCCCGTGTCCACACAATGCTCCTTGACCCGTGTCATCAAAATGCTTTATGAACCTTGTTATCAGAATGTTCCATGACCCCTGTCATCAGAATGATCCATGACCCTTGTCATCACAATGGTACATGGCCTTCTCATCACAAAGTTCCATGGCCTCTGTCATCACCAAGCTCCATGGTCTTTCTCATCACAATGCTCTATGACCCCTGTCAGCACAATGCTTTATGAAGTTTGTTTTCAAAATGCACCATGACCGCTGTCATCAAAATAATCCATGACCGTTGTCATCACACTGCTGCATGATACCTTTCATCCCGTTTCTCTGTGACTGCTGTCATTAGGATGCTCCAGGACAATATTCATCTCAATGCCCCATGCCCCCTGTAATCACAGTGCCCCATAACCCCTGTCATCACAATGCTCCATGACCCTGTCATCAGAATGCTACATGAGCCTGTCATCACATTGTTCCATGGCCTATGTATTCACAATGCTCCATGGACCCTGTAATCACAGTGCTCCATGTTCCCTTTCAACAGAATGTCCCATGACCCCAGTCACCACAAGGTTCCCTGCCCTTGTCATCACAATGCTCCATGACCCTTGGAATCACAATGGTACATGGCCTTGTCATCACAATGTTCCATGGCCTCTGTCATCACTATGCTCCATGGTCTTTCTCATCACAATGCTCTATGACCCCTGTCATCAAAATGCTTGATGACCATTGTCATCACAATGCTCCAAGGCCCCGTTCATCACAATGCCTCATGGTTTTGGAATCACAATGCTCAATGATCCCTGTCCTCACAATGCTCCATGCCATTGTCATCACAATGCCCCATGGCCCCTGTAATCACAATGCTCCATGGCCCTTGTCATCACAATGCTCGATGACCCGTGTCATCACAGTGTTCCAGGCCACATGTCATCACAATCATCCATGACTTCTTTCATCACAATGCTCCAATACACCTGGCATCACAATGCTCCATGGCCCCTGTTATCATATTGCTCCATGATCTCTTTCATCACAATGCTCCATGACCAGTGTCATCACCATGCCTCATGACGCCTGTCATCTCAATGCTCAATGGCCCCTTTCTTCACAATGCTCCATGAATCCAGTCATCACAATGTTCCCTGCCCTTTTCATCACAATGCTCCATGGGCCCTGTCATCACAATGTTCCATGCCCTTGTCATCAAAATGCTCCAGAACCCTTGTCATCATAATGCTCCGTGCCAATGTCATTAAAATGCCCCATGACACTTGTCATCACCATGCTCCATGGCCTTTGTCAACACAATGTTCCATGGCCCCTGTCATCACAATGCTCCATGCCCTTGTCATCAAAATGCTCGAGAACTCTTGTCATCATAATGCTCCATGCCAAAGTCATCAAAATGCCCTATGACACTTGTCATCACAATGCTCCATGGCCTTTGTCATTACAATGTTCAATGGCCCCTGTCATCACAGTGCTCCATGATACCTTTCATCACAATTCTAGATGACCACTCTCATCACAATGCCCCATGACAGATGTCATCACAATTCGCCATGGTCCTTGTCATTACAATGCTCCATGAACCGTGTCATCACAAGGTTCCAGGACACTTGTCATCACAATGATCCATGATCACTTTCATCACAATGCTCCATGAACCCTGTCATCTCAATGCTCCATAGCCTTTGTATTCACAATGCTCCATGGCCCCTTGTCATCACAGTGCTCCATGACCCCTTTTATCCCAATGCTCCAAGACCGCTGTCATCACAATGCCCTATGACGCCTGCCATCACAAATCTCCAAGGCCTCTCTTACCAAAAAGCTCCATGATCCCTGTCAGCACAATGTTCCATGACACTTTTCATCACAATGCTCCATGACCCCTTTCATCACAATGTTCTCTGCCCATATCATCACAATGCTCCTTGTCACCTTTAATCACAATGCTCCATGCCCTTTCATCACTATGCTCCAGAATTCTTGTCATCGCAATGTTCCTTGACTGTGTCATCAGAATGCTCCATGACACTTGTCATCACAAAGCTCCATGACCCCTGTAATCACAATGATCCATGACTCCTTTCCTCACAGTGCTCCAGTACCATTTTTATCACAATCGTCCATGCCATTGTCAGCACAATGCTCCTTGAACCCTATCATCAAAATGCTCCATCCCCTTTTCATCACAATGCTCCAGATATCCTATCATTACAATGCTCCATACCCGTGTCAACACAATGCTCCATGACCCCTCTCATCAAAATGCTTTATGAACCTTGTTATCAGAATGTTCCATGACCACTGTCATGAAAATGATCCATGACCGTTGTCATCACAATGCTGCATGATACCTTTCATCCAAATTCTCTGTGACCGCTATCATCACAAAGCTCCAGGACAATTTTCATCACAATGCTCCATGCCCCCTGTCATCACAGTGAACCATAACCCCTGTAATCACAATGTTGCATGACCCTGTCATCACAATGCCCCATGACAGATGTCATCACAATTCGCCATGGTTCTTGTCATCACAATGCTCCATGCCCCCTGTCATCACAGTGCACCATAACCCCTGTAATCACAATGATCCATGACCCTGTCATCACAATGCTACATGACCCCTGTCATAACATTGTTCCATGGCCTATGTATTAACAATGCTCCATGGACCCTGTAATCACACTACTCCATGCTCCCTTTCAACACAGTGCTCCATGCCCCCTGTCATCACAGTGAACCATAACCCCTGTAATCACAATGCTGCATGACCCTGTCATCACAATGCCCCATGACAGATGTCATCACAATTCGCCATGGTTCTTGTCATCACAATGCTCCATGAACCGTGTCATCACAAGGTTCCAGGACACTTGTCATCACAATGAGCCATGATCACTTTCATCACAATGCTCCATGAAACCTGTCATCTCAATGCTCCATAACCTTTGTATTCACAATGCTCCATGGCCCCTGTAATCACAGTGCTCCATGACCCCTTTCACCACAATGCTCCATGACCCCTGTCATCACAATGTTCTCTGCCCATATCATCACAATGCTCCTTGTCACCTTTTATCACAATGCTCCATGCCCTTTCATCACAATGCTCCAGAATTCTTGTCATCGCAATGTTCCTTGACCGTGTCATCAAAATGCTCCATGACCCTTGTCATCACAAAGCTCCATGACCCCTGTCATCACAATGATCCATGACTCCTTTCCTCACAGTGCTCCAGTACCCTTTTCATCACAATGCTCCATGCCATTGTCAGCACAATGCTCCTTGGACCCTGTCATCAAAATGCTCCATCCCCTTTTCATCACAATGCTCCAGATATCCTATCACTACAATGCTCCATGCCCGTGTCAACACAATACTCCATGACCCCTGTCATCAAAATGCTTTATGAACCTTCTTATCAGAATGTTCCATGACCCCTGTAATCACAATGCTCCATGCCCTTGTCATCACAAGGCTCCAGAACTCTTGTCATCATAATCCTCCATGTCTGTTTCATCACCATGCTCCATGACACTTTTCATAACATTTCTCCATAGCCCCTTTCATTACTGTGCTCCATAATAACTTTAATCACATTTCTAGATGACCACTGCCATCACAATGCCCCATGACACGTGTCATCACAATTCGCCTTGGCGCTTGTCATCTCAATGCTGTAGGAACCGTGTCATCACTAGGTTCCAGGACACTTATCATCACAGTGATCCATTACCACTTTCAGCACAATGCTACATGACCACTGTCATCTCAATGCTCCATGGCATTTGTATTCACAATGCTCCTTGGCCCCTCTCATCACAGTGCTCCTTGACTCCTTTTATCACAATGCTCCAAGACCGCTCTCATCACAATGCCCCATGACGCCTGCCATCACAAGTCTCCAAGGCCTCTCTTACCAAAAATCTCCATGATCCCTGTCAGCACAATGTTCCATGACACTTTTCAGCACAATGCTCCATGACCCCTGTCATCACAAAGTTCTCTGCCCATATCATCACAATTCTCCTTGTCACCTTTAATCACAATGCTCCATTCCCTTTCATCACAATGCTCCTGAATTCTTGTCATCGCAATGTTCCTTGACCGTGTCATCACAATGCTCCATGACCCTTGTCATCACAAAGCTCCATGACCCCTGTCATCATAATGATCCATGACTCCTCTCCTCACAGTGCTCCAGTACCCTTTTCATCACAATGCTCCATGCCATTGTCAGCACAATGCTCCTTGGACACTATCATCAAAATCCTCCATCCCCTTTTCATCACAATGCTCCCGATATCCTGTCACTACAATGCTCCATGCCCGTGTCAACACAATGCTCCTTGACCCGTGTCATCAAAATGCTTTATGAACCTTGTTATCAGAATGTTCCATGACCCCTGTCATCAGAATGATCCATGACCCTTGTCATCACAATGCTACATAGCCTTGTCATCACAAAGTTCCATGGCCTCTGTCATCACCAAGCTCCATGGTCTTTCTCATCACAATGCTCTATGACCCCTGTCAGCACAATGCTTTATGAAGTTTGTTTTCAAAATGCACCATGACCGCTGTCATCAAAATAATCCATGACCGTTGTCATCACACTGCTGCATGATACCTTTCATCCCGTTTCTCTGTGACCGCTGTCATTAGGATGCTCCAGGACAATATTCATCTCAATGCCCCATGCCCCCTGTAATCACAGTGCCCCATAACCCCTGTCATCACAATGCTCCATGACCCTGTCATCAGAATGCTACATGAGCCTGTCATCACATTGTTCCATGGCCTATGTATTCACAATGCTCCATGGACCCTGTAATCACAGTGCTCCATGTTCCCTTTCAACAGAATGTCCCATGACCCCAGTCACCACAAGGTTCCCTGCCCTTGTCATCACAATGCTCCATGACCCTTGGAATCACAATGGTACATGGCCTTGTCATCACAATGTTCCATGGCCTCTGTCATCACTATGCTCCATGGTCTTTCTCATCACAATGCTCTATGACCCCTGTCATCAAAATGCTTGATGACCATTGTCATCACAATGCTCCAAGGCCCCGTTCATCACAATGCCTCATGGTTTTGGAATCACAATGCTCAATGATCCCTGTCCTCACAATGCTCCATGCCATTGTCATCACAATGCCCCATGGCCCCTGTAATCACAATGCTCCATGGCCCTTGTCATCACAATGCTCGATGACCCGTGTCATCACAGTGTTCCAGGCCACATGTCATCACAATCATCCATGACTTCTTTCATCACAATGCTCCAATACACCTGGCATCACAATGCTCCATGGCCCCTGTTATCATATTGCTCCATGATCTCTTTCATCACAATGCTCCATGACCAGTGTCATCACCATGCCTCATGACGCCTGTCATCTCAATGCTCAATGGCCCCTTTCTTCACAATGCTCCATGAATCCAGTCATCACAATGTTCCCTACCCTTTTCATCACAATGCTCCATGGGCCCTGTCATCACAATGTTCCATGCCCTTGTCATCAAAATGCTCCAGAACCCTTGTCATCATAATGCTCTGTGCCAATGTCATTAAAATGCCCCATGACACTTGTCATCACCATGCTCCATGGGCTTTGTCAACACAATGTTCCATGGCCCCTGTCATCACAATGCTCCATGCCCTTGTCATCAAAATGCTCGAGAACTCTTGTCATCATAATGCTCCATGCCAAAGTCATCAAAATGCCCTATGACACTTGTCATCACAATGCTCCATGGCCTTTGTCATTACAATGTTCAATGGCCCCTGTCATCACAGTGCTCCATGATACCTTTCATCACAATTCTAGATGACCACTCTCATCACAATGCCCCATGACAGATGTCATCACAATTCGCCATGGTCCTTGTCATTACAATGCTCCATGAACCGTGTCATCACAAGGTTCCAGGACACTTGTCATCACAATGATCCATGATCACTTTCATCACAATGCTCCATGAACCCTGTCATCTCAATGCTCCATAGCCTTTGTATTCACAATGCTCCATGGCCCCTTGTCATCACAGTGCTCCATGACCCCTTTTATCCCAATGCTCCAAGACCGCTGTCATCACAATGCCCTATGACGCCTGCCATCACAAATCTCCAAGGCCTCTCTTACCAAAAAGCTCCATGATCCCTGTCAGCACAATGTTCCATGACACTTTTCATCACAATGCTCCATGACCCCTTTCATCACAATGTTCTCTGCCCATATCATCACAATGCTCCTTGTCACCTTTAATCACAATGCTCCATGCCCTTTCATCACTATGCTCCAGAATTCTTGTCATCGCAATGTTCCTTGACTGTGTCATCAGAATGCTCCATGACACTTGTCATCACAAAGCTCCATGACCCCTGTAATCACAATGATCCATGACTCCTTTCCTCACAGTGCTCCAGTACCATTTTTATCACAATCGTCCATGCCATTGTCAGCACAATGCTCCTTGAACCCTATCATCAAAATGCTCCATCCCCTTTTCATCACAATGCTCCAGATATCCTATCATTACAATGCTCCATACCCGTGTCAACACAATGCTCCATGACCCCTCTCATCAAAATGCTTTATGAACCTTGTTATCAGAATGTTCCATGACCACTGTCATGAAAATGATCCATGACCGTTGTCATCACAATGCTGCATGATACCTTTCATCCAAATTCTCTGGGACCGCTATCATCACAAAGCTCTAGGACAATTTTCATCACAATGCTCCATGCCCCCTGTCATCACAGTGAACCATAACCCCTGTAATCACAATGTTGCATGACCCTGTCATCACAATGCCCCATGACAGATGTCATCACAATTCGCCATGGTTCTTGTCATCACAATGCTCCATGCCCCCTGTCATCACAGTGCACCATAACCCCTGTAATCACAATGATCCATGACCCTGTCATCACAATGCTACATGACCCCTGTCATAACATTGTTCCATGGCCTATGTATTAACAATGCTCCATGGACCCTGTAATCACACTACTCCATGCTCCCTTTCAACACAGTGCTCCATGCCCCCTGTCATCACAGTGAACCATAACCCCTGTAATCACAATGCTGCATGACCCTGTCATCACAATGCCCCATGACAGATGTCATCACAATTCGCCATGGTTCTTGTCATCACAATGCTCCATGAACCGTGTCATCACAAGGTTCCAGGACACTTGTCATCACAATGAGCCATGATCACTTTCATCACAATGCTCCATGAAACCTGTCATCTCAATGCTCCATAACCTTTGTATTCACAATGCTCCATGGCCCCTGTAATCACAGTGCTCCATGACCCCTTTCACCACAATGCTCCATGACCCCTGTCATCACAATGTTCTCTGCCCATATCATCACAATGCTCCTTGTCACCTTTTATCACAATGCTCCATGCCCTTTCATCACAATGCTCCAGAATTCTTGTCATCGCAATGTTCCTTGACCGTGTCATCAAAATGCTCCATGACCCTTGTCATCACAATGATCCATGACTCCTTTCCTCACAGTGCTCCAGTACCCTTTTCATCACAATGCTCCATGCCATTGTCAGCACAATGCTCCTTGGACCCTGTCATCAAAATGCTCCATCCCCTTTTCATCACAATGCTCCAGATATCCTATCACTACAATGCTCCATGCCCGTGTCAACACAATACTCCATGACCCCTGTCATCAAAATGCTTTATGAACCTTCTTATCAGAATGTTCCATGACCCCTGTAATCACAATGCTCCATGCCCTTGTCATCACAAGGCTCCAGAACTCTTGTCATCATAATCCTCCATGTCTGTTTCATCACCATGCTCCATGACACTTTTCATAACATTTCTCCATAGCCCCTTTCATTACTGTGCTCCATAATAACTTTAATCACATTTCTAGATGACCACTGCCATCACAATGCCCCATGACACGTGTCATCACAATTCGCCTTGGCGCTTGTCATCTCAATGCTGTAGGAACCGTGTCATCACTAGGTTCCAGGACACTTATCATCACAGTGATCCATTACCACTTTCAGCACAATGCTACATGACCACTGTCATCTCAATGCTCCATGGCATTTGTATTCACAATGCTCCTTGGCCCCTCTCATCACAGTGCTCCTTGACTCCTTTTATCACAATGCTCCAAGACCGCTCTCATCACAATGCCCCATGACGCCTGCCATCACAAGTCTCCAAGGCCTCTCTTACCAAAAATCTCCATGATCCCTGTCAGCACAATGTTCCATGACACTTTTCAGCACAATGCTCCATGACCCCTGTCATCACAAAGTTCTCTGCCCATATCATCACAATTCTCCTTGTCACCTTTAATCACAATGCTCCATTCCCTTTCATCACAATGCTCCTGAATTCTTGTCATCGCAATGTTCCTTGACCGTGTCATCACAATGCTCCATGACCCTTGTCATCACAAAGCTCCATGACCCCTGTCATCATAATGATCCATGACTCCTCTCCTCACAGTGCTCCAGTACCCTTTTCATCACAATGCTCCATGCCATTGTCAGCACAATGCTCCTTGGACACTATCATCAAAATCCTCCATCCCCTTTTCATCACAATGCTCCCGATATCCTGTCACTACAATGCTCCATGCCCGTGTCAACACAATGCTCCTTGACCCGTGTCATCAAAATGCTTTATGAACCTTGTTATCAGAATGTTCCATGACCCCTGTCATCAGAATGATCCATGACCCTTGTCATCACAATGCTACATAGCCTTGTCATCACAAAGTTCCATGGCCTCTGTCATCACCAAGCTCCATGGTCTTTCTCATCACAATGCTCTATGACCCCTGTCAGCACAATGCTTTATGAAGTTTGTTTTCAAAATGCACCATGACCGCTGTCATCAAAATAATCCA
This sequence comes from Balaenoptera physalus, assembly GCF_965194825.1. Taxonomy (NCBI): domain Eukaryota; kingdom Metazoa; phylum Chordata; class Mammalia; order Artiodactyla; family Balaenopteridae; genus Balaenoptera; species Balaenoptera physalus. Next base: position 20,761,399 of record NC_138893.1, on the reverse strand, counting down.
TGACCGTTGTCATCACACTGCTGCATGATACCTTTCATCCCGTTTCTCTGTGACCGCTGTCATTAGGATGCTCCAGGACAATATTCATCTCAATGCCCCATGCCCCCTGTAATCACAGTGCCCCATAACCCCTGTCATCACAATGCTCCATGACCCTGTCATCAGAATGCTACATGAGCCTGTCATCACATTGTTCCATGGCCTATGTATTCACAATGCTCCATGGACCCTGTAATCACAGTGCTCCATGTTCCCTTTCAACAGAATGTCCCATGACCCCAGTCACCACAAGGTTCCCTGCCCTTGTCATCACAATGCTCCATGACCCTTGGAATCACAATGGTACATGGCCTTGTCATCACAATGTTCCATGGCCTCTGTCATCACTATGCTCCATGGTCTTTCTCATCACAATGCTCTATGACCCCTGTCATCAAAATGCTTGATGACCATTGTCATCACAATGCTCCAAGGCCCCGTTCATCACAATGCCTCATGGTTTTGGAATCACAATGCTCAATGATCCCTGTCCTCACAATGCTCCATGCCATTGTCATCACAATGCCCCATGGCCCCTGTAATCACAATGCTCCATGGCCCTTGTCATCACAATGCTCGATGACCCGTGTCATCACAGTGTTCCAGGCCACATGTCATCACAATCATCCATGACTTCTTTCATCACAATGCTCCAATACACCTGGCATCACAATGCTCCATGGCCCCTGTTATCATATTGCTCCATGATCTCTTTCATCACAATGCTCCATGACCAGTGTCATCACCATGCCTCATGACGCCTGTCATCTCAATGCTCAATGGCCCCTTTCTTCACAATGCTCCATGAATCCAGTCATCACAATGTTCCCTGCCCTTTTCATCACAATGCTCCATGGGCCCTGTCATCACAATGTTCCATGCCCTTGTCATCAAAATGCTCCAGAACCCTTGTCATCATAATGCTCCGTGCCAATGTCATTAAAATGCCCCATGACACTTGTCATCACCATGCTCCATGGGCTTTGTCAACACAATGTTCCATGGCCCCTGTCATCACAATGCTCCATGCCCTTGTCATCAAAATGCTCGAGAACTCTTGTCATCATAATGCTCCATGCCAAAGTCATCAAAATGCCCTATGACACTTGTCATCACAATGCTCCATGGCCTTTGTCATTACAATGTTCAATGGCCCCTGTCATCACAGTGCTCCATGATACCTTTCATCACAATTCTAGATGACCACTCTCATCACAATGCCCCATGACAGATGTCATCACAATTCGCCATGGTCCTTGTCATTACAATGCTCCATGAACCGTGTCATCACAAGGTTCCAGGACACTTGTCATCACAATGATCCATGATCACTTTCATCACAATGCTCCATGAACCCTGTCATCTCAATGCTCCATAGCCTTTGTATTCACAATGCTCCATGGCCCCTTGTCATCACAGTGCTCCATGACCCCTTTTATCCCAATGCTCCAAGACCGCTGTCATCACAATGCCCTATGACGCCTGCCATCACAAATCTCCAAGGCCTCTCTTACCAAAAAGCTCCATGATCCCTGTCAGCACAATGTTCCATGACACTTTTCATCACAATGCTCCATGACCCCTTTCATCACAATGTTCTCTGCCCATATCATCACAATGCTCCTTGTCACCTTTAATCACAATGCTCCATGCCCTTTCATCACTATGCTCCAGAATTCTTGTCATCGCAATGTTCCTTGACTGTGTCATCAGAATGCTCCATGACACTTGTCATCACAAAGCTCCATGACCCCTGTAATCACAATGATCCATGACTCCTTTCCTCACAGTGCTCCAGTACCATTTTTATCACAATCGTCCATGCCATTGTCAGCACAATGCTCCTTGAACCCTATCATCAAAATGCTCCATCCCCTTTTCATCACAATGCTCCAGATATCCTATCATTACAATGCTCCATACCCGTGTCAACACAATGCTCCATGACCCCTCTCATCAAAATGCTTTATGAACCTTGTTATCAGAATGTTCCATGACCACTGTCATGAAAATGATCCATGACCGTTGTCATCACAATGCTGCATGATACCTTTCATCCAAATTCTCTGGGACCGCTATCATCACAAAGCTCCAGGACAATTTTCATCACAATGCTCCATGCCCCCTGTCATCACAGTGAACCATAACCCCTGTAATCACAATGTTGCATGACCCTGTCATCACAATGCCCCATGACAGATGTCATCACAATTCGCCATGGTTCTTGTCATCACAATGCTCCATGCCCCCTGTCATCACAGTGCACCATAACCCCTGTAATCACAATGATCCATGACCCTGTCATCACAATGCTACATGACCCCTGTCATAACATTGTTCCATGGCCTATGTATTAACAATGCTCCATGGACCCTGTAATCACACTACTCCATGCTCCCTTTCAACACAGTGCTCCATGCCCCCTGTCATCACAGTGAACCATAACCCCTGTAATCACAATGCTGCATGACCCTGTCATCACAATGCCCCATGACAGATGTCATCACAATTCGCCATGGTTCTTGTCATCACAATGCTCCATGAACCGTGTCATCACAAGGTTCCAGGACACTTGTCATCACAATGAGCCATGATCACTTTCATCACAATGCTCCATGAAACCTGTCATCTCAATGCTCCATAACCTTTGTATTCACAATGCTCCATGGCCCCTGTAATCACAGTGCTCCATGACCCCTTTCACCACAATGCTCCATGACCCCAGTCATCACAATGTTCTCTGCCCATATCATCACAATGCTCCTTGTCACCTTTTATCACAATGCTCCATGCCCTTTCATCACAATGCTCCAGAATTCTTGTCATCGCAATGTTCCTTGACCGTGTCATCAAAATGCTCCATGACCCTTGTCATCACAAAGCTCCATGACCCCTGTCATCACAATGATCCATGACTCCTTTCCTCACAGTGCTCCAGTACCCTTTTCATCACAATGCTCCATGCCATTGTCAGCACAATGCTCCTTGGACCCTGTCATCAAAATGCTCCATCCCCTTTTCATCACAATGCTCCAGATATCCTATCACTACAATGCTCCATGCCCGTGTCAACACAATACTCCATGAACCCTGTCATCAAAATGCTTTATGAACCTTGTTATCAGAATGTTCCATGACCCCTGTCATCAAAATGATCCATGACAGTTGTCATCAAAATGCTGCATGATACCTTTTATGGCAATTCTCTGTGACCTCTGTCATCACAATGCTCCAAGACAATTTTCATCACAATGCTCCATACCCCTGTCATCACAGTGCCCCATAAAACCTGTAATCACAATACTGCCTGGACCCTGTAATAACACTGCTCCATGTTCCCTTTCAACACAATGCTCCATGACCCCTGTCATCACAATGTTCCATGAAAGTTCTCATCAAAATGCTCCATGACCCTGGTCACCACAAGGTTCCCAGCCCTTGTCATCACAATGCTCTATTACCCATGTAATCACAATGGTACATGGCCTTCTCATCACAATGTTCCATGGCCTCTGTCATCACCATGCTCCATGGTCTTTCTCATCACAATGCTCTATGACTCCTGTCAACACAATGCTTGATGACCATTGTCATCACAATTCTCCAAGGCCCCTGTCATCAAAATGCCTCATGGTCTTTGTAATCACAATGCTCAATAACCCCTGTCATCACAATGCTACATGCCGTTGTCATCACAATGCTCCATGGCCACTGTAATCACAATGCTCCATGCCCTTGTCATCACAATGCTCCAGAACACTTGTCATCATAATACTCCATTCCCGTGTCATCCCATTGCTCAATGACCCTTATCATCAAAATGTTCCTTGGACTTTGTCATCACTGTGCTCCATGATACCTTTAATCAAAACTCTACATGACCACTGTCATCACAATGCAAGATGACAAATGTCATCACAATGCCCCATGACACGTGTCATCACAATTCGCCTTGGCACTTGTCATCTCAATGCTGTAGGAACCGTGTCATCACTAGGTTCCAGGACACTTGTCATCACAGTGATCCATGACCACTTTCATCACAATGCTCGAAGAACTCTGTTATCTCAATGCTCCATTGTCCCGATAATCGCATTGCTCCATTAACACTTTCATCACAATGCTCCTTGACCACTGTCACCATAATGCCCCATGACGTCTCTCATCACTGTGCTCCAAGGCCACTCTCATCAAAATGCTCCATGATCTGTCAGCACAATATTGCATGACACTTGTCATCACAATGCTCCATGATCCCTGTAATCACAATGATCCCTGCCAATGTCATCACAATGCTCCATGTCCCCTATAATCACAATGCTCCATGCCTTTTTCCTCACAATGCTGCAGAATTCTTGTCATCACAATGTTCCATGACTGTGTCATCACAATGCTACATGAACCTGGTCATCACAGTTCTCCATGACCTTTGTCATCACAATGCTCTATGTCGCTTTTCATCACAATTCTCAATGACCACTTTAACCACTATGCTCGCTGACCATTTTCATCACATTTCTCTATAGTCATTAAAATTCCCCATGGCCTCTTTCTTCACAATGCTCCATGATGCCTGTCATCACAATGCTCCATGGCTTTTGTTATCACAATGCTGCAGGACCAGTTTCATCACAATACTCCATCCCCCTTGTCATCACGGTGCACAATGAAACCTTTCATTACAGTGCTCCATGACACTTGTCATCACAATGCTCCATGGCCTTTATCGTCACAATGCTCCCAGGCACTTTTCATCACGATGTTCCATGAAAACTTTCATCACATTGCTCCATGACCATTTTCATCACAATTGTCCGTACCCTTGTCAACACAATGCTGCATAATCACAGTCATCACAATTCTCCATGACTGCTGTCATCACAATAATCCAGGACAAGTTTCATAACAATGCTTCATGCCCCCAGTCATCACAGTGCTCCATGATACCTTTCATCACAATTCCTAGATGATCAAGGTCATCACATTGCCCCATGACACCTGTCATCACAATTCGCTATGACTCTTGTCATCACAATACTCGATGAACCGTGTCATCACAGTGTTCCAGGACACATGTCATCACAATGATCCATGACTACTTTCATCACAATGCTCCAATACACCTGTCATTACAATGCTCCCTGGCCCCTGTTATCATATTGCTCCATGATCTCTTTCATCACAATGCTCCATGACCACTGTCATCACCATGCCTCATGACGCCTGTCATCTCAATGCTCCATGGCCCCTTTCATCACAATGCTCCATGAACCCAGTCATCACAATGTTCCCTGCCCTTTTCATCACAATGCTCCATGGGCCCTGTCATCACAATGCTCTATGCCCTTGTCATCAAAATGCTCCAGAACTCTTGTCATCATAATGCTCCATGCCAATGTCATCAAAATGCCCCATGACACTTGTCATCACAATGCTCCATGGCCTTTGTCATCACAATGTTCCATGGTCCCTGTAATCACAGTGCTCCCTGATACCTTTCATCACAATTCTAGATGACCACTGTCACCACAATGCCCCATGACTGATGTCATCACAATTCGCATGGTCCTTGTCATCACAATGCTCCATGAACCGTGTCATCACAAGGTTCCAGGACACTTGTCATCACAATGATCCATGATCACTTTCATCACAATGCTCCATGAAACCTGTCATCTCAATGCTCCATAGCCTTTGTATTCACAATGCTCCATGGCCCCTTGTCATCACAGTGCTCTATGACCCATTTCATCAAAATGCTCCAAGACCGCTGTCATCACAATGCCCCATGACGCCTGCCATCACAAATCTCCAAGGCCTCTCTTACCAGAAAGCTCCATGATCCCTGTCAGCACAATGTTCCATGACACTTTTCATCACAATGCTCCATGACCCCTGTCATCACAAAGTTCTCTGCCCATATCATCACAATGCTCCTTGTCACCTTTAATCACAATGCTCCATGCCCTTTCATCACAATGCTCCAGAATTCTTGTTATCGCAATGATCCTTGACCGTGTCATTACAATGCTCCATGACCCTTGTCATCACAAATCTCCATGACCCCTGTCATCACAATGATCCATGACTCCTTTCCTCACAGTGTTCCAGTACCCTTTTCATCACAATGTTCCATGTCATTTTAAGCTCAATGATCTTTGGACCCTGTCATCAAAATGCTCCATCCCCTTTTCATCAGAATGCTCCAGATATCCTATCATTACAATGCTCCATGCCCGTGTCATCACAATGCTCCATGCCGTTGTCATCACAATGCTCCATGGCCCTGTAATCACAATGTTCCATGCCCTTGTCATCACAATGCTCCAGAACAGTTGTCATCATAATACTCCATTCCCGTGTCATCCCATTGCTCAATGACACTTGTCATCAAAATGTTCCTTGGCCTTTGTCATCACAGTGCTCCATGATACCTTTAATCAAAACTCTATATGACCACTGTCATCACAATTCAAGATGACCAATGTCATCACAATGCCCCATGACACGTGTCATCACAATTCGCCTTGGCCCTTGTCATCTCAATGCTGTAGGCACCGTGTCATCACTACGTTCCAGGACACTTGTCATCACAGTGATCCATGACCACTTTAATCACAATGCTCCAGGAACTCTGTTATCTCAATGCTCCATGGCCTTTGTATTCACAATGCTCCATTGTCCCGATAATCGCGTAGCTCCATGAACACTTTCATCATAATGCTCCTTGACCACTGTCACCATAATGCCCCATGACGTCTCTCATCACTGTGCTCCAAGGCTACTCTCATCAAAATGCTCCATGATCTGTGTCTGCACAATATTGCATGACACTTGTCATCACAATGTTCCATGACAGATGTCATCACAATTCGCCATGGTCTTGTCATTACAATGCTCCATGAACCGTGTCATCACTAGGTTCCAGGACAGTTGGCATCACAGTGATCCATGACCACTTTTCAACACAATGCTCCATGACCCCTGTCATCACAAAGTTCTCTGCCCATATCATCACAATGCTCCTTGTCACCTTTTATCACAATGCTCCATGCCCTTTCATCACAATGCTCCAGAATTCTTTTCATCGCAATGTTCCTTGACTGTGTCATCAAAATGCTCCATGAACCTTGTCATCACAAAGCTCCATGACCCCTGTCATCAAAATGATCCATGACTCCTTTCCTCACAGTGCTCCAGTACCCTTTTCATCACAATGCTCCATGCCATTGTCAGCACAATGCTCCTTGGACCATGTCATCAAAATGCTCCATCCCCTTTTCATCACAATGCTCCAGATATCCTATCACTACAATGCTCCATGCCCGTGTCAACACAATACTCCATGACCCCTGTCATCAAAATGCTTTATGAACCTTCTTATCAGAATGTTCCATGACCCCTGTAATCACAATGCTCCATGCCCTTGTCATCACAAGGCTCCAGAACTCTTGTCATCATAATCCTCCATGTCTGTTTCATCACCATGCTCCATGACACTTTTCATAACAATGCTCCATAGCCCCTTTCATTACTGTGCTCCCTAATAACTTTAATCACATTTCTAGATGACCACTGCCATCACAATGCCCCATGACACGTGTCATCACAATTCGCCTTGGCCCTTGTCATCTCAATGCTGTAGGAACCGTGTCATCACTAGGTTCCAGGACACTTATCATCACAGTGATCCATTACCACTTTCAGCACAATGCTCCATGACCACTGTCATCTCAATGCTCCATGGCCTTTGTATTCACAATGCTCCATGGCCCCTGTAATCACAGTGCTCTATGACCCATTTCATCAAAATGCTCCAAGACTGCTCTCATCACAATGCCCCATGACGCCTGCCATCACAAATCTCCAAGGCCTCTCATACCAGAAAGCTCCATGATCCCTGTCAGCACAATGTTCCATGACACTTTTCATCAAAATGCTCCATGACCACTGTCATCATAAAGTTCCCTGCCCATATCATCACAATGTTCCTTGTCACCTTTAATCACAATGCTCCATGCCCTTTCATCACAATGCTCCAGAATTCTTGTTATCGCAATGATCTTTGACCGTGTCATTACAATGCTCCATGACCCTTGTCATCACAAATCTCCATGACCCCTGTCATCACAATGATCCATGACTCCTTTCCTCACAGTGCTCCAGTACCCTTTTCATCACAATGTTCCATGACATTGTAAGCTCAATGATCTTTGGACCCTGTCATCAAAATGCTGCATCCCCTTTTCATCAGAATGCTCCAGATATCCTATCATTACAATGCTCCATGCCCGTGTCATCACAATGCTCCATGCCGTTGTCATCACAATGCTCCATGGCCCTGTAATCACAGTGTTCCATGCCCTTGTCATCACAATGCTCCAGAACAGTTGTCATCATAAAACTCCATTCCCGTGTCATCCCATTGCTCAATGACACTTGTCATCAAAATGTTCCTTGGCCTTTGTCATCACAGTGCTCCATGATACCTTTAATCAAAACTCTATATGACCACTGTCATCACAATGCAAGATGTCCAATGTCATCACAATGCCCCATGACACGTGTCATCACAATTCGCCTTGGCTCTTGTCATCTCAATGCTGTAGGAACCGTGTCATCACTAGGTTCCAGGACACTTGTCATCACAGTGATCCATGACCACTTTAATAACAATGCTCCAGTAACTCTGTTATCTCAATGCTCCATGGCCTTTGTATTCACAATGCTCCATTGTCCCGATAATCGCGTAGCTCCATGAACACTTTCATCATAATGCTCCTTGACCACTGTCACCATAATGCCCCATGACGTCTCTCATCACTCTGCTCCAAGGCCACTCTCATCAAAATGCTCCATGATCTGTGTCTGCACAATATTGCATGACACTTGTCATCACAATGTTCCATGATCCTTGTAATCACAATGATCCCTGCCAATGTCATCACAATGATCCATGACAGATGTCATCACAATTCGCCATGGTCTTGTCATTACAATGCTCCATGAACCGTGTCATCACAAGGTTCCAGGACACTTGTCATCACAATGATCCATGATCACATTCATCACAATGCTCCAGGAACCCTGTCATCTCAATGCTCCATAGCCTTTGTATTCACAATGCTCCATGGTCCCTCTCATCACAGTGCTCCTTGACTCCTTTTATCACAATGCTCCAAGACCGCTCTCATCACAATGCCCCATGACACCTGCCATCACAAGTCTCCAAGGCCTCTCTTACCAAAAATCTCCATGATCCCTGTCAGCACAATGTTCCATGACACTTTTCAGCACAATGCTCCATGACCCCTGTCATCACAAAGTTCTCTGCCCATATCATCACAATTCTCCTTGTCACCTTTAATCACAATGCTCCATTCCCTTTCATCACAATGCTCCTGAATTCTTGTCATCGCAATGTTCCTTGACCGTGTCATCACAATGCTCCATGACCCTTGTCATCACAAATCTCCATGACCCCTGTCATCACAATGATCCATGACTCCTTTCCTCACAGTGTTCCAGTACCCTTTTCATCACAATGTTCCATGTCATTTTAAGCTCAATGATCTTTGGACCCTGTCATCAAAATGCTCCATCCCCTTTTCATCAGAATGCTCCAGATATCCTATCATTACAATGCTCCATGCCCGTGTCATCACAATGCTCCATGCCGTTGTCATCACAATGCTCCATGGCCCTGTAATCACAATGTTCCATGCCCTTGTCATCACAATGCTCCAGAACAGTTGTCATCATAATACTCCATTCCCGTGTCATCCCATTGCTCAATGACACTTGTCATCAAAATGTTCCTTGGCCTTTGTCATCACAGTGCTCCATGATACCTTTAATCAAAACTCTATATGACCACTGTCATCACAATTCAAGATGACCAATGTCATCACAATGCCCCATGACACGTGTCATCACAATTCGCCTTGGCCCTTGTCATCTCAATGCTGTAGGCACCGTGTCATCACTACGTTCCAGGACACTTGTCATCACAGTGATCCATGACCACTTTAATCACAATGCTCCAGGAACTCTGTTATCTCAATGCTCCATGGCCTTTGTATTCACAATGCTCCATTGTCCCGATAATCGCGTAGCTCCATGAACACTTTCATCATAATGCTCCTTGACCACTGTCACCATAATGCCCCATGACGTCTCTCATCACTGTGCTCCAAGGCTACTCTCATCAAAATGCTCCATGATCTGTGTCTGCACAATATTGCATGACACTTGTCATCACAATGTTCCATGACAGATGTCATCACAATTCGCCATGGTCTTGTCATTACAATGCTCCATGAACCGTGTCATCACTAGGTTCCAGGACAGTTGGCATCACAGTGATCCATGACCACTTTTCAACACAATGCTCCATGACCCCTGTCATCACAAAGTTCTCTGCCCATATCATCACAATGCTCCTTGTCACCTTTTATCACAATGCTCCATGCCCTTTCATCACAATGCTCCAGAATTCTTTTCATCGCAATGTTCCTTGACTGTGTCATCAAAATGCTCCATGAACCTTGTCATCACAAAGCTCCATGACCCCTGTCATCAAAATGATCCATGACTCCTTTCCTCACAGTGCTCCAGTACCCTTTTCATCACAATGCTCCATGCCATTGTCAGCACAATGCTCCTTGGACCATGTCATCAAAATGCTCCATCCCCTTTTCATCACAATGCTCCAGATATCCTATCACTACAATGCTCCATGCCCGTGTCAACACAATACTCCATGACCCCTGTCATCAAAATGCTTTATGAACCTTCTTATCAGAATGTTCCATGACCCCTGTAATCACAATGCTCCATGCCCTTGTCATCACAAGGCTCCAGAACTCTTGTCATCATAATCCTCCATGTCTGTTTCATCACCATGCTCCATGACACTTTTCATAACAATGCTCCATAGCCCCTTTCATTACTGTGCTCCCTAATAACTTTAATCACATTTCTAGATGACCACTGCCATCACAATGCCCCATGACACGTGTCATCACAATTCGCCTTGGCCCTTGTCATCTCAATGCTGTAGGAACCGTGTCATCACTAGGTTCCAGGACACTTATCATCACAGTGATCCATTACCACTTTCAGCACAATGCTCCATGACCACTGTCATCTCAATGCTCCATGGCCTTTGTATTCACAATGCTCCATGGCCCCTGTAATCACAGTGCTCTATGACCCATTTCATCAAAATGCTCCAAGACTGCTCTCATCACAATGCCCCATGACGCCTGCCATCACAAATCTCCAAGGCCTCTCATACCAGAAAGCTCCATGATCCCTGTCAGCACAATGTTCCATGACACTTTTCATCAAAATGCTCCATGACCACTGTCATCATAAAGTTCCCTGCCCATATCATCACAATGTTCCTTGTCACCTTTAATCACAATGCTCCATGCCCTTTCATCACAATGCTCCAGAATTCTTGTTATCGCAATGATCTTTGACCGTGTCATTACAATGCTCCATGACCCTTGTCATCACAAATCTCCATGACCCCTGTCATCACAATGATCCATGACTCCTTTCCTCACAGTGCTCCAGTACCCTTTTCATCACAATGTTCCATGACATTGTAAGCTCAATGATCTTTGGACCCTGTCATCAAAATGCTGCATCCCCTTTTCATCAGAATGCTCCAGATATCCTATCATTACAATGCTCCATGCCCGTGTCATCACAATGCTCCATGCCGTTGTCATCACAATGCTCCATGGCCCTGTAATCACAATGTTCCATGCCCTTGTCATCACAATGCTCCAGAACAGTTGTCATCATAAAACTCCATTCCCGTGTCATCCCATTGCTCAATGACACTTGTCATCAAAATGTTCCTTGGCCTTTGTCATCACAGTGCTCCATGATACCTTTAATCAAAACTCTATATGACCACTGTCATCACAATGCAAGATGTCCAATGTCATCACAATGCCCCATGACACGTGTCATCACAATTCGCCTTGGCTCTTGTCATCTCAATGCTGTAGGAACCGTGTCATCACTAGGTTCCAGGACACTTGTCATCACAGTGATCCATGACCACTTTAATAACAATGCTCCAGTAACTCTGTTATCTCAATGCTCCATGGCCTTTGTATTCACAATGCTCCATTGTCCCGATAATCGCGTAGCTCCATGAACACTTTCATCATAATGCTCCTTGACCACTGTCACCATAATGCCCCATGACGTCTCTCATCACTCTGCTCCAAGGCCACTCTCATCAAAATGCTCCATGATCTGTGTCTGCACAATATTGCATGACACTTGTCATCACAATGTTCCATGATCCTTGTAATCACAATGATCCCTGCCAATGTCATCACAATGATCCATGACAGATGTCATCACAATTCGCCATGGTCTTGTCATTACAATGCTCCATGAACCGTGTCATCACAAGGTTCCAGGACACTTGTCATCACAATGATCCATGATCACATTCATCACAATGCTCCAGGAACCCTGTCATCTCAATGCTCCATAGCCTTTGTATTCACAATGCTCCATGGTCCCTCTCATCACAGTGCTCCTTGACTCCTTTTATCACAATGCTCCAAGACCGCTCTCATCACAATGCCCCATGACACCTGCCATCACAAGTCTCCAAGGCCTCTCTTACCAAAAATCTCCATGATCCCTGTCAGCACAATGTTCCATGACACTTTTCAGCACAATGCTCCATGACCCCTGTCATCACAAAGTTCTCTGCCCATATCATCACAATTCTCCTTGTCACCTTTAATCACAATGCTCCATTCCCTTTCATCACAATGCTCCTGAATTCTTGTCATCGCAATGTTCCTTGACCGTGTCATCACAATGCTCCATGACCCTTGTCATCACAAAGCTCCATGACCCCTGTCATCATAATGATCCATGACTCCTCTCCTCACAGTGCTCCAGTACCCTTTTCATCACAATGCTCCATGCCATTGTCAGCACAATGCTCCTTGGACACTGTCATCAAAATCCTCCATCCCCTTTTCATCACAATGCTCCCTATATCCTGTCACTACAATGCTCCATGCCCGTGTACACACAATGCTCCTTGACCCGTGTCATCAAAATGCTTTATGAACCTTGTTATCAGAATGTTCCATGACCCCTGTCATCAGAATGATCCATGACCCTTGTAATCACAATGGTACATGGCCTTCTCATCACAAAGTTCCATGGCCTCTGTCATCACCAAGCTCCATGGTCTTTCTCATCACAATGCTCTATGACCCCTGTCAGCACAATGCTTTATGAAGTTTGTTTTCAAAATGCACCATGACCGCTGTCATCAAAATAATCCATGACCGTTGTCATCACACTGCTGCATGATACCTTTCATCCCGTTTCTCTGTGACCGCTGTCATTAGGATGCTCCAGGACAATATTCATCTCAATGCCCCATGCCCCCTGTAATCACAGTGCCCCATAACCCCTGTCATCACAATGCTCCATGACCCTGTCATCAGAATGCTACATGAGCCTGTCATCACATTGTTCCATGGCCTATGTATTCACAATGCTCCATGGACCCTGTAATCACAGTGCTCCATGTTCCCTTTCAACAGAATGTCCCATGACCCCAGTCACCACAAGGTTCCCTGCCCTTGTCATCACAATGCTCCATGACCCTTGGAATCACAATGGTACATGGCCTTGTCATCACAATGTTCCATGGCCTCTGTCATCACTATGCTCCTTGGTCTTTCTCATCACAATGCTCTATGACCCCTGTCATCAAAATGCTTGATGACCATTGTCATCACAATGCTCCAAGGCCCCGTTCATCACAATGCCTCATGGTTTTGGAATCACAATGCTCAATGATCCCTATCCTCACAATGCTCCATGCCATTGTCATCAAAATGCCCCATGGCCCCTGTAATCACAATGCTCCATGGCCCTTGTCATCACAATGCTCGATGACCCGTGTCATCACAGTGTTCCAGGCCACATGTCATCACAATCATCCATGACTTCTTTCATCACAATGCTCCAATACACCTGGCATCACAATGCTCCATGGCCCCTGTTATCATATTGCTCCATGATCTCTTTCATCACAATGCTCCATGACCAGTGTCATCACCATGCCTCATGACGCCTGTCATCTCAATGCTCAATGGCCCCTTTCTTCACAATGCTCCATGAATCCAGTCACCACAATGTTCCCTGCCCTTTTCATCACAATGCTCCATGGGCCCTGTCATCACAATGTTCCATGCCCTTGTCATCAAAATGCTCCAGAACCCTTGTCATCATAATGCTCCGTGCCAATGTCATTAAAATGCCCCATGACACTTGTCATCACCATGCTCCATGGCCTTTGTCAACACAATGTTCCATGGCCCCTGTCATCACAATGCTCCATGCCCTTGTCATCAAAATGCTCGAGAACTCTTGTCATCATAATGCTCCATGCCAAAGTCATCAAAATGCCCTATGACACTTGTCATCACAATGCTCCATGGCCTTTGTCATTACAATGTTCAATGGCCCCTGTCATCACAGTGCTCCATGATACCTTTCATCACAATTCTAGATGACCACTCTCATCACAATGCCCCATGACAGATGTCATCACAATTCGCCATGGTCCTTGTCATTACAATGCTCCATGAACCGTGTCATCACAAGGTACCAGGACACTTGTCATCACAATGATCCATGATCACTTTCATCACAATGCTCCATGAACCCTGTCATCTCAATGCTCCATAGCCTTTGTATTCACAATGCTCCATGGCCCCTTGTCATCACAGTGCTCCATGACCCCTTTTATCCCAATGCTCCAAGACCGCTGTCATCACAATGCCCTATGACGCCTGCCATCACAAATCTCCAAGGCCTCTCTTACCAAAAAGCTCCATGATCCCTGTCAGCACAATGCTCCATGACCCCTTTCATCACAATGTTCTCTGCCCATATCATCACAATGCTCCTTGTCACCTTTAATCACAATGCTCCATGCCCTTTCATCACTATGCTCCAGAATTCTTGTCATCGCAATGTTCCTTGACTGTGTCATCAGAATGCTCCATGACACTTGTCATCACAAAGCTCCATGACCCCTGTAATCACAATGATCCATGACTCCTTTCCTCACAGTGCTCCAGTACCATTTTTATCACAATCGTCCATGCCATTGTCAGCACAATGCTCCTTGAACCCTATCATCAAAATGCTCCTTCCCCTTTTCATCACAATGCTCCAGATATCCTATCATTACAATGCTCCATACCCGTGTCAACACAATGCTCCATGACCCCTCTCATCAAAATGCTTTATGAACCTTGTTATCAGAATGTTCCATGACCACTGTCATGAAAATGATCCATGACCGTTGTCATCACAATGCTGCATGATACCTTTCATCCAAATTCTCTGGGACCGCTATCATCACAAAGCTCCAGGACAATTTTCATCACAATGCTCCATGCCCCCTGTCATCACAGTGAACCATAACCCCTGTAATCACAATGTTGCATGACCCTGTCATCACAATGCCCCATGACAGATGTCATCACAATTCGCCATGGTTCTTGTCATCACAATGCTCCATGCCCCCTGTCATCACAGTGCACCATAACCCCTGTAATCACAATGATCCATGACCCTGTCATCACAATGCTACATGACCCCTGTCATAACATTGTTCCATGGCCTATGTATTAACAATGCTCCATGGACCCTGTAATCACACTACTCCATGCTCCCTTTCAACACAGTGCTCCATGCCCCCTGTCATCACAGTGAACCATAACCCCTGTAATCACAATGCTGCATGACCCTGTCATCACAATGCCCCATGACAGATGTCATCACAATTCGCCATGGTTCTTGTCATCACAATGCTCCATGAACCGTGTCATCACAAGGTTCCAGGACACTTGTCATCACAATGAGCCATGATCACTTTCATCACAATGCTCCATGAAACCTGTCATCTCAATGCTCCATAACCTTTGTATTCACAATGCTCCATGGCCCCTGTAATCACAGTGCTCCATGACCCCTTTCACCACAATGCTCCATGACCCCTGTCATCACAATGTTCTCTGCCCATATCATCACAATGCTCCTTGTCACCTTTTATCACAATGCTCCATGCCCTTTCATCACAATGCTCCAGAATTCTTGTCATCGCAATGTTCCTTGACCGTGTCATCAAAATGCTCCATGACCCTTGTCATCACAAAGCTCCATGACCCCTGTCATCACAATGATCCATGACTCCTTTCCTCACAGTGCTCCAGTACCCTTTTCATCACAATGCTCCATGCCATTGTCAGCACAATGCTCCTTGGACCCTGTCATCAAAATGCTCCATCCCCTTTTCATCACAATGCTCCAGATATCCTATCACTACAATGCTCCATGCCCGTGTCAACACAATACTCCATGACCCCTGTCATCAAAATGCTTTATGAACCTTCTTATCAGAATGTTCCATGACCCCTGTAATCACAATGCTCCATGCCCTTGTCATCACAAGGCTCCAGAACTCTTGTCATCATAATCCTCCATGTCTGTTTCATCACCATGCTCCATGACACTTTTCATAACAATTCTCCATAGCCCCTTTCATTACTGTGCTCCATAATAACTTTAATCACATTTCTAGATGACCACTGCCATCACAATGCCCCATGACACGTGTCATCACAATTCGCCTTGGCGCTTGTCATCTCAATGCTGTACGAACCGTGTCATCACTAGGTTCCAGGACACTTATCATCACAGTGATCCATTACCACTTTCAGCACAATGCTCCATGACCACTGTCATCTCAATGCTCCATGGCATTTGTATTCACAATGCTCCTTGGCCCCTCTCATCACAGTGCTCCTTGACTCCTTTTATCACAATGCTCCAAGACCGCTCTCATCACAATGCCCCATGACGCCTGCCATCACAAGTCTCCAAGGCCTCTCTTACCAAAAATCTCCATGATCCCTGTCAGCACAATGTTCCATGACACTTTTCAGCACAATGCTCCATGACCCCTGTCATCACAAAGTTCTCTGCCCATATCATCACAATTCTCCTTGTCACCTTTAATCACAATGCTCCATTCCCTTTCATCACAATGCTCCTGAATTCTTGTCATCGCAATGTTCCTTGACCGTGTCATCACAATGCTCCATGACCCTTGTCATCACAAAGCTCCATGACCCCTGTCATCATAATGATCCATGACTCCTCTCCTCACAGTGCTCCAGTACCCTTTTCATCACAATGCTCCATGCCATTGTCAGCACAATGCTCCTTGGACACTGTCATCAAAATCCTCCATCCCCTTTTCATCACAATGCTCCCGATATCCTGTCACTACAATGCTCCATGCCCGTGTCAACACAATGCTCCTTGACCCGTGTCATCAAAATGCTTTATGAACCTTGTTATCAGAATGTTCCATGACCCCTGTCATCAGAATGATCCATGACCCTTGTCATCACAATGGTACATGGCCTTCTCATCACAAAGTTCCATGGCCTCTGTCATCACCAAGCTCCATGGTCTTTCTCATCACAATGCTCTATGACCCCTGTCAGCACAATGCTTTATGAAGTTTGTTTTCAAAATGCACCATGACCGCTGTCATCAAAATAATCCATGACCGTTGTCATCACACTGCTGCATGATACCTTTCATCCCGTTTCTCTGTGACCGCTGTCATTAGGATGCTCCAGGACAATATTCATCTCAATGCCCCATGCCCCCTGTAATCACAGTGCCCCATAACCCCTGTCATCACAATGCTCCATGACCCTGTCATCAGAATGCTACATGAGCCTGTCATCACATTGTTCCATGGCCTATGTATTCACAATGCTCCATGGACCCTGTAATCAGAGTGCTCCATGTTCCCTTTCAACAGAATGTCCCATGACCCCAGTCACCACAAGGTTCCCTGCCCTTGTCATCACAATGCTCCATGACCCTTGGAATCACAATGGTACATGGCCTTGTCATCACAATGTTCCATGGCCTCTGTCATCACTATGCTCCATGGTCTTTCTCATCACAATGCTCTATGACCCCTGTCATCAAAATGCTTGATGACCATTGTCATCACAATGCTCCAAGGCCCCGTTCATCACAATGCCTCATGGTTTTGGAATCACAATGCTCAATGATCCCTGTCCTCACAATGCTCCATGCCATTGTCATCACAATGCCCCATGGCCCCTGTAATCACAATGCTCCATGGCCCTTGTCATCACAATGCTCGATGACCCGTGTCATCACAGTGTTCCAGGCCACATGTCATCACAATCATCCATGACTTCTTTCATCACAATGCTCCAATACACCTGGCATCACAATGCTCCATGGCCCCTGTTATCATATTGCTCCATGATCTCTTTCATCACAATGCTCCATGACCAGTGTCATCACCATGCCTCATGACGCCTGTCATCTCAATGCTCAATGGCCCCTTTCTTCACAATGCTCCATGAATCCAGTCATCACAATGTTCCCTGCCCTTTTCATCACAATGCTCCATGGGCCCTGTCATCACAATGTTCCATGCCCTTGTCATCAAAATGCTCCAGAACCCTTGTCATCATAATGCTCCGTGCCAATGTCATTAAAATGCCCCATGACACTTGTCATCACCATGCTCCATGGCCTTTGTCAACACAATGTTCCATGGCCCCTGTCATCACAATGCTCCATGCCCTTGTCATCAAAATGCTCGAGAACTCTTGTCATCATAATGCTCCATGCCAAAGTCATCAAAATGCCCTATGACACTTGTCATCACAATGCTCCATGGCCTTTGTCATTACAATGTTCAATGGCCCCTGTCATCACAGTGCTCCATGATACCTTTCATCACAATTCTAGATGACCACTCTCATCACAATGCCCCATGACAGATGTCATCACAATTCGCCATGGTCCTTGTCATTACAATGCTCCATGAACCGTGTCATCACAAGGTTCCAGGACACTTGTCATCACAATGATCCATGATCACTTTCATCACAATGCTCCATGAACCCTGTCATCTCAATGCTCCATAGCCTTTGTATTCACAATGCTCCATGGCCCCTTGTCATCACAGTGCTCCATGACCCCTTTTATCCCAATGCTCCAAGACCGCTGTCATCACAATGCCCTATGACGCCTGCCATCACAAATCTCCAAGGCCTCTCTTACCAAAAAGCTCCATGATCCCTGTCAGCACAATGTTCCATGACACTTTTCATCACAATGCTCCATGACCCCTTTCATCACAATGTTCTCTGCCCATATCATCACAATGCTCCTTGTCACCTTTAATCACAATGCTCCATGCCCTTTCATCACTATGCTCCAGAATTCTTGTCATCGCAATGTTCCTTGACTGTGTCATCAGAATGCTCCATGACACTTGTCATCACAAAGCTCCATGACCCCTGTAATCACAATGATCCATGACTCCTTTCCTCACAGTGCTCCAGTACCATTTTTATCACAATCGTCCATGCCATTGTCAGCACAATGCTCCTTGAACCCTATCATCAAAATGCTCCATCCCCTTTTCATCACAATGCTCCAGATATCCTATCATTACAATGCTCCATACCCGTGTCAACACAATGCTCCATGACCCCTCTCATCAAAATGCTTTATGAACCTTGTTATCAGAATGTTCCATGACCACTGTCATGAAAATGATCCATGACCGTTGTCATCACAATGCTGCATGATACCTTTCATCCAAATTCTCTGGGACCGCTATCATCACAAAGCTCCAGGACAATTTTCATCACAATGCTCCATGCCCCCTGTCATCACAGTGAACCATAACCCCTGTAATCACAATGTTGCATGACCCTGTCATCACAATGCCCCATGACAGATGTCATCACAATTCGCCATGGTTCTTGTCATCACAATGCTCCATGCCCCCTGTCATCACAGTGCACCATAACCCCTGTAATCACAATGATCCATGACCCTGTCATCACAATGCTACATGACCCCTGTCATAACATTGTTCCATGGCCTATGTATTAACAATGCTCCATGGACCCTGTAATCACACTACTCCATGCTCCCTTTCAACACAGTGCTCCATGCCCCCTGTCATCACAGTGAACCATAACCCCTGTAATCACAATGCTGCATGACCCGGTCATCACAATGCCCCATGACAGATGTCATCACAATTCGCCATGGTTCTTGTCATCACAATGCTCCATGAACCGTGTCATCACAAGGTTCCAGGACACTTGTCATCACAATGAGCCATGATCACGTTCATCACAATGCTCCATGAAACCTGTCATCTCAATGCTCCATAACCTTTGTATTCACAATGCTCCATGGCCCCTGTAATCACAGTGCTCCATGACCCCTTTCACCACAATGCTCCATGACCCCTGTCATCACAATGTTCTCTGCCCATATCATCACAATGCTCCTTGTCACCTTTTATCACAATGCTCCATGCCCTTTCATCACAATGCTCCAGAATTCTTGTCATCGCAATGTTCCTTGACCGTGTCATCAAAATGCTCCATGACCCTTGTCATCACAAAGCTCCATGACCCCTGTCATCACAATGATCCATGACTCCTTTCCTCACAGTGCTCCAGTACCCTTTTCATCACAATGCTCCATGCCATTGTCAGCACAATGCTCCTTGGACCCTGTCATCAAAATGCTCCATCCCCTTTTCATCACAATGCTCCAGATATCCTATCACTACAATGCTCCATGCCCGTGTCAACACAATACTCCATGACCCCTGTCATCAAAATGCTTTATGAACCTTCTTATCAGAATGTTCCATGACCCCTGTAATCACAATGCTCCATGCCCTTGTCATCACAAGGCTCCAGAACTCTTGTCATCATAATCCTCCATGTCTGTTTCATCACCATGCTCCATGACACTTTTCATAACAATTCTCCATAGCCCCTTTCATTACTGTGCTCCATAATAACTTTAATCACATTTCTAGATGACCACTGCCATCACAATGCCCCATGACACGTGTCATCACAATTCGCCTTGGCGCTTGTCATCTCAATGCTGTACGAACCGTGTCATCACTAGGTTCCAGGACACTTATCATCACAGTGATCCATTACCACTTTCAGCACAATGCTCCATGACCACTGTCATCTCAATGCTCCATGGCATTTGTATTCACAATGCTCCTTGGCCCCTCTCATCACAGTGCTCCTTGACTCCTTTTATCACAATGCTCCAAGACCGCTCTCATCACAATGCCCCATGACGCCTGCCATCACAAGTCTCCAAGGCCTCTCTTACCAAAAATCTCCATGATCCTTGTCAGCACAATGTTCCATGACACTTTTCAGCACAATGCTCCATGACCCCTGTCATCACAAAGTTCTCTGCCCATATCATCACAATTCTCCTTGTCACCTTTAATCACAATGCTCCATTCCCTTTCATCACAATGCTCCTGAATTCTTGTCATCGCAATGTTCCTTGACCGTGTCATCACAATGCTCCATGACCCTTGTCATCACAAAGCTCCATGACCCCTGTCATCATAATGATCCATGACTCCTCTCCTCACAGTGCTCCAGTACCCTTTTCATCACAATGCTCCATGCCATTGTCAGCACAATGCTCCTTGGACACTGTCATCAAAATCCTCCATCCCCTTTTCATCACAATGCTCCCGATATCCTGTCACTACAATGCTCCATGCCCGTGTCAACACAATGCTCCTTGACCCGTGTCATCAAAATGCTTTATGAACCTTGTTATCAGAATGTTCCATGACCCCTGTCATCAGAATGATCCATGACCCTTGTCATCACAATGGTACATGGCCTTCTCATCACAAAGTTCCATGGCCTCTGTCATCACCAAGCTCCATGGTCTTTCTCATCACAATGCTCTATGACCCCTGTCAGCACAATGCTTTATGAAGTTTGTTTTCAAAATGCACCATGACCGCTGTCATCAAAATAATCCATGACCGTTGTCATCACACTGCTGCATGATACCTTTCATCCCGTTTCTCTGTGACCGCTGTCATTAGGATGCTCCAGGACAATATTCATCTCAATGCCCCATGCCCCCTGTAATCACAGTGCCCCATAACCCCTGTCATCACAATGCTCCATGACCCTGTCATCAGAATGCTACATGAGCCTGTCATCACATTGTTCCATGGCCTATGTATTCACAATGCTCCATGGACCCTGTAATCACAGTGCTCCATGTTCCCTTTCAACAGAATGTCCCATGACCCCAGTCACCACAAGGTTCCCTGCCCTTGTCATCACAATGCTCCATGACCCTTGGAATCACAATGGTACATGGCCTTGTCATCACAATGTTCCATGGCCTCTGTCATCACTATGCTCCATGGTCTTTCTCATCACAATGCTCTATGACCCCTGTCATCAAAATGCTTGATGACCATTGTCATCACAATGCTCCAAGGCCCCGTTCATCACAATGCCTCATGGTTTTGGAATCACAATGCTCAATGATCCCTGTCCTCACAATGCTCCATGCCATTGTCATCACAATGCCCCATGGCCCCTGTAATCACAATGCTCCATGGCCCTTGTCATCACAATGCTCGATGACCCGTGTCATCACAGTGTTCCAGGCCACATGTCATCACAATCATCCATGACTTCTTTCATCACAATGCTCCAATACACCTGGCATCACAATGCTCCATGGCCCCTGTTATCATATTGCTCCATGATCTCTTTCATCACAATGCTCCATGACCAGTGTCATCACCATGCCTCATGACGCCTGTCATCTCAATGCTCAATGGCCCCTTTCTTCACAATGCTCCATGAATCCAGTCATCACAATGTTCCCTGCCCTTTTCATCACAATGCTCCATGGGCCCTGTCATCACAATGTTCCATGCCCTTGTCATCAAAATGCTCCAGAACCCTTGTCATCATAATGCTCCGTGCCAATGTCATTAAAATGCCCCATGACACTTGTCATCACCATGCTCCATGGCCTTTGTCAACACAATGTTCCATGGCCCCTGTCATCACAATGCTCCATGCCCTTGTCATCAAAATGCTCGAGAACTCTTGTCATCATAATGCTCCATGCCAAAGTCATCAAAATGCCCTATGACACTTGTCATCACAATGCTCCATGGCCTTTGTCATTACAATGTTCAATGGCCCCTGTCATCACAGTGCTCCATGATACCTTTCATCACAATTCTAGATGACCACTCTCATCACAATGCCCCATGACAGATGTCATCACAATTCGCCATGGTCCTTGTCATTACAATGCTCCATGAACCGTGTCATCACAAGGTTCCAGGACACTTGTCATCACAATGATCCATGATCACTTTCATCACAATGCTCCATGAACCCTGTCATCTCAATGCTCCATAGCCTTTGTATTCACAATGCTCCATGGCCCCTTGTCATCACAGTGCTCCATGACCCCTTTTATCCCAATGCTCCAAGACCGCTGTCATCACAATGCCCTATGACGCCTGCCATCACAAATCTCCAAGGCCTCTCTTACCAAAAAGCTCCATGATCCCTGTCAGCACAATGTTCCATGACACTTTTCATCACAATGCTCCATGACCCCTTTCATCACAATGTTCTCTGCCCATATCATCACAATGCTCCTTGTCACCTTTAATCACAATGCTCCATGCCCTTTCATCACTATGCTCCAGAATTCTTGTCATCGCAATGTTCCTTGACTGTGTCATCAGAATGCTCCATGACACTTGTCATCACAAAGCTCCATGACCCCTGTAATCACAATGATCCATGACTCCTTTCCTCACAGTGCTCCAGTACCATTTTTGTCACAATCGTCCATGCCATTGTCAGCACAATGCTCCTTGAACCCTATCATCAAAATGCTCCATCCCCTTTTCATCACAATGCTCCAGATATCCTATCATTACAATGCTCCATACCCGTGTCAACACAATGTTCCATGACCCCTCTCATCAAAATGCTTTATGAACCTTGTTATCAGAATGTTCCATGACCACTGTCATGAAAATGATCCATGACCGTTGTCATCACAATGCTGCATGATACCTTTCATCCAAATTCTCTGGGACCGCTATCATCACAAAGCTCCCGGACAATTTTCATCACAATGCTCCATGCCCCCTGTCATCACAGTGAACCATAACCCCTGTAATCACAATGCTGCATGACCCTGTCATCACAATGCCCCATGACAGATGTCATCACAATTCGCCATGGTTCTTGTCATCACAATGCTCCATGAACCGTGTCATCACAAGGTTCCAGGACACTTGTCATCACAATGAGCCATGATCACTTTCATCACAATGCTCCATGAAACCTGTCATCTCAATGCTCCATAACCTTTGTATTCACAATGCTCCATGGCCCCTGTAATCACAGTGCTCCATGACCCCTTTCACCACAATGCTCCATGACCCCTGTCATCACAATGTTCTCTGCCCATATCATCACAATGCTCCTTGTCACCTTTTATCACAATGCTCCATGCCCTTTCATCACAATGCTCCAGAATTCTTGTCATCGCAATGTTCCTTGACCGTGTCATCAAAATGCTCCATGACCCTTGTCATCACAAAGCTCCATGACCCCTGTCATCACAATGATCCATGACTCCTTTCCTCACAGTGCTCCAGTACCCTTTTCATCACAATGCTCCATGCCATTGTCAGCACAATGCTCCTTGGACCCTGTCATCAAAATGCTCCATCCCCTTTTCATCACAATGCTCCAGATATCCTATCACTACAATGCTCCATGCCCGTGTCAACACAATACTCCATGACCCCTGTCATCAAAATGCTTTATGAACCTTCTTATCAGAATGTTCCATGACCCCTGTAATCACAATGCTCCATGCCCTTGTCATCACAAGGCTCCAGAACTCTTGTCATCATAATCCTCCATGTCTGTTTCATCACCATGCTCCATGACACTTTTCATAACATTTCTCCATAGCCCCTTTCATTACTGTGCTCCATAATAACTTTAATCACATTTCTAGATGACCACTGCCATCACAATGCCCCATGACACGTGTCATCACAATTCGCCTTGGCGCTTGTCATCTCAATGCTGTAGGAACCGTGTCATCACTAGGTTCCAGGACACTTATCATCACAGTGATCCATTACCACTTTCAGCACAATGCTACATGACCACTGTCATCTCAATGCTCCATGGCATTTGTATTCACAATGCTCCTTGGCCCCTCTCATCACAGTGCTCCTTGACTCCTTTTATCACAATGCTCCAAGACCGCTCTCATCACAATGCCCCATGACGCCTGCCATCACAAGTCTCCAAGGCCTCTCTTACCAAAAATCTCCATGATCCCTGTCAGCACAATGTTCCATGACACTTTTCAGCACAATGCTCCATGACCCCTGTCATCACAAAGTTCTCTGCCCATATCATCACAATTCTCCTTGTCACCTTTAATCACAATGCTCCATTCCCTTTCATCACAATGCTCCTGAATTCTTGTCATCGCAATGTTCCTTGACCGTGTCATCACAATGCTCCATGACCCTTGTCATCACAAAGCTCCATGACCCCTGTCATCATAATGATCCATGACTCCTCTCCTCACAGTGCTCCAGTACCCTTTTCATCACAATGCTCCATGCCATTGTCAGCACAATGCTCCTTGGACACTATCATCAAAATCCTCCATCCCCTTTTCATCACAATGCTCCCGATATCCTGTCACTACAATGCTCCATGCCCGTGTCAACACAATGCTCCTTGACCCGTGTCATCAAAATGCTTTATGAACCTTGTTATCAGAATGTTCCATGACCCCTGTCATCAGAATGATCCATGACCCTTGTCATCACAATGCTACATAGCCTTGTCATCACAAAGTTCCATGGCCTCTGTCATCACCAAGCTCCATGGTCTTTCTCATCACAATGCTCTATGACCCCTGTCAGCACAATGCTTTATGAAGTTTGTTTTCAAAATGCACCATGACCGCTGTCATCAAAATAATCCATGACCGTTGTCATCACACTGCTGCATGATACCTTTCATCCCGTTTCTCTGTGACCGCTGTCATTAGGATGCTCCAGGACAATATTCATCTCAATGCCCCATGCCCCCTGTAATCACAGTGCCCCATAACCCCTGTCATCACAATGCTCCATGACCCTGTCATCAGAATGCTACATGAGCCTGTCATCACATTGTTCCATGGCCTATGTATTCACAATGCTCCATGGACCCTGTAATCACAGTGCTCCATGTTCCCTTTCAACAGAATGTCCCATGACCCCAGTCACCACAAGGTTCCCTGCCCTTGTCATCACAATGCTCCATGACCCTTGGAATCACAATGGTACATGGCCTTGTCATCACAATGTTCCATGGCCTCTGTCATCACTATGCTCCATGGTCTTTCTCATCACAATGCTCTATGACCCCTGTCATCAAAATGCTTGATGACCATTGTCATCACAATGCTCCAAGGCCCCGTTCATCACAATGCCTCATGGTTTTGGAATCACAATGCTCAATGATCCCTGTCCTCACAATGCTCCATGCCATTGTCATCACAATGCCCCATGGCCCCTGTAATCACAATGCTCCATGGCCCTTGTCATCACAATGCTCGATGACCCGTGTCATCACAGTGTTCCAGGCCACATGTCATCACAATCATCCATGACTTCTTTCATCACAATGCTCCAATACACCTGGCATCACAATGCTCCATGGCCCCTGTTATCATATTGCTCCATGATCTCTTTCATCACAATGCTCCATGACCAGTGTCATCACCATGCCTCATGACGCCTGTCATCTCAATGCTCAATGGCCCCTTTCTTCACAATGCTCCATGAATCCAGTCATCACAATGTTCCCTGCCCTTTTCATCACAATGCTCCATGGGCCCTGTCATCACAATGTTCCATGCCCTTGTCATCAAAATGCTCCAGAACCCTTGTCATCATAATGCTCCGTGCCAATGTCATTAAAATGCCCCATGACACTTGTCATCACCATGCTCCATGGGCTTTGTCAACACAATGTTCCATGGCCCCTGTCATCACAATGCTCCATGCCCTTGTCATCAAAATGCTCGAGAACTCTTGTCATCATAATGCTCCATGCCAAAGTCATCAAAATGCCCTATGACACTTGTCATCACAATGCTCCATGGCCTTTGTCATTACAATGTTCAATGGCCCCTGTCATCACAGTGCTCCATGATACCTTTCATCACAATTCTAGATGACCACTCTCATCACAATGCCCCATGACAGATGTCATCACAATTCGCCATGGTCCTTGTCATTACAATGCTCCATGAACCGTGTCATCACAAGGTTCCAGGACACTTGTCATCACAATGATCCATGATCACTTTCATCACAATGCTCCATGAACCCTGTCATCTCAATGCTCCATAGCCTTTGTATTCACAATGCTCCATGGCCCCTTGTCATCACAGTGCTCCATGACCCCTTTTATCCCAATGCTCCAAGACCGCTGTCATCACAATGCCCTATGACGCCTGCCATCACAAATCTCCAAGGCCTCTCTTACCAAAAAGCTCCATGATCCCTGTCAGCACAATGTTCCATGACACTTTTCATCACAATGCTCCATGACCCCTTTCATCACAATGTTCTCTGCCCATATCATCACAATGCTCCTTGTCACCTTTAATCACAATGCTCCATGCCCTTTCATCACTATGCTCCAGAATTCTTGTCATCGCAATGTTCCTTGACTGTGTCATCAGAATGCTCCATGACACTTGTCATCACAAAGCTCCATGACCCCTGTAATCACAATGATCCATGACTCCTTTCCTCACAGTGCTCCAGTACCATTTTTATCACAATCGTCCATGCCATTGTCAGCACAATGCTCCTTGAACCCTATCATCAAAATGCTCCATCCCCTTTTCATCACAATGCTCCAGATATCCTATCATTACAATGCTCCATACCCGTGTCAACACAATGCTCCATGACCCCTCT
This sequence comes from Balaenoptera physalus, assembly GCF_965194825.1. NCBI lineage: Eukaryota > Metazoa > Chordata > Mammalia > Artiodactyla > Balaenopteridae > Balaenoptera > Balaenoptera physalus. The sequence goes on along the minus strand of NC_138893.1, from coordinate 20,733,336 downwards.
CATCAAAATGCTTTATGAACCTTGTTATCAGAATGTTCCATGACCACTGTCATGAAAATGATCCATGACCGTTGTCATCACAATGCTGCATGATACCTTTCATCCAAATTCTCTGGGACCGCTATCATCACAAAGCTCTAGGACAATTTTCATCACAATGCTCCATGCCCCCTGTCATCACAGTGAACCATAACCCCTGTAATCACAATGTTGCATGACCCTGTCATCACAATGCCCCATGACAGATGTCATCACAATTCGCCATGGTTCTTGTCATCACAATGCTCCATGCCCCCTGTCATCACAGTGCACCATAACCCCTGTAATCACAATGATCCATGACCCTGTCATCACAATGCTACATGACCCCTGTCATAACATTGTTCCATGGCCTATGTATTAACAATGCTCCATGGACCCTGTAATCACACTACTCCATGCTCCCTTTCAACACAGTGCTCCATGCCCCCTGTCATCACAGTGAACCATAACCCCTGTAATCACAATGCTGCATGACCCTGTCATCACAATGCCCCATGACAGATGTCATCACAATTCGCCATGGTTCTTGTCATCACAATGCTCCATGAACCGTGTCATCACAAGGTTCCAGGACACTTGTCATCACAATGAGCCATGATCACTTTCATCACAATGCTCCATGAAACCTGTCATCTCAATGCTCCATAACCTTTGTATTCACAATGCTCCATGGCCCCTGTAATCACAGTGCTCCATGACCCCTTTCACCACAATGCTCCATGACCCCTGTCATCACAATGTTCTCTGCCCATATCATCACAATGCTCCTTGTCACCTTTTATCACAATGCTCCATGCCCTTTCATCACAATGCTCCAGAATTCTTGTCATCGCAATGTTCCTTGACCGTGTCATCAAAATGCTCCATGACCCTTGTCATCACAATGATCCATGACTCCTTTCCTCACAGTGCTCCAGTACCCTTTTCATCACAATGCTCCATGCCATTGTCAGCACAATGCTCCTTGGACCCTGTCATCAAAATGCTCCATCCCCTTTTCATCACAATGCTCCAGATATCCTATCACTACAATGCTCCATGCCCGTGTCAACACAATACTCCATGACCCCTGTCATCAAAATGCTTTATGAACCTTCTTATCAGAATGTTCCATGACCCCTGTAATCACAATGCTCCATGCCCTTGTCATCACAAGGCTCCAGAACTCTTGTCATCATAATCCTCCATGTCTGTTTCATCACCATGCTCCATGACACTTTTCATAACATTTCTCCATAGCCCCTTTCATTACTGTGCTCCATAATAACTTTAATCACATTTCTAGATGACCACTGCCATCACAATGCCCCATGACACGTGTCATCACAATTCGCCTTGGCGCTTGTCATCTCAATGCTGTAGGAACCGTGTCATCACTAGGTTCCAGGACACTTATCATCACAGTGATCCATTACCACTTTCAGCACAATGCTACATGACCACTGTCATCTCAATGCTCCATGGCATTTGTATTCACAATGCTCCTTGGCCCCTCTCATCACAGTGCTCCTTGACTCCTTTTATCACAATGCTCCAAGACCGCTCTCATCACAATGCCCCATGACGCCTGCCATCACAAGTCTCCAAGGCCTCTCTTACCAAAAATCTCCATGATCCCTGTCAGCACAATGTTCCATGACACTTTTCAGCACAATGCTCCATGACCCCTGTCATCACAAAGTTCTCTGCCCATATCATCACAATTCTCCTTGTCACCTTTAATCACAATGCTCCATTCCCTTTCATCACAATGCTCCTGAATTCTTGTCATCGCAATGTTCCTTGACCGTGTCATCACAATGCTCCATGACCCTTGTCATCACAAAGCTCCATGACCCCTGTCATCATAATGATCCATGACTCCTCTCCTCACAGTGCTCCAGTACCCTTTTCATCACAATGCTCCATGCCATTGTCAGCACAATGCTCCTTGGACACTATCATCAAAATCCTCCATCCCCTTTTCATCACAATGCTCCCGATATCCTGTCACTACAATGCTCCATGCCCGTGTCAACACAATGCTCCTTGACCCGTGTCATCAAAATGCTTTATGAACCTTGTTATCAGAATGTTCCATGACCCCTGTCATCAGAATGATCCATGACCCTTGTCATCACAATGCTACATAGCCTTGTCATCACAAAGTTCCATGGCCTCTGTCATCACCAAGCTCCATGGTCTTTCTCATCACAATGCTCTATGACCCCTGTCAGCACAATGCTTTATGAAGTTTGTTTTCAAAATGCACCATGACCGCTGTCATCAAAATAATCCATGACCGTTGTCATCACACTGCTGCATGATACCTTTCATCCCGTTTCTCTGTGACCGCTGTCATTAGGATGCTCCAGGACAATATTCATCTCAATGCCCCATGCCCCCTGTAATCACAGTGCCCCATAACCCCTGTCATCACAATGCTCCATGACCCTGTCATCAGAATGCTACATGAGCCTGTCATCACATTGTTCCATGGCCTATGTATTCACAATGCTCCATGGACCCTGTAATCACAGTGCTCCATGTTCCCTTTCAACAGAATGTCCCATGACCCCAGTCACCACAAGGTTCCCTGCCCTTGTCATCACAATGCTCCATGACCCTTGGAATCACAATGGTACATGGCCTTGTCATCACAATGTTCCATGGCCTCTGTCATCACTATGCTCCATGGTCTTTCTCATCACAATGCTCTATGACCCCTGTCATCAAAATGCTTGATGACCATTGTCATCACAATGCTCCAAGGCCCCGTTCATCACAATGCCTCATGGTTTTGGAATCACAATGCTCAATGATCCCTGTCCTCACAATGCTCCATGCCATTGTCATCACAATGCCCCATGGCCCCTGTAATCACAATGCTCCATGGCCCTTGTCATCACAATGCTCGATGACCCGTGTCATCACAGTGTTCCAGGCCACATGTCATCACAATCATCCATGACTTCTTTCATCACAATGCTCCAATACACCTGGCATCACAATGCTCCATGGCCCCTGTTATCATATTGCTCCATGATCTCTTTCATCACAATGCTCCATGACCAGTGTCATCACCATGCCTCATGACGCCTGTCATCTCAATGCTCAATGGCCCCTTTCTTCACAATGCTCCATGAATCCAGTCATCACAATGTTCCCTGCCCTTTTCATCACAATGCTCCATGGGCCCTGTCATCACAATGTTCCATGCCCTTGTCATCAAAATGCTCCAGAACCCTTGTCATCATAATGCTCCGTGCCAATGTCATTAAAATGCCCCATGACACTTGTCATCACCATGCTCCATGGGCTTTGTCAACACAATGTTCCATGGCCCCTGTCATCACAATGCTCCATGCCCTTGTCATCAAAATGCTCGAGAACTCTTGTCATCATAATGCTCCATGCCAAAGTCATCAAAATGCCCTATGACACTTGTCATCACAATGCTCCATGGCCTTTGTCATTACAATGTTCAATGGCCCCTGTCATCACAGTGCTCCATGATACCTTTCATCACAATTCTAGATGACCACTCTCATCACAATGCCCCATGACAGATGTCATCACAATTCGCCATGGTCCTTGTCATTACAATGCTCCATGAACCGTGTCATCACAAGGTTCCAGGACACTTGTCATCACAATGATCCATGATCACTTTCATCACAATGCTCCATGAACCCTGTCATCTCAATGCTCCATAGCCTTTGTATTCACAATGCTCCATGGCCCCTTGTCATCACAGTGCTCCATGACCCCTTTTATCCCAATGCTCCAAGACCGCTGTCATCACAATGCCCTATGACGCCTGCCATCACAAATCTCCAAGGCCTCTCTTACCAAAAAGCTCCATGATCCCTGTCAGCACAATGTTCCATGACACTTTTCATCACAATGCTCCATGACCCCTTTCATCACAATGTTCTCTGCCCATATCATCACAATGCTCCTTGTCACCTTTAATCACAATGCTCCATGCCCTTTCATCACTATGCTCCAGAATTCTTGTCATCGCAATGTTCCTTGACTGTGTCATCAGAATGCTCCATGACACTTGTCATCACAAAGCTCCATGACCCCTGTAATCACAATGATCCATGACTCCTTTCCTCACAGTGCTCCAGTACCATTTTTATCACAATCGTCCATGCCATTGTCAGCACAATGCTCCTTGAACCCTATCATCAAAATGCTCCATCCCCTTTTCATCACAATGCTCCAGATATCCTATCATTACAATGCTCCATACCCGTGTCAACACAATGCTCCATGACCCCTCTCATCAAAATGCTTTATGAACCTTGTTATCAGAATGTTCCATGACCACTGTCATGAAAATGATCCATGACCGTTGTCATCACAATGCTGCATGATACCTTTCATCCAAATTCTCTGGGACCGCTATCATCACAAAGCTCCAGGACAATTTTCATCACAATGCTCCATGCCCCCTGTCATCACAGTGAACCATAACCCCTGTAATCACAATGTTGCATGACCCTGTCATCACAATGCCCCATGACAGATGTCATCACAATTCGCCATGGTTCTTGTCATCACAATGCTCCATGCCCCCTGTCATCACAGTGCACCATAACCCCTGTAATCACAATGATCCATGACCCTGTCATCACAATGCTACATGACCCCTGTCATAACATTGTTCCATGGCCTATGTATTAACAATGCTCCATGGACCCTGTAATCACACTACTCCATGCTCCCTTTCAACACAGTGCTCCATGCCCCCTGTCATCACAGTGAACCATAACCCCTGTAATCACAATGCTGCATGACCCTGTCATCACAATGCCCCATGACAGATGTCATCACAATTCGCCATGGTTCTTGTCATCACAATGCTCCATGAACCGTGTCATCACAAGGTTCCAGGACACTTGTCATCACAATGAGCCATGATCACTTTCATCACAATGCTCCATGAAACCTGTCATCTCAATGCTCCATAACCTTTGTATTCACAATGCTCCATGGCCCCTGTAATCACAGTGCTCCATGACCCCTTTCACCACAATGCTCCATGACCCCAGTCATCACAATGTTCTCTGCCCATATCATCACAATGCTCCTTGTCACCTTTTATCACAATGCTCCATGCCCTTTCATCACAATGCTCCAGAATTCTTGTCATCGCAATGTTCCTTGACCGTGTCATCAAAATGCTCCATGACCCTTGTCATCACAAAGCTCCATGACCCCTGTCATCACAATGATCCATGACTCCTTTCCTCACAGTGCTCCAGTACCCTTTTCATCACAATGCTCCATGCCATTGTCAGCACAATGCTCCTTGGACCCTGTCATCAAAATGCTCCATCCCCTTTTCATCACAATGCTCCAGATATCCTATCACTACAATGCTCCATGCCCGTGTCAACACAATACTCCATGAACCCTGTCATCAAAATGCTTTATGAACCTTGTTATCAGAATGTTCCATGACCCCTGTCATCAAAATGATCCATGACCGTTGTCATCAAAATGCTGCATGATACCTTTTATGGCAATTCTCTGTGACCTCTGTCATCACAATGCTCCAAGACAATTTTCATCACAATGCTCCATACCCCTGTCATCACAGTGCCCCATAACACCTGTAATCACAATACTGCCTGGACCCTGTAATAACACTGCTCCATGTTCCCTTTCAACACAATGCTCCATGACCCCTGTCATCACAATGTTCCATGAAAGTTCTCATCAAAATGCTCCATGACCCTGGTCACCACAAGGTTCCCAGCCCTTGTCATCACAATGCTCTATTACCCATGTAATCACAATGGTACATGGCCTTCTCATCACAATGTTCCATGGCCTCTGTCATCACCATGCTCCATGGTCTTTCTCATCACAATGCTCTATGACTCCTGTCAACACAATGCTTGATGACCATTGTCATCACAATTCTCCAAGGCCCCTGTCATCAAAATGCCTCATGGTCTTTGTAATCACAATGCTCAATAACCCCTGTCATCACAATGCTACATGCCGTTGTCATCACAATGCTCCATGGCCACTGTAATCACAATGCTCCATGCCCTTGTCATCACAATGCTCCAGAACACTTGTCATCATAATACTCCATTCCCGTGTCATCCCATTGCTCAATGACCCTTATCATCAAAATGTTCCTTGGACTTTGTCATCACTGTGCTCCATGATACCTTTAATCAAAACTCTACATGACCACTGTCATCACAATGCAAGATGACAAATGTCATCACAATGCCCCATGACACGTGTCATCACAATTCGCCTTGGCACTTGTCATCTCAATGCTGTAGGAACCGTGTCATCACTAGGTTCCAGGACACTTGTCATCACAGTGATCCATGACCACTTTCATCACAATGCTCGAAGAACTCTGTTATCTCAATGCTCCATTGTCCCGATAATCGCATTGCTCCATTAACACTTTCATCACAATGCTCCTTGACCACTGTCACCATAATGCCCCATGACGTCTCTCATCACTGTGCTCCAAGGCCACTCTCATCAAAATGCTCCATGATCTGTCAGCACAATATTGCATGACACTTGTCATCACAATGCTCCATGATCCCTGTAATCACAATGATCCCTGCCAATGTCATCACAATGCTCCATGTCCCCTATAATCACAATGCTCCATGCCTTTTTCCTCACAATGCTGCAGAATTCTTGTCATCACAATGTTCCATGACTGTGTCATCACAATGCTACATGAACCTGGTCATCACAGTTCTCCATGACCTTTGTCATCACAATGCTCTATGTCGCTTTTCATCACAATTCTCAATGACCACTTTAACCACTATGCTCGCTGACCATTTTCATCACATTTCTCTATAGTCATTAAAATTCCCCATGGCCTCTTTCTTCACAATGCTCCATGATGCCTGTCATCACAATGCTCCATGGCTTTTGTTATCACAATGCTGCAGGACCAGTTTCATCACAATACTCCATCCCCCTTGTCATCACGGTGCACAATGAAACCTTTCATTACAGTGCTCCATGACACTTGTCATCACAATGCTCCATGGCCTTTATCGTCACAATGCTCCCAGGCACTTTTCATCACGATGTTCCATGAAAACTTTCATCACATTGCTCCATGACCATTTTCATCACAATTGTCCGTACCCTTGTCAACACAATGCTGCATAATCACAGTCATCACAATTCTCCATGACTGCTGTCATCACAATAATCCAGGACAAGTTTCATAACAATGCTTCATGCCCCCAGTCATCACAGTGCTCCATGATACCTTTCATCACAATTCCTAGATGATCAAGGTCATCACATTGCCCCATGACACCTGTCATCACAATTCGCTATGACTCTTGTCATCACAATACTCGATGAACCGTGTCATCACAGTGTTCCAGGACACATGTCATCACAATGATCCATGACTACTTTCATCACAATGCTCCAATACACCTGTCATTACAATGCTCCCTGGCCCCTGTTATCATATTGCTCCATGATCTCTTTCATCACAATGCTCCATGACCACTGTCATCACCATGCCTCATGACGCCTGTCATCTCAATGCTCCATGGCCCCTTTCATCACAATGCTCCATGAACCCAGTCATCACAATGTTCCCTGCCCTTTTCATCACAATGCTCCATGGGCCCTGTCATCACAATGCTCTATGCCCTTGTCATCAAAATGCTCCAGAACTCTTGTCATCATAATGCTCCATGCCAATGTCATCAAAATGCCCCATGACACTTGTCATCACAATGCTCCATGGCCTTTGTCATCACAATGTTCCATGGTCCCTGTAATCACAGTGCTCCCTGATACCTTTCATCACAATTCTAGATGACCACTGTCACCACAATGCCCCATGACTGATGTCATCACAATTCGCATGGTCCTTGTCATCACAATGCTCCATGAACCGTGTCATCACAAGGTTCCAGGACACTTGTCATCACAATGATCCATGATCACTTTCATCACAATGCTCCATGAAACCTGTCATCTCAATGCTCCATAGCCTTTGTATTCACAATGCTCCATGGCCCCTTGTCATCACAGTGCTCTATGACCCATTTCATCAAAATGCTCCAAGACCGCTGTCATCACAATGCCCCATGACGCCTGCCATCACAAATCTCCAAGGCCTCTCTTACCAGAAAGCTCCATGATCCCTGTCAGCACAATGTTCCATGACACTTTTCATCACAATGCTCCATGACCCCTGTCATCACAAAGTTCTCTGCCCATATCATCACAATGCTCCTTGTCACCTTTAATCACAATGCTCCATGCCCTTTCATCACAATGCTCCAGAATTCTTGTTATCGCAATGATCCTTGACCGTGTCATTACAATGCTCCATGACCCTTGTCATCACAAATCTCCATGACCCCTGTCATCACAATGATCCATGACTCCTTTCCTCACAGTGTTCCAGTACCCTTTTCATCACAATGTTCCATGTCATTTTAAGCTCAATGATCTTTGGACCCTGTCATCAAAATGCTCCATCCCCTTTTCATCAGAATGCTCCAGATATCCTATCATTACAATGCTCCATGCCCGTGTCATCACAATGCTCCATGCCGTTGTCATCACAATGCTCCATGGCCCTGTAATCACAATGTTCCATGCCCTTGTCATCACAATGCTCCAGAACAGTTGTCATCATAATACTCCATTCCCGTGTCATCCCATTGCTCAATGACACTTGTCATCAAAATGTTCCTTGGCCTTTGTCATCACAGTGCTCCATGATACCTTTAATCAAAACTCTATATGACCACTGTCATCACAATTCAAGATGACCAATGTCATCACAATGCCCCATGACACGTGTCATCACAATTCGCCTTGGCCCTTGTCATCTCAATGCTGTAGGCACCGTGTCATCACTACGTTCCAGGACACTTGTCATCACAGTGATCCATGACCACTTTAATCACAATGCTCCAGGAACTCTGTTATCTCAATGCTCCATGGCCTTTGTATTCACAATGCTCCATTGTCCCGATAATCGCGTAGCTCCATGAACACTTTCATCATAATGCTCCTTGACCACTGTCACCATAATGCCCCATGACGTCTCTCATCACTGTGCTCCAAGGCTACTCTCATCAAAATGCTCCATGATCTGTGTCTGCACAATATTGCATGACACTTGTCATCACAATGTTCCATGACAGATGTCATCACAATTCGCCATGGTCTTGTCATTACAATGCTCCATGAACCGTGTCATCACTAGGTTCCAGGACAGTTGGCATCACAGTGATCCATGACCACTTTTCAACACAATGCTCCATGACCCCTGTCATCACAAAGTTCTCTGCCCATATCATCACAATGCTCCTTGTCACCTTTTATCACAATGCTCCATGCCCTTTCATCACAATGCTCCAGAATTCTTTTCATCGCAATGTTCCTTGACTGTGTCATCAAAATGCTCCATGAACCTTGTCATCACAAAGCTCCATGACCCCTGTCATCAAAATGATCCATGACTCCTTTCCTCACAGTGCTCCAGTACCCTTTTCATCACAATGCTCCATGCCATTGTCAGCACAATGCTCCTTGGACCATGTCATCAAAATGCTCCATCCCCTTTTCATCACAATGCTCCAGATATCCTATCACTACAATGCTCCATGCCCGTGTCAACACAATACTCCATGACCCCTGTCATCAAAATGCTTTATGAACCTTCTTATCAGAATGTTCCATGACCCCTGTAATCACAATGCTCCATGCCCTTGTCATCACAAGGCTCCAGAACTCTTGTCATCATAATCCTCCATGTCTGTTTCATCACCATGCTCCATGACACTTTTCATAACAATGCTCCATAGCCCCTTTCATTACTGTGCTCCCTAATAACTTTAATCACATTTCTAGATGACCACTGCCATCACAATGCCCCATGACACGTGTCATCACAATTCGCCTTGGCCCTTGTCATCTCAATGCTGTAGGAACCGTGTCATCACTAGGTTCCAGGACACTTATCATCACAGTGATCCATTACCACTTTCAGCACAATGCTCCATGACCACTGTCATCTCAATGCTCCATGGCCTTTGTATTCACAATGCTCCATGGCCCCTGTAATCACAGTGCTCTATGACCCATTTCATCAAAATGCTCCAAGACTGCTCTCATCACAATGCCCCATGACGCCTGCCATCACAAATCTCCAAGGCCTCTCATACCAGAAAGCTCCATGATCCCTGTCAGCACAATGTTCCATGACACTTTTCATCAAAATGCTCCATGACCACTGTCATCATAAAGTTCCCTGCCCATATCATCACAATGTTCCTTGTCACCTTTAATCACAATGCTCCATGCCCTTTCATCACAATGCTCCAGAATTCTTGTTATCGCAATGATCTTTGACCGTGTCATTACAATGCTCCATGACCCTTGTCATCACAAATCTCCATGACCCCTGTCATCACAATGATCCATGACTCCTTTCCTCACAGTGCTCCAGTACCCTTTTCATCACAATGTTCCATGACATTGTAAGCTCAATGATCTTTGGACCCTGTCATCAAAATGCTGCATCCCCTTTTCATCAGAATGCTCCAGATATCCTATCATTACAATGCTCCATGCCCGTGTCATCACAATGCTCCATGCCGTTGTCATCACAATGCTCCATGGCCCTGTAATCACAGTGTTCCATGCCCTTGTCATCACAATGCTCCAGAACAGTTGTCATCATAAAACTCCATTCCCGTGTCATCCCATTGCTCAATGACACTTGTCATCAAAATGTTCCTTGGCCTTTGTCATCACAGTGCTCCATGATACCTTTAATCAAAACTCTATATGACCACTGTCATCACAATGCAAGATGTCCAATGTCATCACAATGCCCCATGACACGTGTCATCACAATTCGCCTTGGCTCTTGTCATCTCAATGCTGTAGGAACCGTGTCATCACTAGGTTCCAGGACACTTGTCATCACAGTGATCCATGACCACTTTAATAACAATGCTCCAGTAACTCTGTTATCTCAATGCTCCATGGCCTTTGTATTCACAATGCTCCATTGTCCCGATAATCGCGTAGCTCCATGAACACTTTCATCATAATGCTCCTTGACCACTGTCACCATAATGCCCCATGACGTCTCTCATCACTCTGCTCCAAGGCCACTCTCATCAAAATGCTCCATGATCTGTGTCTGCACAATATTGCATGACACTTGTCATCACAATGTTCCATGATCCTTGTAATCACAATGATCCCTGCCAATGTCATCACAATGATCCATGACAGATGTCATCACAATTCGCCATGGTCTTGTCATTACAATGCTCCATGAACCGTGTCATCACAAGGTTCCAGGACACTTGTCATCACAATGATCCATGATCACATTCATCACAATGCTCCAGGAACCCTGTCATCTCAATGCTCCATAGCCTTTGTATTCACAATGCTCCATGGTCCCTCTCATCACAGTGCTCCTTGACTCCTTTTATCACAATGCTCCAAGACCGCTCTCATCACAATGCCCCATGACACCTGCCATCACAAGTCTCCAAGGCCTCTCTTACCAAAAATCTCCATGATCCCTGTCAGCACAATGTTCCATGACACTTTTCAGCACAATGCTCCATGACCCCTGTCATCACAAAGTTCTCTGCCCATATCATCACAATTCTCCTTGTCACCTTTAATCACAATGCTCCATTCCCTTTCATCACAATGCTCCTGAATTCTTGTCATCGCAATGTTCCTTGACCGTGTCATCACAATGCTCCATGACCCTTGTCATCACAAATCTCCATGACCCCTGTCATCACAATGATCCATGACTCCTTTCCTCACAGTGTTCCAGTACCCTTTTCATCACAATGTTCCATGTCATTTTAAGCTCAATGATCTTTGGACCCTGTCATCAAAATGCTCCATCCCCTTTTCATCAGAATGCTCCAGATATCCTATCATTACAATGCTCCATGCCCGTGTCATCACAATGCTCCATGCCGTTGTCATCACAATGCTCCATGGCCCTGTAATCACAATGTTCCATGCCCTTGTCATCACAATGCTCCAGAACAGTTGTCATCATAATACTCCATTCCCGTGTCATCCCATTGCTCAATGACACTTGTCATCAAAATGTTCCTTGGCCTTTGTCATCACAGTGCTCCATGATACCTTTAATCAAAACTCTATATGACCACTGTCATCACAATTCAAGATGACCAATGTCATCACAATGCCCCATGACACGTGTCATCACAATTCGCCTTGGCCCTTGTCATCTCAATGCTGTAGGCACCGTGTCATCACTACGTTCCAGGACACTTGTCATCACAGTGATCCATGACCACTTTAATCACAATGCTCCAGGAACTCTGTTATCTCAATGCTCCATGGCCTTTGTATTCACAATGCTCCATTGTCCCGATAATCGCGTAGCTCCATGAACACTTTCATCATAATGCTCCTTGACCACTGTCACCATAATGCCCCATGACGTCTCTCATCACTGTGCTCCAAGGCTACTCTCATCAAAATGCTCCATGATCTGTGTCTGCACAATATTGCATGACACTTGTCATCACAATGTTCCATGACAGATGTCATCACAATTCGCCATGGTCTTGTCATTACAATGCTCCATGAACCGTGTCATCACTAGGTTCCAGGACAGTTGGCATCACAGTGATCCATGACCACTTTTCAACACAATGCTCCATGACCCCTGTCATCACAAAGTTCTCTGCCCATATCATCACAATGCTCCTTGTCACCTTTTATCACAATGCTCCATGCCCTTTCATCACAATGCTCCAGAATTCTTTTCATCGCAATGTTCCTTGACTGTGTCATCAAAATGCTCCATGAACCTTGTCATCACAAAGCTCCATGACCCCTGTCATCAAAATGATCCATGACTCCTTTCCTCACAGTGCTCCAGTACCCTTTTCATCACAATGCTCCATGCCATTGTCAGCACAATGCTCCTTGGACCATGTCATCAAAATGCTCCATCCCCTTTTCATCACAATGCTCCAGATATCCTATCACTACAATGCTCCATGCCCGTGTCAACACAATACTCCATGACCCCTGTCATCAAAATGCTTTATGAACCTTCTTATCAGAATGTTCCATGACCCCTGTAATCACAATGCTCCATGCCCTTGTCATCACAAGGCTCCAGAACTCTTGTCATCATAATCCTCCATGTCTGTTTCATCACCATGCTCCATGACACTTTTCATAACAATGCTCCATAGCCCCTTTCATTACTGTGCTCCCTAATAACTTTAATCACATTTCTAGATGACCACTGCCATCACAATGCCCCATGACACGTGTCATCACAATTCGCCTTGGCCCTTGTCATCTCAATGCTGTAGGAACCGTGTCATCACTAGGTTCCAGGACACTTATCATCACAGTGATCCATTACCACTTTCAGCACAATGCTCCATGACCACTGTCATCTCAATGCTCCATGGCCTTTGTATTCACAATGCTCCATGGCCCCTGTAATCACAGTGCTCTATGACCCATTTCATCAAAATGCTCCAAGACTGCTCTCATCACAATGCCCCATGACGCCTGCCATCACAAATCTCCAAGGCCTCTCATACCAGAAAGCTCCATGATCCCTGTCAGCACAATGTTCCATGACACTTTTCATCAAAATGCTCCATGACCACTGTCATCATAAAGTTCCCTGCCCATATCATCACAATGTTCCTTGTCACCTTTAATCACAATGCTCCATGCCCTTTCATCACAATGCTCCAGAATTCTTGTTATCGCAATGATCTTTGACCGTGTCATTACAATGCTCCATGACCCTTGTCATCACAAATCTCCATGACCCCTGTCATCACAATGATCCATGACTCCTTTCCTCACAGTGCTCCAGTACCCTTTTCATCACAATGTTCCATGACATTGTAAGCTCAATGATCTTTGGACCCTGTCATCAAAATGCTGCATCCCCTTTTCATCAGAATGCTCCAGATATCCTATCATTACAATGCTCCATGCCCGTGTCATCACAATGCTCCATGCCGTTGTCATCACAATGCTCCATGGCCCTGTAATCACAATGTTCCATGCCCTTGTCATCACAATGCTCCAGAACAGTTGTCATCATAAAACTCCATTCCCGTGTCATCCCATTGCTCAATGACACTTGTCATCAAAATGTTCCTTGGCCTTTGTCATCACAGTGCTCCATGATACCTTTAATCAAAACTCTATATGACCACTGTCATCACAATGCAAGATGTCCAATGTCATCACAATGCCCCATGACACGTGTCATCACAATTCGCCTTGGCTCTTGTCATCTCAATGCTGTAGGAACCGTGTCATCACTAGGTTCCAGGACACTTGTCATCACAGTGATCCATGACCACTTTAATAACAATGCTCCAGTAACTCTGTTATCTCAATGCTCCATGGCCTTTGTATTCACAATGCTCCATTGTCCCGATAATCGCGTAGCTCCATGAACACTTTCATCATAATGCTCCTTGACCACTGTCACCATAATGCCCCATGACGTCTCTCATCACTCTGCTCCAAGGCCACTCTCATCAAAATGCTCCATGATCTGTGTCTGCACAATATTGCATGACACTTGTCATCACAATGTTCCATGATCCTTGTAATCACAATGATCCCTGCCAATGTCATCACAATGATCCATGACAGATGTCATCACAATTCGCCATGGTCTTGTCATTACAATGCTCCATGAACCGTGTCATCACAAGGTTCCAGGACACTTGTCATCACAATGATCCATGATCACATTCATCACAATGCTCCAGGAACCCTGTCATCTCAATGCTCCATAGCCTTTGTATTCACAATGCTCCATGGTCCCTCTCATCACAGTGCTCCTTGACTCCTTTTATCACAATGCTCCAAGACCGCTCTCATCACAATGCCCCATGACACCTGCCATCACAAGTCTCCAAGGCCTCTCTTACCAAAAATCTCCATGATCCCTGTCAGCACAATGTTCCATGACACTTTTCAGCACAATGCTCCATGACCCCTGTCATCACAAAGTTCTCTGCCCATATCATCACAATTCTCCTTGTCACCTTTAATCACAATGCTCCATTCCCTTTCATCACAATGCTCCTGAATTCTTGTCATCGCAATGTTCCTTGACCGTGTCATCACAATGCTCCATGACCCTTGTCATCACAAAGCTCCATGACCCCTGTCATCATAATGATCCATGACTCCTCTCCTCACAGTGCTCCAGTACCCTTTTCATCACAATGCTCCATGCCATTGTCAGCACAATGCTCCTTGGACACTGTCATCAAAATCCTCCATCCCCTTTTCATCACAATGCTCCCTATATCCTGTCACTACAATGCTCCATGCCCGTGTACACACAATGCTCCTTGACCCGTGTCATCAAAATGCTTTATGAACCTTGTTATCAGAATGTTCCATGACCCCTGTCATCAGAATGATCCATGACCCTTGTAATCACAATGGTACATGGCCTTCTCATCACAAAGTTCCATGGCCTCTGTCATCACCAAGCTCCATGGTCTTTCTCATCACAATGCTCTATGACCCCTGTCAGCACAATGCTTTATGAAGTTTGTTTTCAAAATGCACCATGACCGCTGTCATCAAAATAATCCATGACCGTTGTCATCACACTGCTGCATGATACCTTTCATCCCGTTTCTCTGTGACCGCTGTCATTAGGATGCTCCAGGACAATATTCATCTCAATGCCCCATGCCCCCTGTAATCACAGTGCCCCATAACCCCTGTCATCACAATGCTCCATGACCCTGTCATCAGAATGCTACATGAGCCTGTCATCACATTGTTCCATGGCCTATGTATTCACAATGCTCCATGGACCCTGTAATCACAGTGCTCCATGTTCCCTTTCAACAGAATGTCCCATGACCCCAGTCACCACAAGGTTCCCTGCCCTTGTCATCACAATGCTCCATGACCCTTGGAATCACAATGGTACATGGCCTTGTCATCACAATGTTCCATGGCCTCTGTCATCACTATGCTCCTTGGTCTTTCTCATCACAATGCTCTATGACCCCTGTCATCAAAATGCTTGATGACCATTGTCATCACAATGCTCCAAGGCCCCGTTCATCACAATGCCTCATGGTTTTGGAATCACAATGCTCAATGATCCCTATCCTCACAATGCTCCATGCCATTGTCATCAAAATGCCCCATGGCCCCTGTAATCACAATGCTCCATGGCCCTTGTCATCACAATGCTCGATGACCCGTGTCATCACAGTGTTCCAGGCCACATGTCATCACAATCATCCATGACTTCTTTCATCACAATGCTCCAATACACCTGGCATCACAATGCTCCATGGCCCCTGTTATCATATTGCTCCATGATCTCTTTCATCACAATGCTCCATGACCAGTGTCATCACCATGCCTCATGACGCCTGTCATCTCAATGCTCAATGGCCCCTTTCTTCACAATGCTCCATGAATCCAGTCACCACAATGTTCCCTGCCCTTTTCATCACAATGCTCCATGGGCCCTGTCATCACAATGTTCCATGCCCTTGTCATCAAAATGCTCCAGAACCCTTGTCATCATAATGCTCCGTGCCAATGTCATTAAAATGCCCCATGACACTTGTCATCACCATGCTCCATGGCCTTTGTCAACACAATGTTCCATGGCCCCTGTCATCACAATGCTCCATGCCCTTGTCATCAAAATGCTCGAGAACTCTTGTCATCATAATGCTCCATGCCAAAGTCATCAAAATGCCCTATGACACTTGTCATCACAATGCTCCATGGCCTTTGTCATTACAATGTTCAATGGCCCCTGTCATCACAGTGCTCCATGATACCTTTCATCACAATTCTAGATGACCACTCTCATCACAATGCCCCATGACAGATGTCATCACAATTCGCCATGGTCCTTGTCATTACAATGCTCCATGAACCGTGTCATCACAAGGTACCAGGACACTTGTCATCACAATGATCCATGATCACTTTCATCACAATGCTCCATGAACCCTGTCATCTCAATGCTCCATAGCCTTTGTATTCACAATGCTCCATGGCCCCTTGTCATCACAGTGCTCCATGACCCCTTTTATCCCAATGCTCCAAGACCGCTGTCATCACAATGCCCTATGACGCCTGCCATCACAAATCTCCAAGGCCTCTCTTACCAAAAAGCTCCATGATCCCTGTCAGCACAATGCTCCATGACCCCTTTCATCACAATGTTCTCTGCCCATATCATCACAATGCTCCTTGTCACCTTTAATCACAATGCTCCATGCCCTTTCATCACTATGCTCCAGAATTCTTGTCATCGCAATGTTCCTTGACTGTGTCATCAGAATGCTCCATGACACTTGTCATCACAAAGCTCCATGACCCCTGTAATCACAATGATCCATGACTCCTTTCCTCACAGTGCTCCAGTACCATTTTTATCACAATCGTCCATGCCATTGTCAGTACAATGCTCCTTGAACCCTATCATCAAAATGCTCCTTCCCCTTTTCATCACAATGCTCCAGATATCCTATCATTACAATGCTCCATACCCGTGTCAACACAATGCTCCATGACCCCTCTCATCAAAATGCTTTATGAACCTTGTTATCAGAATGTTCCATGACCACTGTCATGAAAATGATCCATGACCGTTGTCATCACAATGCTGCATGATACCTTTCATCCAAATTCTCTGGGACCGCTATCATCACAAAGCTCCAGGACAATTTTCATCACAATGCTCCATGCCCCCTGTCATCACAGTGAACCATAACCCCTGTAATCACAATGTTGCATGACCCTGTCATCACAATGCCCCATGACAGATGTCATCACAATTCGCCATGGTTCTTGTCATCACAATGCTCCATGCCCCCTGTCATCACAGTGCACCATAACCCCTGTAATCACAATGATCCATGACCCTGTCATCACAATGCTACATGACCCCTGTCATAACATTGTTCCATGGCCTATGTATTAACAATGCTCCATGGACCCTGTAATCACACTACTCCATGCTCCCTTTCAACACAGTGCTCCATGCCCCCTGTCATCACAGTGAACCATAACCCCTGTAATCACAATGCTGCATGACCCTGTCATCACAATGCCCCATGACAGATGTCATCACAATTCGCCATGGTTCTTGTCATCACAATGCTCCATGAACCGTGTCATCACAAGGTTCCAGGACACTTGTCATCACAATGAGCCATGATCACTTTCATCACAATGCTCCATGAAACCTGTCATCTCAATGCTCCATAACCTTTGTATTCACAATGCTCCATGGCCCCTGTAATCACAGTGCTCCATGACCCCTTTCACCACAATGCTCCATGACCCCTGTCATCACAATGTTCTCTGCCCATATCATCACAATGCTCCTTGTCACCTTTTATCACAATGCTCCATGCCCTTTCATCACAATGCTCCAGAATTCTTGTCATCGCAATGTTCCTTGACCGTGTCATCAAAATGCTCCATGACCCTTGTCATCACAAAGCTCCATGACCCCTGTCATCACAATGATCCATGACTCCTTTCCTCACAGTGCTCCAGTACCCTTTTCATCACAATGCTCCATGCCATTGTCAGCACAATGCTCCTTGGACCCTGTCATCAAAATGCTCCATCCCCTTTTCATCACAATGCTCCAGATATCCTATCACTACAATGCTCCATGCCCGTGTCAACACAATACTCCATGACCCCTGTCATCAAAATGCTTTATGAACCTTCTTATCAGAATGTTCCATGACCCCTGTAATCACAATGCTCCATGCCCTTGTCATCACAAGGCTCCAGAACTCTTGTCATCATAATCCTCCATGTCTGTTTCATCACCATGCTCCATGACACTTTTCATAACAATTCTCCATAGCCCCTTTCATTACTGTGCTCCATAATAACTTTAATCACATTTCTAGATGACCACTGCCATCACAATGCCCCATGACACGTGTCATCACAATTCGCCTTGGCGCTTGTCATCTCAATGCTGTACGAACCGTGTCATCACTAGGTTCCAGGACACTTATCATCACAGTGATCCATTACCACTTTCAGCACAATGCTCCATGACCACTGTCATCTCAATGCTCCATGGCATTTGTATTCACAATGCTCCTTGGCCCCTCTCATCACAGTGCTCCTTGACTCCTTTTATCACAATGCTCCAAGACCGCTCTCATCACAATGCCCCATGACGCCTGCCATCACAAGTCTCCAAGGCCTCTCTTACCAAAAATCTCCATGATCCCTGTCAGCACAATGTTCCATGACACTTTTCAGCACAATGCTCCATGACCCCTGTCATCACAAAGTTCTCTGCCCATATCATCACAATTCTCCTTGTCACCTTTAATCACAATGCTCCATTCCCTTTCATCACAATGCTCCTGAATTCTTGTCATCGCAATGTTCCTTGACCGTGTCATCACAATGCTCCATGACCCTTGTCATCACAAAGCTCCATGACCCCTGTCATCATAATGATCCATGACTCCTCTCCTCACAGTGCTCCAGTACCCTTTTCATCACAATGCTCCATGCCATTGTCAGCACAATGCTCCTTGGACACTGTCATCAAAATCCTCCATCCCCTTTTCATCACAATGCTCCCGATATCCTGTCACTACAATGCTCCATGCCCGTGTCAACACAATGCTCCTTGACCCGTGTCATCAAAATGCTTTATGAACCTTGTTATCAGAATGTTCCATGACCCCTGTCATCAGAATGATCCATGACCCTTGTCATCACAATGGTACATGGCCTTCTCATCACAAAGTTCCATGGCCTCTGTCATCACCAAGCTCCATGGTCTTTCTCATCACAATGCTCTATGACCCCTGTCAGCACAATGCTTTATGAAGTTTGTTTTCAAAATGCACCATGACCGCTGTCATCAAAATAATCCATGACCGTTGTCATCACACTGCTGCATGATACCTTTCATCCCGTTTCTCTGTGACCGCTGTCATTAGGATGCTCCAGGACAATATTCATCTCAATGCCCCATGCCCCCTGTAATCACAGTGCCCCATAACCCCTGTCATCACAATGCTCCATGACCCTGTCATCAGAATGCTACATGAGCCTGTCATCACATTGTTCCATGGCCTATGTATTCACAATGCTCCATGGACCCTGTAATCACAGTGCTCCATGTTCCCTTTCAACAGAATGTCCCATGACCCCAGTCACCACAAGGTTCCCTGCCCTTGTCATCACAATGCTCCATGACCCTTGGAATCACAATGGTACATGGCCTTGTCATCACAATGTTCCATGGCCTCTGTCATCACTATGCTCCATGGTCTTTCTCATCACAATGCTCTATGACCCCTGTCATCAAAATGCTTGATGACCATTGTCATCACAATGCTCCAAGGCCCCGTTCATCACAATGCCTCATGGTTTTGGAATCACAATGCTCAATGATCCCTGTCCTCACAATGCTCCATGCCATTGTCATCACAATGCCCCATGGCCCCTGTAATCACAATGCTCCATGGCCCTTGTCATCACAATGCTCGATGACCCGTGTCATCACAGTGTTCCAGGCCACATGTCATCACAATCATCCATGACTTCTTTCATCACAATGCTCCAATACACCTGGCATCACAATGCTCCATGGCCCCTGTTATCATATTGCTCCATGATCTCTTTCATCACAATGCTCCATGACCAGTGTCATCACCATGCCTCATGACGCCTGTCATCTCAATGCTCAATGGCCCCTTTCTTCACAATGCTCCATGAATCCAGTCATCACAATGTTCCCTGCCCTTTTCATCACAATGCTCCATGGGCCCTGTCATCACAATGTTCCATGCCCTTGTCATCAAAATGCTCCAGAACCCTTGTCATCATAATGCTCCGTGCCAATGTCATTAAAATGCCCCATGACACTTGTCATCACCATGCTCCATGGCCTTTGTCAACACAATGTTCCATGGCCCCTGTCATCACAATGCTCCATGCCCTTGTCATCAAAATGCTCGAGAACTCTTGTCATCATAATGCTCCATGCCAAAGTCATCAAAATGCCCTATGACACTTGTCATCACAATGCTCCATGGCCTTTGTCATTACAATGTTCAATGGCCCCTGTCATCACAGTGCTCCATGATACCTTTCATCACAATTCTAGATGACCACTCTCATCACAATGCCCCATGACAGATGTCATCACAATTCGCCATGGTCCTTGTCATTACAATGCTCCATGAACCGTGTCATCACAAGGTTCCAGGACACTTGTCATCACAATGATCCATGATCACTTTCATCACAATGCTCCATGAACCCTGTCATCTCAATGCTCCATAGCCTTTGTATTCACAATGCTCCATGGCCCCTTGTCATCACAGTGCTCCATGACCCCTTTTATCCCAATGCTCCAAGACCGCTGTCATCACAATGCCCTATGACGCCTGCCATCACAAATCTCCAAGGCCTCTCTTACCAAAAAGCTCCATGATCCCTGTCAGCACAATGTTCCATGACACTTTTCATCACAATGCTCCATGACCCCTTTCATCACAATGTTCTCTGCCCATATCATCACAATGCTCCTTGTCACCTTTAATCACAATGCTCCATGCCCTTTCATCACTATGCTCCAGAATTCTTGTCATCGCAATGTTCCTTGACTGTGTCATCAGAATGCTCCATGACACTTGTCATCACAAAGCTCCATGACCCCTGTAATCACAATGATCCATGACTCCTTTCCTCACAGTGCTCCAGTACCATTTTTATCACAATCGTCCATGCCATTGTCAGCACAATGCTCCTTGAACCCTATCATCAAAATGCTCCATCCCCTTTTCATCACAATGCTCCAGATATCCTATCATTACAATGCTCCATACCCGTGTCAACACAATGCTCCATGACCCCTCTCATCAAAATGCTTTATGAACCTTGTTATCAGAATGTTCCATGACCACTGTCATGAAAATGATCCATGACCGTTGTCATCACAATGCTGCATGATACCTTTCATCCAAATTCTCTGGGACCGCTATCATCACAAAGCTCCAGGACAATTTTCATCACAATGCTCCATGCCCCCTGTCATCACAGTGAACCATAACCCCTGTAATCACAATGTTGCATGACCCTGTCATCACAATGCCCCATGACAGATGTCATCACAATTCGCCATGGTTCTTGTCATCACAATGCTCCATGCCCCCTGTCATCACAGTGCACCATAACCCCTGTAATCACAATGATCCATGACCCTGTCATCACAATGCTACATGACCCCTGTCATAACATTGTTCCATGGCCTATGTATTAACAATGCTCCATGGACCCTGTAATCACACTACTCCATGCTCCCTTTCAACACAGTGCTCCATGCCCCCTGTCATCACAGTGAACCATAACCCCTGTAATCACAATGCTGCATGACCCGGTCATCACAATGCCCCATGACAGATGTCATCACAATTCGCCATGGTTCTTGTCATCACAATGCTCCATGAACCGTGTCATCACAAGGTTCCAGGACACTTGTCATCACAATGAGCCATGATCACGTTCATCACAATGCTCCATGAAACCTGTCATCTCAATGCTCCATAACCTTTGTATTCACAATGCTCCATGGCCCCTGTAATCACAGTGCTCCATGACCCCTTTCACCACAATGCTCCATGACCCCTGTCATCACAATGTTCTCTGCCCATATCATCACAATGCTCCTTGTCACCTTTTATCACAATGCTCCATGCCCTTTCATCACAATGCTCCAGAATTCTTGTCATCGCAATGTTCCTTGACCGTGTCATCAAAATGCTCCATGACCCTTGTCATCACAAAGCTCCATGACCCCTGTCATCACAATGATCCATGACTCCTTTCCTCACAGTGCTCCAGTACCCTTTTCATCACAATGCTCCATGCCATTGTCAGCACAATGCTCCTTGGACCCTGTCATCAAAATGCTCCATCCCCTTTTCATCACAATGCTCCAGATATCCTATCACTACAATGCTCCATGCCCGTGTCAACACAATACTCCATGACCCCTGTCATCAAAATGCTTTATGAACCTTCTTATCAGAATGTTCCATGACCCCTGTAATCACAATGCTCCATGCCCTTGTCATCACAAGGCTCCAGAACTCTTGTCATCATAATCCTCCATGTCTGTTTCATCACCATGCTCCATGACACTTTTCATAACAATTCTCCATAGCCCCTTTCATTACTGTGCTCCATAATAACTTTAATCACATTTCTAGATGACCACTGCCATCACAATGCCCCATGACACGTGTCATCACAATTCGCCTTGGCGCTTGTCATCTCAATGCTGTAGGAACCGTGTCATCACTAGGTTCCAGGACACTTATCATCACAGTGATCCATTACCACTTTCAGCACAATGCTCCATGACCACTGTCATCTCAATGCTCCATGGCATTTGTATTCACAATGCTCCTTGGCCCCTCTCATCACAGTGCTCCTTGACTCCTTTTATCACAATGCTCCAAGACCGCTCTCATCACAATGCCCCATGACGCCTGCCATCACAAGTCTCCAAGGCCTCTCTTACCAAAAATCTCCATGATCCTTGTCAGCACAATGTTCCATGACACTTTTCAGCACAATGCTCCATGACCCCTGTCATCACAAAGTTCTCTGCCCATATCATCACAATTCTCCTTGTCACCTTTAATCACAATGCTCCATTCCCTTTCATCACAATGCTCCTGAATTCTTGTCATCGCAATGTTCCTTGACCGTGTCATCACAATGCTCCATGACCCTTGTCATCACAAAGCTCCATGACCCCTGTCATCATAATGATCCATGACTCCTCTCCTCACAGTGCTCCAGTACCCTTTTCATCACAATGCTCCATGCCATTGTCAGCACAATGCTCCTTGGACACTGTCATCAAAATCCTCCATCCCCTTTTCATCACAATGCTCCCGATATCCTGTCACTACAATGCTCCATGCCCGTGTCAACACAATGCTCCTTGACCCGTGTCATCAAAATGCTTTATGAACCTTGTTATCAGAATGTTCCATGACCCCTGTCATCAGAATGATCCATGACCCTTGTCATCACAATGGTACATGGCCTTCTCATCACAAAGTTCCATGGCCTCTGTCATCACCAAGCTCCATGGTCTTTCTCATCACAATGCTCTATGACCCCTGTCAGCACAATGCTTTATGAAGTTTGTTTTCAAAATGCACCATGACCGCTGTCATCAAAATAATCCATGACCGTTGTCATCACACTGCTGCATGATACCTTTCATCCCGTTTCTCTGTGACCGCTGTCATTAGGATGCTCCAGGACAATATTCATCTCAATGCCCCATGCCCCCTGTAATCACA
Organism: Balaenoptera physalus; assembly: GCF_965194825.1. Taxonomy (NCBI): domain Eukaryota; kingdom Metazoa; phylum Chordata; class Mammalia; order Artiodactyla; family Balaenopteridae; genus Balaenoptera; species Balaenoptera physalus. The sequence continues at coordinate 20,708,869 of NC_138893.1, read as the reverse complement.
GTGCCCCATAACCCCTGTCATCACAATGCTCCATGACCCTGTCATCAGAATGCTACATGAGCCTGTCATCACATTGTTCCATGGCCTATGTATTCACAATGCTCCATGGACCCTGTAATCACAGTGCTCCATGTTCCCTTTCAACAGAATGTCCCATGACCCCAGTCACCACAAGGTTCCCTGCCCTTGTCATCACAATGCTCCATGACCCTTGGAATCACAATGGTACATGGCCTTGTCATCACAATGTTCCATGGCCTCTGTCATCACTATGCTCCATGGTCTTTCTCATCACAATGCTCTATGACCCCTGTCATCAAAATGCTTGATGACCATTGTCATCACAATGCTCCAAGGCCCCGTTCATCACAATGCCTCATGGTTTTGGAATCACAATGCTCAATGATCCCTGTCCTCACAATGCTCCATGCCATTGTCATCACAATGCCCCATGGCCCCTGTAATCACAATGCTCCATGGCCCTTGTCATCACAATGCTCGATGACCCGTGTCATCACAGTGTTCCAGGCCACATGTCATCACAATCATCCATGACTTCTTTCATCACAATGCTCCAATACACCTGGCATCACAATGCTCCATGGCCCCTGTTATCATATTGCTCCATGATCTCTTTCATCACAATGCTCCATGACCAGTGTCATCACCATGCCTCATGACGCCTGTCATCTCAATGCTCAATGGCCCCTTTCTTCACAATGCTCCATGAATCCAGTCATCACAATGTTCCCTGCCCTTTTCATCACAATGCTCCATGGGCCCTGTCATCACAATGTTCCATGCCCTTGTCATCAAAATGCTCCAGAACCCTTGTCATCATAATGCTCCGTGCCAATGTCATTAAAATGCCCCATGACACTTGTCATCACCATGCTCCATGGCCTTTGTCAACACAATGTTCCATGGCCCCTGTCATCACAATGCTCCATGCCCTTGTCATCAAAATGCTCGAGAACTCTTGTCATCATAATGCTCCATGCCAAAGTCATCAAAATGCCCTATGACACTTGTCATCACAATGCTCCATGGCCTTTGTCATTACAATGTTCAATGGCCCCTGTCATCACAGTGCTCCATGATACCTTTCATCACAATTCTAGATGACCACTCTCATCACAATGCCCCATGACAGATGTCATCACAATTCGCCATGGTCCTTGTCATTACAATGCTCCATGAACCGTGTCATCACAAGGTTCCAGGACACTTGTCATCACAATGATCCATGATCACTTTCATCACAATGCTCCATGAACCCTGTCATCTCAATGCTCCATAGCCTTTGTATTCACAATGCTCCATGGCCCCTTGTCATCACAGTGCTCCATGACCCCTTTTATCCCAATGCTCCAAGACCGCTGTCATCACAATGCCCTATGACGCCTGCCATCACAAATCTCCAAGGCCTCTCTTACCAAAAAGCTCCATGATCCCTGTCAGCACAATGTTCCATGACACTTTTCATCACAATGCTCCATGACCCCTTTCATCACAATGTTCTCTGCCCATATCATCACAATGCTCCTTGTCACCTTTAATCACAATGCTCCATGCCCTTTCATCACTATGCTCCAGAATTCTTGTCATCGCAATGTTCCTTGACTGTGTCATCAGAATGCTCCATGACACTTGTCATCACAAAGCTCCATGACCCCTGTAATCACAATGATCCATGACTCCTTTCCTCACAGTGCTCCAGTACCATTTTTGTCACAATCGTCCATGCCATTGTCAGCACAATGCTCCTTGAACCCTATCATCAAAATGCTCCATCCCCTTTTCATCACAATGCTCCAGATATCCTATCATTACAATGCTCCATACCCGTGTCAACACAATGTTCCATGACCCCTCTCATCAAAATGCTTTATGAACCTTGTTATCAGAATGTTCCATGACCACTGTCATGAAAATGATCCATGACCGTTGTCATCACAATGCTGCATGATACCTTTCATCCAAATTCTCTGGGACCGCTATCATCACAAAGCTCCCGGACAATTTTCATCACAATGCTCCATGCCCCCTGTCATCACAGTGAACCATAACCCCTGTAATCACAATGCTGCATGACCCTGTCATCACAATGCCCCATGACAGATGTCATCACAATTCGCCATGGTTCTTGTCATCACAATGCTCCATGAACCGTGTCATCACAAGGTTCCAGGACACTTGTCATCACAATGAGCCATGATCACTTTCATCACAATGCTCCATGAAACCTGTCATCTCAATGCTCCATAACCTTTGTATTCACAATGCTCCATGGCCCCTGTAATCACAGTGCTCCATGACCCCTTTCACCACAATGCTCCATGACCCCAGTCATCACAATGTTCTCTGCCCATATCATCACAATGCTCCTTGTCACCTTTTATCACAATGCTCCATGCCCTTTCATCACAATGCTCCAGAATTCTTGTCATCGCAATGTTCCTTGACCGTGTCATCAAAATGCTCCATGACCCTTGTCATCACAAAGCTCCATGACCCCTGTCATCACAATGATCCATGACTCCTTTCCTCACAGTGCTCCAGTACCCTTTTCATCACAATGCTCCATGCCATTGTCAGCACAATGCTCCTTGGACCCTGTCATCAAAATGCTCCATCCCCTTTTCATCACAATGCTCCAGATATCCTATCACTACAATGCTCCATGCCCGTGTCAACACAATACTCCATGAACCCTGTCATCAAAATGCTTTATGAACCTTGTTATCAGAATGTTCCATGACCCCTGTCATCAAAATGATCCATGACCGTTGTCATCAAAATGCTGCATGATACCTTTTATCGCAATTCTCTGTGACCTCTGTCATCACAATGCTCCAAGACAATTTTCATCACAATGCTCCATACCCCTGTCATCACAGTGCCCCATAACACCTGTAATCACAATACTGCCTGGACCTTGTAATAACACTGCTCCATGTTCCCTTTCAACACAATGCTCCATGACCCCTGTCATCACAATGTTCCATGAAAGTTCTCATCAAAATGCTCCATGACCCTGGTCACCACAAGGTTCCCAGCCCTTGTCATCACAATGCTCTATTACCCATGTAATCACAATGGTACATGGCCTTCTCATCACAATGTTCCATGGCCTCTGTCATCACCATGCTCCATGGTCTTTCTCATCACAATGCTCTATGACTCCTGTCAACACAATGCTTGATGACCATTGTCATCACAATTCTCCAAGGCACCTGTCATCAAAATGCCTCATGGTCTTTGTAATCACAATGCTCAATAACCCCTGTCATCACAATGCTACATGCCGTTGTCATCACAATGCTCCATGGCCACTGTAATCACAATGCTCCATGCCCTTGTCATCACAATGCTCCAGAACACTTGTCATCATAATACTCCATTCCCGTTTCATCCCATTGCTCAATGACCCTTGTCATCAAAATGTTCCTTGGACTTTGTCATCACTGTGCTCCATGATACCTTTAATCAAAATTCTACATGACCACTGTCATCACAATGCAAGATGACAAATGTCATCACAATGCCCCATGACACGTGTCATCACATTTCGCCTTGGCACTTGTCATCTCAATGCTGTAGGAACCGTGTCATCACTAGGTTCCAGGACACTTGTCATCACAGTGATCCATGACCACTTTCATCACAATGCTCGAAGAACTCTGTTATCTCAATGCTCCATTGTCCCGATAATCGCATTGCTCCATTAACACTTTCATCACAATGCTCCTTGACCACTGTCACCATAATGCCCCATGACGTCTCTCATCACTGTGCTCCAAGGCCACTCTCATCAAAATGCTCCATGATCTGTGTCAGCACAATATTGCATGACACTTGTCATCACAATGCTCCATGATCCCTGTAATCACAATGATCCCTGCCAATGTCATCACAATGCTCCATGTCTCCTGTAATCACAATGCTCCATGCCCTTGTCATCAGAAGTCTTCAGAGCTCTTGTCATTATAATGCTCCATGCCAATGTCATCAAAATGCCCCATGACACTTGTCTTCAAAATGATCCATTACCACTTTCATCACAATGCTCCATGACCCCTGTCATCTCAATGCTCCATAGCCTATGTATTCACAATGCTCCATGGCCCCTGTAATCACAGTGCTCCATGACCCCTTTCACCACAGTGCTCCAAGACCGCTGTCATCACAATGCCCCATCACGCCTGCCATCACAAATCTCCAAGCCCTCTCTTACCAAAAAGCTCCATGATCCCAGTCAGCACAATGTTCCATGACACTTTTCATCACAATGCTCCATGACCACTGTCATCACAAAGTTCTCTGCCCATATCATCACAATGCTCCTTGTCTCCTTTAATCACGATGCTCCATGGCCTTTCATCACAATGCTCCAGAATTCTTCTCATCGCAATGTTCTTTGACCGTGTCATCACAATGCTCCATGACCCTTGTTATCACAAAGCTCCATGACCCCTGTCAGCACAATGATCCATGACTCCTTACCTCACAGTGCTCCAGTACCCTTTTCATCACAATGCTCCATGCCATTGTCAGCACAATGATCTTTGGACCCTGTCATCAAAATGCTCCATCCCCTTTTCATCAGAATGCTCCAGATATCCTATCATTACAATGCTCCATGCCCGTGTCATCATAATGCTACATGCCGTTGTCATCACAATGCTCCATGGCCCCTGTATTCACAATGCTACTGGCCCTTGTCATCACAATGCTCCAGAACACTTGTCATCATAATACTCCATTCCCGTCTCATCCCATTGCTCAATGACACTTGTCATCAAAATGTTCCTTGGCCTTTGTCATCACAGTGCTCCATGATACCTTTAATCAAAACTCTACATGACCACTGTCATCACAATGCAAGATGACCAATGTCATCACAATGCCCCATGACACGTGTCATCACAATTCGCCTTGGCCCTTGTCATCTCAATGCTGTAGGCACCGTGTCATCACTAGGTTCCAGGACAGTTGGCATCACAGTGATCCATGACCACTTTTCAACACAATGCTCCATGACCCCTGTCATCACAAAGTTCTCTGCCCATATCATCACAATGCTCCTTGTCACCTTTTATCACAATGCTCCATGCCGTTTCATCACAATGCTCCAGAATTCTTTTCATCGCAATGTTCCTTGACCGTGTCATCAAAATGCTCCATGAACCTTGTCATCACAAAGCTCCATGACCCCTGTCATCACAATGATCCATGACTCCTTTCCTCACAGTGCTCCAGTACCCTTTTCATCGCAATGCTCCATGCCATTGTCAGCACAATGCTCCTTGGACCCTGTCATCAAAATGCTCCATCCCCTTTTCATCACAATGCTCCAGATATCCTATCACTACAATGCTCCATGCCCGTGTCAACACCATACTCCATGACCCCTGTCATCAAAATGTTTTATGAACCTTCTTATCAGAATGTTCCATGACCCCTGTAATCACAATGCTCCATGCCCTTGTCATCACAAGGCTCCAGAACTCTTGTCATCATAATCCTCCATGTCTGTTTCATCACCATGCTCCATGACACTTTTCATAACAATGCTCCATAGCCCCTTTCATTACTGTGCTCCCTAATAACTTTAATCACATTTCTAGATGACCACTGCCATCACAATGCCCCATGACACGTGTCATCTCAATTCGCCTTGGCCCTTGTCATCTCAATGCTGTAGGAACCGTGTCATCACTAGGTTCCAGGACACTTGTCATCACAGTGATCCATTACCACTTTCAGCACAATGCTCCAGGAACTCTGTTATCTCAATGCTCCATGGCCTTTGTATTCACAATGCTCCATTGTCCCGATAATCGCGTAGCTCCATGAACACTTTCATCATAATGCTCCTTGACCACTGTCACCATAATGCCCCATGACGTCTCTCATCACTGTGCTCCAAGGCCACTCTCATCAAAATGCTCCATGATCTGTGTCTGCACAATATTGCATGACACGTGTCATCACAATTCGCCTTGGCCCTTGTCATCTCAATGCTGTAGGCACCGTGTCATCACTAGGTTCCAGGACAGTTGGCATCACAGTGATCCATGACCACTTTTCAACACAATGCTCCATGACCCCTGTCATCACAAAGTTCTCTGCCCATATCATCACAATGCTCCTTGTCACCTTTTATCACAATGCTCCATGCCCTTTCATCACAATGCTCCAGAATTCTTTTCATCGCAATGTTCCTTGACCGTGTCATCAAAATGCTCCATGAACCTTGTCATCACAAAGCTCCATGACCCCTGTCATCACAATGATCCATGACTCCTTTCCTCACAGTGCTCCAGTACCCTTTTCATCACAATGCTCCATGCCATTGTCAGCACAATGCTCCTTGGACCCTGTCATCAAAATGCTCCATCCCCTTTTCATCACAATGCTCCAGATATCCTATCACTACAATGCTCCATGCCCTTGTCAACACAATACTCCATGACCCCTGTCATCAAAATGCTTTATGAACCTTCTTATCAGAATGTTCCATGACCCCTGTAATCACAATGCTCCATGCCCTTGTCATCACAAGGCTCCAGAACTCTTGTCATCATAATCCTCCATGTCTGTTTCATCACCATGCTCCATGACACTTTTCATAACAATGCTCCATAGCCCTTTTCATTACTGTGCTCCCTAATAACTTTAATCACATTTCTAGATGACTACTGCCATCACAATGCCCCATGACATTGTCATCACAATTCGCCATGACCAATGTCATCACCATGCTCCATGAACTATGTCATCACTGGGTCCCAGGACACTTGTCATCACAATGATCCATTACCACTTTCAGCACAATGCTCCATGACCACTGTCATCTCAATGCTCCATGGCCTTTGTATTCACAATGCTCCATGGCCCCTGTAATCACAGTGCTCCATAACACCTTTCATCATAATGCTCCAAGACCACTGCCATCTGAATGCCCCATGACGCCTGTCATCACAATTCTCCAAGGCCCCTCTCATCACTATGCTCCATGACACTTGTCATCACATTGCTCCATAACACCTGTCATCACAGTGTTCGCTTACCATGTCATCACAATGCTCCATGTCCCCTATAATCACAATGCTCCATGCCTTTTTCCTCACAATGCTGCAGAATTCTTGTCATCACTATGTTCCATGACTGTGTCATCACAATGCTACATGAACCTGGTCATCACAGTTCTCCATGACCTTTGTCATCACAATGCTCTATGTCGCTTTTCATCACAATTCTCAATGACCACTTTAACCACTATGCTCGCTGACCATTTTCATCACATTTCTCTATAGTCATTAAAATTCCCCATGGCCTCTTTCTTCACAATGCTCCATGATGCCTGTCATCACAATGCTCCATGGCTTTTGTTATCACAATGCTGCAGGACCAGTTTCATCACAATACTCCATCCCCCTTGTCATCACGGTGCACAATGAAACCTTTCATTACAATGCTCCATGACACTTGTCATCACAATGCTCCATGGCCTTTATCGTCACAATGCTCCCAGGCACTTTTCATCACGATGTTCCATGAAAACTTTCATCACATTGCTCCATGACCATTTTCATCACAATTGTCCGTACCCTTGTCAACACAATGCTGCATAATCACAGTCATCACAATTCTCCATGACTGCTGTCATCACAATAATCCAGGACAAGTTTCATAACAATGCTTCATGCCCCCAGTCATCACAGTGCTCCATGATACCTTTCATCACAATTCCTAGATGATCAAGGTCATCACATTGCCCCATGACACCTGTCATCACAATTCGCTATGACCCTTGTCATCACAATACTCGATGAACCGTGTCATCACAGTGTTCCAGGACACATGTCATCACAATGATCCATGACTACTTTCATCACAATGCTCCAATACACCTGTCATCACAATGCTCCATGGCCCCTGTTATCATATTGCTCCATGATCTCTTTCATCACAATGCTCCATGACCACTGTCATCACCATGCCTCATGACGCCTGTCATCTCAATGCTCCATGGCCCCTTTCATCACAATGCTCCATGAACCCAGTCATCACAATGTTCCCTGCCCTTTTCATCACAATGCTCCATGGGCCCTGTCATCACAATGCTCTATGCCCTTGTCATCAAAATGCTCCAGAACTCTTGTCATCATAATGCTCCATGCCAATGACATCAAAATGCCCCATGACACTTGTCATCACAATGCTCCATGGCCTTTGTCATCACAATGTTCCATGGTCCCTGTAATCACAGTGCTCCCTGATACCTTTCATCACAATTCTAGATGACCACTGTCACCACAATGCCCCATGACTGATGTCATCACAATTCGCATGGTCCTTGTCATCACAATGCTCCATGAACCGTGTCATCACAAGGTTCCAGGACACTTGTCATCACAATGATCCATGATCACTTTCATCACAATGCTCCATGAAACCTGTCATCTCAATGCTCCATAGCCTTTGTATTCACAATGCTCCATGGCCCCTGTAATCACAGTGCTCTATGACCCATTTCATCAAAATGCTCCAAGACCGCTGTCATCACAATGCCCCATGACGCCTGCCATCACAAATCTCCAAGGCCTCTCTTACCAGAAAGCTCCATGATCCCTGTCAGCACAATGTTCCATGACACTTTTCATCACAATGCTCCATGACCCCTGTCATCACAAAGTTCTCTGCCCATATCATCACAATGCTCCTTATCACCTTTAATCACAATGCTCCATGCCCTTTCATCACAATGCTCCAGAATTCTTTTTATCGCAATGATCCTTGACCGTGTCATTACAATGCTCCATGACCCTTGTCATCACAAATCTCCATGACCCCTGTCATCACAATGATCCATGACTCCTTTCCTCACAGTGCTCCAGTACCCTTTTCATCACAATGTTCCATGCCATTGTAAGCTCAATGATCTTTGGACCCTGTCATCAAAATGCTCCATCCCCTTTTCATCAGAATGCTCCAGATATCCTATCATTACAATGCTCCATGCCCGTGTCATCACAATGCTCCATGCCGTTGTCATCACAATGCTCCATGGCCCTGTAATCACAATGTTCCATGCCCTTGTCATCACAATGCTCCAGAACAGTTGTCATCATAATACTCCATTCCCGTGTCATCCCATTGCTCAATGACACTTGTCATCAAAATGTTCCTTGGCCTTTGTCATCACAGTGCTCCATGATACCTTTAATCAAAACTCTATATGACCACTGTCATCACAATGCAAGATGACCAATGTCATCACAATGCCCCATGACACGTGTCATCACAATTCGCCTTGGCCCTTGTCATCTCAATGCTGTAGGCACCGTGTCATCCCTAGGTTCCAGGACACTTGTCATCACAGTGATCCATGACCACTTTAATCACAATGCTCCAGGAACTCTATTATCTCAATGCTCCATGGCCTTTGTATTCACAATGCTCCATTGTCCCGATAATCGCGTAGCTCCATGAACACTTTCATCATAATGCTCCTTGACCACTGTCACCATAATGCCCCATGACGTCTCTCATCACTGTGCTCCAAGGCCACTCTCATCAAAATGCTCCATGATCTGTGTCTGCACAATATTGCATGACACTTGTCATCACAATGCTCCATGATCCTTGTAATCACAATGATCCCTGCCAATGTCATCACAATGATCCATGACAGATGTCATCACAATTCGCCATGGTCTTGTCATTACAATGCTCCATGAACCGTGTCATCACAAGGTTCCAGGACACTTGTCATCACAATGATCCATGATCACATTCATCACAATGCTCCAGGAACCCTGTCATCTCAATGCTCCATAGCCTTTGTATTCACAATGCTCCATGGTCCCTCTCATCACAGTGCTCCTTGACTCCTTTTATCACAATGCTCCAAGACCGCTCTCATCACAATGCCCCATGACGCCTGCCATCACAAGTCTCCAAGGCCTCTCTTACCAAAAATCTCCATGATCCCTGTCAGCACAATGTTCCATGACACTTTTCAGCACAATGCTCCATGACCCCTGTCATCACAAAGTTCTCTGCCCATATCATCACAATTCTCCTTGTCACCTTTAATCACAATGCTCCATTCCTTTTCATCACAATGCTCCTGAATTCTTGTCATCGCAATGTTCCTTGACCGTGTCATCACAATGCTCCATGACCCTTGTCATCACAAAGCTCCATGACCCCTGTCAACATAATGAACCATGACTCCTCTCCTCACAGTGCTCCAGTACCATTTTCATCTAAATGCTCCATGCCATTGTCAGCACAATGCTCCTTGGACACTGTCATCAAAATCCTCCATCCCCTTTTCATCACAATGCTCCCCATATCCTGTCACTACAATGCTCCATGCCCGTGTCAACACAATGCTCCATGACCCGTGTCATCAAAATGCTTTATGAACCTTGTTATCAGAATGTTCCATGACCCCTGTCATCAGAATGATCCATGACCATTGTCATCACAATGCTACATAGCCTTGTCATCACAAAGTTCCATGGCCTCTGTCATCACCAAGCTCCATGGTCTTTCTCATCACAATGCTCTATGACCCCTGTCAGCACAATGCTTTATGAAGTTTGTTTTCAAAATGCACCATGACCGCTGTCATCAAAATAATCTATGACCGTTGTCATCACACTGCTGCATGATACCTTTCATCCCGTTTCTCTGTGACCGCTGTCATTAGGATGCTCCAGGACAATATTCATCTCAATGCCCCATGCCCCCTGTAATCACAGTGCCCCATAACCCCTGTCATCACAATGCTCCATGACCCTGTCATCAGAATGCTACATGAGCCTGTCATCACATTGTTCCATGGCCTATGTATTCACAATGCTCCATGGACCCTGTAATCACAGTGCTCCATGTTCCCTTTCAACAGAATGTCCCATGACCCCAGTCACCACAAGGTTCCCTGCCCTTGTCATCACAATGCTCCATGACCCTTGGAATCACAATGGTACATGGCCTTGTCATCACAATGTTCCATGCCCTTTTCATCAAAATGCTCGAGAACTCTTGTCATCATAATGCTCCATGCCAAAGTCATCAAAATGCCCTATGACACTTGTCATCACAATGCTCCATGGCCTTTGTCATTACAATGTTCAATGGCCCCTGTCATCACAGTGCTCCATGATACCTTTCATCAGAATTCTAGATGACCACTGTAATCATAATGTCCCATGACAGATGTCATCACAATTCGCCATGGTCCTTGTCATTACAATGCTCCATGAACCGTGTCATCACAAGGTTCCAGGACACTTGTCATCACAATGATCCATGATCACTTTCATCACAATGCTCCATGAACCCTGTCATCTCAATGCTCCATAGCCTTTGTATTCACAATGCTCCATTGCCCCTTGTCATCACAGTGCTCCATGACCCCTTTTATCCCAATGCTCCAAGACCGCTGTCATCACAATGCCCTATGACGCCTGCCATCACAAATCTCCAAGGCCTCTCTTACCAAAAAGCTCCATGATCCCTGTCAGCACAATGTTCCATGACACTTTTCATCACAATGCTCCATGACCCCTTTCATCACAATGTTCTCTGCCCATATCATCACAATGCTCCTTGTCACCTTTAATCACAATGCTCCATGCCCTTTCATCACTATGCTCCAGAATTCTTGTCATCGCAATGTTCCTTGACTGTGTCATCAGAATGCTCCATGACACTTGTCATCACAAAGCTCCATGACCCCTGTAATCACAATGATCCATGACTCCTTTCCTCACAGTGCTCCAGTACCATTTTTGTCACAATCGTCCATGCCATTGTCAGCACAATGCTCCTTGAACCCTATCATCAAAATGCTCCATCCCCTTTTCATCACAATGCTCCAGATATCCTATCATTACAATGCTCCATACCCGTGTCAACACAATATTCCATGACCCCTCTCATCAAAATGCTTTATGAACCTTGTTATCAGAATGTTCCATGACCACTGTCATGAAAATGATCCATGACCGTTGTCATCACAATGCTGCATGATACCTTTCATCCAAATTCTCTGGGACCGCTATCATCACAAAGCTCCCGGACAATTTTCATCACAATGCTCCATGCCCCCTGTCATCACAGTGAACCATAACCCCTGTAATCACAATGCTGCATGACCCTGTCATCACAATGCCCCATGACAGATGTCATCACAATTCGCCATGGTTCTTGTCATCACAATGCTCCATGAACCGTGTCATCACAAGGTTCCAGGACACTTGTCATCACAATGAGCCATGATCACTTTCATCACAATGCTCCATGAAACCTGTCATCTCAATGCTCCATAACCTTTGTATTCACAATGCTCCATGGCCCCTGTAATCACAGTGCTCCATGACCCCTTTCACCACAATGCTCCATGACCCCAGTCATCACAATGTTCTCTGCCCATATCATCACAATGCTCCTTGTCACCTTTTATCACAATGCTCCATGCCCTTTCATCACAATGCTCCAGAATTCTTGTCATCGCAATGTTCCTTGACCGTGTCATCAAAATGCTCCATGACCCTTGTCATCACAAAGCTCCATGACCCCTGTCATCACAATGATCCATGACTCCTTTCCTCACAGTGCTCCAGTACCCTTTTCATCACAATGCTCCATGCCATTGTCAGCACAATGCTCCTTGGACCCTGTCATCAAAATGCTCCATCCCCTTTTCATCACAATGCTCCAGATATCCTATCACTACAATGCTCCATGCCCGTGTCAACACAATACTCCATGAACCCTGTCATCAAAATGCTTTATGAACCTTGTTATCAGAATGTTCCATGACCCCTGTCATCAAAATGATCCATGACCGTTGTCATCAAAATGCTGCATGATACCTTTTATCGCAATTCTCTGTGACCTCTGTCATCACAATGCTCCAAGACAATTTTCATCACAATGCTCCATACCCCTGTCATCACAGTGCCCCATAACACCTGTAATCACAATACTGCCTGGACCTTGTAATAACACTGCTCCATGTTCCCTTTCAACACAATGCTCCATGACCCCTGTCATCACAATGTTCCATGAAAGTTCTCATCAAAATGCTCCATGACCCTGGTCACCACAAGGTTCCCAGCCCTTGTCATCACAATGCTCTATTACCCATGTAATCACAATGGTACATGGCCTTCTCATCACAATGTTCCATGGCCTCTGTCATCACCATGCTCCATGGTCTTTCTCATCACAATGCTCTATGACTCCTGTCAACACAATGCTTGATGACCATTGTCATCACAATTCTCCAAGGCACCTGTCATCAAAATGCCTCATGGTCTTTGTAATCACAATGCTCAATAACCCCTGTCATCACAATGCTACATGCCGTTGTCATCACAATGTTCCATGGCCACTGTAATCACAATGCTCCATGCCCTTGTCATCACAATGCTCCAGAACACTTGTCATCATAATACTCCATTCCCGTTTCATCCCATTGCTCAATGACCCTTGTCATCAAAATGTTCCTTGGACTTTGTCATCACTGTGCTCCATGATACCTTTAATCAAAATTCTACATGACCACTGTCATCACAATGCAAGATGACAAATGTCATCACAATGCCCCATGACACGTGTCATCACATTTCGCCTTGGCACTTGTCATCTCAATGCTGTAGGAACCGTGTCATCACTAGGTTCCAGGACACTTGTCATCACAGTGATCCATGACCACTTTCATCACAATGCTCGAAGAACTCTGTTATCTCAATGCTCCATTGTCCCGATAATCGTATTGCTCCATTAACACTTTCATCACAATGCTCCTTGACCACTGTCACCATAATGGCCCATGACGTCTCTCATCACTGTGCTCCAAGGCCACTCTCATCAAAATGCTCCATGATCTGTGTCAGCACAATATTGCATGACACTTGTCATCACAATGCTCCATGATCCCTGTAATCACAATGATCCCTGCCAATGTCATCACAATGCTCCATGTCTCCTGTAATCACAATGCTCCATGCCCTTGTCATCAGAAGTCTTCAGAGCTCTTGTCATTATAATGCTCCATGCCAATGTCATCAAAATGCCCCATGACACTTGTCTTCAAAATGATCCATTACCACTTTCATCACAATGCTCCATGACCCCTGTCCTCTCAATGCTCCATAGCCTTTGTATTCACAATGCTCCATGGCCCCTGTAATCACAGTGCTCCATGACCCCTTTCACCACAGTGCTCCAAGACCGCTGTCATCACAATGCCCCATCACGCCTGCCATCACAAATCTCCAAGCCCTCTCTTACCAAAAAGCTCCATGATCCCAGTCAGCACAATGTTCCATGACACTTTTCATCACAATGCTCCATGACCCCTGTCTTCACAAAGTTCTCTGCCCATATCATCACAATGCTCCTTGTCTCCTTTAATCACGATGCTCCATGGCCTTTCATCACAATGCTCCAGAATTCTTCTCATCGCAATGTTCTTTGACCGTGTCATCACAATGCTCCATGACCCTTGTTATCACAAAGCTCCATGACCCCTGTCAGCACAATGATCCATGATTCCTTACCTCACAGTGCTCCAGTACCCTTTTCATCACAATGCTCCATGCCATTGTCAGCACAATGATCTTTGGACCCTGTCATCAAAATGCTCCATCCCCTTTTCATCAGAATGCTCCAGATATCCTATCATTACAATGCTCCATGCCCGTGTCATCATAATGCTACATGCCGTTGTCATCACAATGCTCCATGGCCCGTGTATTCACAATGCTACTGGCCCTTGTCATCACAATGCTCCAGAACAGTTGTCATCATAATACTCCATTCCCGTCTCATCCCATTGCTCAATGACACTTGTCATCAAAATGTTCCTTGGCCTTTGTCATCACAGTGCTCCATGATACCTTTAATCAAAACTCTACATGACCACTGTCATCACAATGCAAGATGACCAATGTCATCACAATGCCCCATGACACGTGTCATCACAATTCGCCTTGGCCCTTTTCATCTCAATGCTGTAGGCACCGTGTCATCACTAGGTTCCAGGACAGTTGGCATCACAGTGATCCATGACCACTTTTCAACACAATGCTCCATGACCCCTGTCATCACAAAGTTCTCTGCCCATATCATCACAATGCTCCTTGTCACCTTTTATCACAATGCTCCATGCCCTTTCATCACAATGCTCCAGAATTCTTTTCATCGCAATGTTCCTTGACCGTGTCATCAAAATGCTCCATGAACCTTGTCATCACAAAGCTCCATGACCCCTGTCATCACAATGATCCATGACTCCTTTCCTCACAGTGCTCCAGTACCCTTTTCATCACAATGCTCCATGCCATTGTCAGCACAATGCTCCTTGGACCCTGTCATCAAAATGCTCCATCCCCTTTTCATCACAATGCTCCAGATATCCTATCACTACAATGCTCCATGCCCGTGTCAACACAATACTCCATGACCCCTGTCATCAAAATGCTTTATGAACCTTCTTATCAGAATGTTCCATGACCCCTGTAATCACAATGCTCCATGCCCTTGTCATCACAAGGCTCCAGAACACTTGTCATCATAATCCTCCATGTCTGTTTCATCACCATGCTCCATGACACTTTTCATAACAATGCTCCATAGCCCCTTTCATTACTGTGCTCCCTAATAACTTTAATCACATTTCTAGATGACCACTGCCATCACAATGCCCCATGACACGTGTCATCACAATTCGCCTTGGCCCTTGTCATCTCAATGCTGTAGGAACCGTGTCATCACTAGGTTCCAGGACACTTGTCATCACAGTGATCCATTACCACTTTCAGCACAATGCTCCATGACCACTGTCATCTCAATGCTCCATGGCCTTTGTATTCACAATGCTCCATGGCCCCTGTAATCACAGTGCTCCATAACACCTTTCATCATAATGCTCCAAGACCACTGCCATCTCAATGCCCCATGACGCCTGTCATCACAATTCTCCAAGGCCCCTCTCATCACTATGCTCCATGACACTTGTCATCACATTGCTCCATAACACCTGTCATCACAGTGTTCGCTTACCATGTCATCACAATGCTCCATGTCCCCTATAATCACAATGCTCCATGCCTTTTTCCTCACAATGCTGCAGAATTCTTGTCATCACAATGTTCCATGACTGTGTCATCACAATGCTACATGAACCTGGTCATCACAGTTCTCCATGACCTTTGTCATCACAATGCTCTATGTCGCTTTTCATCACAATTCTCAATGACCACTTTAACCACTATGCTCGCTGACCATTTTCATCACATTTCTCTATAGTCATTAAAATTCCCCATGGCCTCTTTCTTCACAATGCTCCATGATGCCTGTCATCACAATGCTCCATGGCTTTTGTTATCACAATGCTGCAGGACCAGTTTCATCACAATACTCCATCCCCCTTGTCATCACGGTGCACAATGAAACCTTTCATTACAATGCTCCATGACACTTGTCATCACAATGCTCCATGGCCTTTATCGTCACAATGCTCCCAGGCACTTTTCATCACGATGTTCCATGAAAACTTTCATCACATTGCTCCATGACCATTTTCATCACAATTGTCCGTACCCTTGTCAACACAATGCTGCATAATCACAGTCATCACAATTCTCCATGACTGCTGTCATCACAATAATCCAGGACAAGTTTCATAACAATGCTTCATGCCCCCAGTCATCACAGTGCTCCATGATACCTTTCATCACAATTCCTAGATGATCAAGGTCATCACATTGCCCCATGACACCTGTCATCACAATTCGCTATGACCCTTGTCATCACAATACTCGATGAACCGTGTCATCACAGTGTTCCAGGACACATGTCATCACAATGATCCATGACTACTTTCATCACAATGCTCCAATACACCTGTCATTACAATGCTCCATGGCCCCTGTTATCATATTGCTCCATGATCTCTTTCATCACAATGCTCCATGACCACTGTCATCACCATGCCTCATGACGCCTGTCATCTCAATGCTCCATGGCCCCTTTCATCACAATGCTCCATGAACCCAGTCATCACAATGTTCCCTGCCCTTTTCATCACAATGCTCCATGGGCCCTGTCATCACAATGCTCTATGCCCTTGTCATCAAAATGCTCCAGAACTCTTGTCATCATAATTCTCCATGCCAATGTCATCAAAATGCCCCATGACACTTGTCATCACAATGCTCCATGGCCTTTGTCATCACAATGTTCCATGGTCCCTGTAATCACAGTGCTCCCTGATACCTTTCATCACAATTCTAGATGACCACTGTCACCACAATGCCCCATGACTGATGTCATCACAATTCGCATGGTCCTTGTCATCACAATGCTCCATGAACCGTGTCATCACAAGGTTCCAGGACACTTGTCATCACAATGATCCATGATCACTTTCATCACAATGCTCCTTGAAACCTGTCATCTCAATGCTCCATAGCCTTTGTATTCACAATGCTCCATGGCCCCTGTAATCACAGTGGTCTATGACCCATTTCATCAAAATGCTCCAAGACCGCTGTCATCACAATGCCCCATGACGCCTGCCATCACAAATCTCCAAGGCCTCTCTTACCAGAAAACTCCATGATCCCTGTCAGCACAATGTTCCATGACACTTTTCATCACAATGCTCCATGACCCCTGTCATCACAAAGTTCTCTGCCCATATCATCACAATGCTCCTTGTCACCTTTAATCACAATGCTCCATGCCCTTTCATCACAATGCTCCAGAATTCTTGTTATTGCAATGATCCTTGACCGTGTCATTACAATGCTCCATGACCCTTGTCATCACAAAGCTCCATGACCCCTGTCATCACAATGATCCATGACTCCTTTCCTCACAGTGCTCCAGTAACCTTTTCATCACAATGTTCCATGCCATTGTAAGCTCAATGATCTTTGGACCCTGTCATCAAAATGCTCCATCCCCTTTTCATCAGAATGCTCCAGATATCCTATCATTACAATGCTCCAGGCCCGTGTCATCACAATGCTCCATGCCGTTGTCATCACAATGCTCCATGGCCCTGTAATCACAATGTTCCATGCCCTTGTCATCACAATGCTCCAGAACAGTTGTCATCATAATACTCCATTCCCGTGTCATCCCATTGCTCAATGACACTTGTCATCAAAATGTTCCTTGGCCTTTGTCATCACAGTGCTCCATGATACCTTTAATCAAAACTCTATATGACCACTGTCATCACAATGCAAGATGTCCAATGTCATCACAATGCCCCATGACACGTGTCATCACAATTCGCCTTGGCCCTTGTCATCTCAATGCTGTAGGCACCGTGTCATCACTAGGTTCCAGGACAGTTGGCATCACAGTGATCCATGAGCACTTTTCAACACAATGCTCCATGACCCCTGTCATCACAAAGTTCTCTGCCCATATCATCACAATGCTCCTTGTCACCTTTTATCACAATGCTCCATGCCCTTTCATCACAATGCTCCAGAATTCTTTTCATCGCAATGTTCCTTGACCGTGTCATCAAAATGCTCCATGAACCTTGTCATCACAAAGCTCCATGACCCCTGTCATCACAATGATCCATGACTCCTTTCCTCACAGTGCTCCAGTACCCTTTTCATCACAATGCTCCATGCCATTGTCAGCACAATGCTCCTTGGACCCTGTCATCAAAATGCTCCATCCCCTTTTCATCACAATGCTCCAGATATCCTATCACTACAATGCTCCATGCCCGTGTCAACACAATACTGCATGACCCCTGTCATCAAAATGCTTTATGAACCTTCTTATCAGAATGTTCCATGACCCCTGTATTCACAATGCTCCATGCCCTTGTCATCACAAGGCTCCAGAACTCTTGTCATCATAATCCTCCATGTCTGTTTCATCACCATGCTCCATGACACTTTTCATAACAATGTTCCATAGCCCCTTTCATTACTGTGCTCCCTAATAACTTTAATCACATTTCTAGATGACCACTGCCATCACAATGCCCCATGACACGTGTCATCACAATTCGCCTTGGCCCTTGTCATCTCAATGCTGTAGGAACCGTGTCATCACTAGGTTTCAGGACACTTATCATCACAGTGATCCATTACCACTTTCAGCACAATGCTCCATGACCACTCTCATCTCAATGCTCCATGGCCTTTGTATTCACAATGCTCCATGGCCCCTGTAATCACAGTGCTCTATGACCCATTTCATCAAAATGCTCCAAGACTGCTCTCATCACAATGCCCCATGAGGCCTGCCATCACAAATCTCCAAGGCCTCTCTTACCAGAAAGCTCCATGATCCCTGTCAGCACAATGTTCCATGACACTTTTCATCAAAATGCTCCATAACCACTGTCATCACAAAGTTCCCTGCCCATATCATCACAATGTTCCTTGTCACCTTTAATCACAATGCTCCATGCCCTTTCATCACAATGCTCCAGAATTCTTGTTATCGCAATGATCCTTGACCGTGTCATTACAATGCTCCATGACCCTTGTCATCACAAATCTCCATGACCCCTGTCATCACAATGATCCATGACTCCTTTCCTCACAGTGCTCCAGTACCCTTTTCATCACAATGTTCCATGCCATTGTAAGCTCAATGATCTTTGGACCCTGTCATCAAAATGCTGCATCCCCTTTTCATCAGAATGCTCCAGATATCCTATCATTACAATGCTCCATGCCCGTGTCATCACAATGCTCCATGCCGTTGTCATCACAATGCTCCATGGCCCTGTAATCACAATGTTCCATGCCCTTGTCATCACAATGCTCCAGAACAGTTGTCATCATAATACTCCATTCCCGTGTCATCCCATTGCTCAATGACACTTGTCATCAAAATGTTCCTTGACCTTTGTCATCACAGTGCTCCATGATACCTTTAATCAAAACTCTATATGACCACTGTCATCACAATGCAAGATGTCCAATGTCATCACAATGCCCCATGACACGTGTCATCACAATTCGCCTTGGCCCTTGTCATCTCAATGCTGTAGGAACCGTGTCATCACTAGGTTCCAGGACACTTGTCATCACAGTGATCCATGACCACTTTAATCACAATGCTCCAGGAACTCTGTTATCTCAATGCTCCATGGCCTTTGTATTCACAATGCTCCATTGTCCCGATAATCGCGTAGCTCCATGAACACTTTCATCATAATGCTCCTTGACCACTGTCACCATAATGCCCCATGACGTCTCTCATCACTCTGCTCCAAGGCCACTCTCATCAAAATGCTCCATGATCTGTGTCTGCACAATATTGCATGACACTTGTCATCACAATGTTCCATGATCCTTGTAATCACAATGATCCCTGCCAATGTCATCACAATGATCCATGACAGATGTCATCACAATTCGCCATGGTCTTGTCATTACAATGCTCCATGAACCGTGTCATCACAAGGTTCCAGGACACTTGTCATCACAATGATCCATGATCACATTCATCACAATGCTCCAGGAACCCTGTCATCTCAATGCTCCATAGCCTTTGTATTCACAATGCTCCATGGTCCCTCTCATCACAGTGCTCCTTGACTCCTTTTATCACAATGCTCCAAGACCGCTCTCATCACAATGCCCCATGACGCCTGCCATCACAAGTCTCCAAGGCCTCTCTTACCAAAAATCTCCATGATCCCTGTCAGCACAATGTTCCATGACACTTTTCAGCACAATGCTCCATGACCCCTGTCATCACAAAGTTCTCTGCCCATATCATCACAATTCTCCTTGTCACCTTTAATCACAATGCTCCATTCCCTTTCATCACAATGCTCCTGAATTCTTGTCATCGCAATGTTCCTTGACCGTGTCATCACAATGCTCCATGACCCTTGTCATCACAAAGCTCCATGACCCCTGTCATCATAATGATCCATGACTCCTCTCCTCACAGTGCTCCAGTACCCTTTTCATCACAATGCTCCATGCCATTGTCAGCACAATGCTCCTTGGACACTGTCATCAAAATCCTCCATCCCCTTTTCATCACAATGCTCCCGATATCCTGTCACTACAATGCTCCATGCCCGTGTCAACACAATGCTCCATGACCCGTGTCATCAAAATGCTTTATGAACCTTGTTATCAGAATGTCCCATGACCCCTGTCATCAGAATGATCCATGACCATTGTCATCACAATGCTACATAGCCTTGTCATCACAAAGTTCCATGGCCTCTGTCATCACCAAGCTCCATGGTCTTTCTCATCACAATGCTCTATGACCCCTGTCAGCACAATGCTTTATGAAGTTTGTTTTCAAAATGCACCATGACCGCTGTCATCAAAATAATCCATGACCGTTGTCATCACACTGCTGCATGATACCTTTCATCCCGTTTCTCTGTGACCGCTGTCATTAGGATGCTCCAGGACAATATTCATCTCAATGCCCCATGCCCCCTGTAATCACAGTGCCCCATAACCCCTGTCATCACAATGCTCCATGACCCTGTCATCAGAATGCTACATGAGCCTGTCATCACATTGTTCCATGGCCTATGTATTCACAATGCTCCATGGACCCTGTAATCACAGTGCTCCATGTTCCCTTTCAACAGAATGTCCCATGACCCCAGTCACCACAAGGTTCCCTGCCCTTGTCATCACAATGCTCCATGACCCTTGGAATCACAATGGTACATGGCCTTGTCATCACAATGTTCCATGGCCTCTGTCATCACTATGCTCCATGGTCTTTCTCATCACAATGCTCTATGACCCCTGTCATCAAAATGCTTGATGACCATTGTCATCACAATGCTCCAAGGCCCCGTTCATCAAAATGCCTCATGGTTTTGGAATCACAATGCTCAATGATCCCTGTCCTCACAATGCTCCATGCCATTGTCATCACAATGCCCCATGGCCCCTGTAATCACAATGCTCCATGGCCCTTGTCATCACAATGCTCGATGACCCGTGTCATCACAGTGTTCCAGGCCACATGTCATCACAATCATCCATGACTTCTTTCATCACAATGCTCCAATACACCTGGCATCACAATGCTCCATGGCCCCTGTTATCATATTGCTCCATGATCTCTTTCATCACAATGCTCCATGACCAGTGTCATCACCATGCCTCATGACGCCTGTCATCTCAATGCTCAATGGCCCCTTTCTTCACAATGCTCCATGAATCCAGTCACCACAATGTTCCCTGCCCTTTTCATCACAATGCTCCATGGGCCCTGTCATCACAATGTTCCATGCCCTTGTCATCAAAATGCTCCAGAACCCTTGTCATCATAATGCTCCGTGCCAATGTCATTAAAATGCCCCATGACACTTGTCATCACCATGCTCCATGGCCTTTGTCAACACAATGTTCCATGGCCCCTGTCATCACAATGCTCCATGCCCTTGTCATCAAAATGCTCGAGAACTCTTGTCATCATAATGCTCCATGCCAAAGTCATCAAAATGCCCTATGACACTTGTCATCACAATGCTCCATGGCCTTTGTCATTACAATGTTCCATGGCCCCTGTCATCACAGTGCTCCATGATACCTTTCATCACAATTCTAGATGACCACTCTCATCACAATGCCCCATGACAGATGTCATCACAATTCGCCATGGTCCTTGTCATTACAATGCTCCATGAACCGTGTCATCACAAGGTTCCAGGACACTTGTCATCACAATGATCCATGATCACTTTCATCACAATGCTCCATGAACCCTGTCATCTCAATGCTCCATAGCCTTTGTATTCACAATGCTCCATGGCCCCTTGTCATCACAGTGCTCCATGACCCCTTTTATCCCAATGCTCCAAGACCGCTGTCATCACAATGCCCTATGACGCCTGCCATCACAAATCTCCAAGGCCTCTCTTACCAAAAAGCTCCATGATCCCTGTCAGCACAATGTTCCATGACACTTTTCATCACAATGCTCCATGACCCCTTTCATCACAATGTTCTCTGCCCATATCATCACAATGCTCCTTGTCACCTTTAATCACAATGCTCCATGCCCTTTCATCACTATTCTCCAGAATTCTTGTCATCGCAATGTTCCTTGACTGTGTCATCAGAATGCTCCATGACACTTGTCATCACAAAGCTCCATGACCCCTGTAATCACAATGATCCATGACTCCTCTCCTAACAGTGCTCCAGTACCATTTTTATCACAATCGTCCATGCCATTGTCAGCACAATACTCCTTGAACCCTATCATCAAAATGCTCCATCCCCTTTTCATCACAATGCTCCAGATATCCTATCATTACAATGCTCCATACCCGTGTCAACACAATGCTCCATGACCCCTCTCATCAAAATGCTTTATGAACCTTGTTATCAGAATGTTCCATGACCACTGTCATGAAAATGATCCATGACCGTTGTCATCACAATGCTGCATGATACCTTTCATCCAAATTCTCTGTGACCGCTATCATCACAAAGCTCCAGGACAATTTTCATCACAATGCTCCATGCCCCCTGTCATCACAGTGAACCATAACCCCTGTAATCACAATGTTGCATGACCCTGTCATCACAATGCCCCATGACAGATGTCATCACAATTCGCCATGGTTCTTGTCATCACAATGCTCCATGCCCCCTGTCATCACAGTGCACCATAACCCCTGTAATCACAATGATCCATGACCCTGTCATCACAATGCTACATGACCCCTGTCATAACATTGTTCCATGGCCTATGTATTAACAATGCTCCATGGACCCTGTAATCACACTACTCCATGCTCCCTTTCAACACAGTGCTCCATGCCCACTGTCATCACAGTGAACCATAACCCCTGTAATCACAATGCTGCATGACCCTGTCATCACAATGCCCCATGACAGATGTCATCACAATTCTCCATGGTTCTTGTCATCACAATGCTCCATGAACCGTGTCATCACAAGGTTCCAGGACACTTGTCATCACAATGAGCCATGATCACTTTCATCACAATGCTCCATGAAACCTGTCATCTCAATGCTCCATAACCTTTGTATTCACAATGCTCCATGGCCCCTGTAATCACAGTGCTCCATGACCCCTTTCACCACAATGCTCCATGACCCCTGTCATCACAATGTTCTCTGCCCATATCATCACAATGCTCCTTGTCACCTTTTATCACAATGCTCCATGCCCTTTCATCACAATGCTCCAGAATTCTTGTCATCGCAATGTTCCTTGACCGTGTCATCAAAATGCTCCATGACCCTTGTCATCACAAAGCTCCATGACCCCTGTCATCACAATGATCCATGACTCCTTTCCTCACAGTGCTCCAGTACCCTTTTCATCACAATGCTCCATGCCATTGTCAGCACAATGCTCCTTGGACCCTGTCATCAAAATGCTCCATCCCCTTTTCATCACAATGCTCCAGATATCCTATCACTACAATGCTCCATGCCCGTGTCAACACAATACTCCATGAACCCTGTCATCAAAATGCTTTATGAACCTTGTTATCAGAATGTTCCATGACCCCTGTCATCAAAATGATCCATGTCCGTTGTCATCAAAATGCTGCATGATACCTTTTATCGCAATTCTCTGTGACCTCTGTCATCACAATGCTCCAAGACAATTTTCATCACAATGCTCCATACCCCTGTCATCACAGTGCCCCATAACACCTGTAATCACAATACTGCCTGGACCCTGTAATAACACTGCTCCATGTTCCCTTTCAACACAATGCTCCATGAACCCTGTCATCACAATGTTCCATGAAAGTTCTCATCAAAATGCTCCATGACCCTGGTCACCACAAGGTTCCCAGCCCTTGTCATCACAATGCTCTATTACCCATGTAATCACAATGGTACATGGCCTTCTCATCACAATGTTCCATGGCCTCTGTCATCACCATGCTCCATGGTCTTTCTCATCACAATGCTCTATGACTCCTGTCAACACAATGCTTGATGACCATTGTCATCACAATTCTCCAAGGCCCCTGTCATCAAAATGCCTCATGGTCTTTGTAATCACAATGCTCAATAACCCCTGTCATCACAATGCTACATGCCGTTGTCATCACAATGCTCCATGGCCACTGTAATCACAATGCTCCATGCCCTTGTCATCACAATGCTCCAGAACACTTGTCATCATAATACTCCATTCCCGTTTCATCCCATTGCTCAATGACCCTTGTCATCAAAATGTTCCTTGGACTTTGTCATCACTGTGCTCCATGATACCTTTAATCAAAACTCTACATGACCACTGTCATCACAATGCAAGATGACAAATGTCATCACAATGCCCCATGACACGTGTCATCACATTTCGCCTTGGCACTTGTCATCTCAATGCTGTAGGAACCGTGTCATCACTAGGTTCCAGGACACTTGTCATCACAGTGATCCATGACCACTTTCATCACAATGCTCGAAGAACTCTGTTATCTCAATGCTCCATTGTCCCGA
Source organism: Balaenoptera physalus (assembly GCF_965194825.1). Classification (NCBI taxonomy): domain Eukaryota; kingdom Metazoa; phylum Chordata; class Mammalia; order Artiodactyla; family Balaenopteridae; genus Balaenoptera; species Balaenoptera physalus. The sequence goes on along the minus strand of NC_138893.1, from coordinate 20,683,355 downwards.
TAATCGCTTTGCTCCATTAACACTTTCATCACAATGCTCCTTGACCACTGTCACCATAATGCCCCATGACGTCTCTCATCACTGTGCTCCAAGGCCACTCTCATCAAAATGCTCCATGATCTGTGTCAGCACAATATTGCATGACACTTGTCATCACAATGCTCCATGATCCCTGTAATCACAATGATCCCTGCCAATGTCATCACAATGCTCCATGTCTCCTGTAATCACAATGCTCCATGCCCTTGTCATCAGACGTCTTCAGAGCTCTTGTCATTATAATGCTCCATGCCAATGTCATCAAAATGCCCCATGACACTTGTCTTCAACATGATCCATTACCACTTTCATCACAATGCTCCATGACCCCTGTCATCTCAATGCTCCATAGCCTTTTTATTCACAATGCTCCATGGCCCCTGTAATCACAGTGCTCCATGACCCCTTTCACCACAGTGCTCCAAGACCGCTGTCATCACAATGCCCCATCACGCCTGCCATCACAAATCTCCAAGCCCTCTCTTACCAAAAAGCTCCATGATCCCAGTCAGCACAATGTTCCATGACACTTTTCATCACAATGCTCCATGACCCCTGTCATCACAAAGTTCTCTGCCCATATCATCACAATGCTCCTTGTCTCCTTTAATCACGATGCTCCATGGCCTTTCATCACAATGCTCCAGAATTCTTCTCATCGCAATGTTCTTTGACCGTGTCATCACAATGCTCCATGACCCTTGTTATCACAAAGCTCCATGACCCCTGTCAGCACAATGATCCATGATTCCTTACCTCACAGTGCTCCAGTACCCTTTTCATCACAATGCTCCATGCCATTGTCAGCACAATGATCTTTGGACCCTGTCATCAAAATGCTCCATCCCCTTTTCATCAGAATGCTCCAGATATCCTATCATTACAATGCTCCATGCCCGTGTCATCATAATGCTACATGCCGTTGTCATCACAATGCTCCATGGCCCCTGTATTCACAATGCTACTGGCCCTTGTCATCACAATGCTCCAGAACACTTGTCATCATAATACTCCATTCCCGTCTCATCCCATTGCTCAATGACACTTGTCATCAAAATGTTCCTTGGCCTTTGTCATCACAGTGCTCCATGATACCTTTAATCAAAACTCTACATGACCACTGTCATCACAATGCAAGATGACCAATGTCATCACAATGCCCCATGACACGTGTAATCACAATTCGCCTTGGCCCTTGCCATCTCAATGCTGTAGGCACCGTGTCATCACTAGGTTCCAGGACAGTTGGCATCACAGTGATCCATGACCACTTTTCAACACAATGTCCATGACCCCTGTCATCACAAAGTTCTCTGCCCATATCATCACAATGCTCCTTGTCACCTTTTATCACAATGCTCCATGCCCTTTCATCACAATGCTCCAGAATTCTTTTCATCGCAATGTTCCTTGACCGTGTCATCAAAATACTCCATGAACCTTGTCATCACAAAGCTCCATGACCCCTGTCATCACAATGATCCATGACTCCTTTCCTCACAGTGCTCCAGTACCCTTTTCATCACAATGCTCCATGCCATTGTCAGCACAATGCTCCTTGGACCCTGTCATCAAAATGCTCCATCCCCTTTTCATCACAATGCTCCAGATATCCTATCACTACAATGCTCCATGCCCGTGTCAACACAATACTCCATGACCCCTGTCATCAAAATGCTTTATGAACCTTCTTATCAGAATGTTCCATGACCCCTGTAATCACAATGCTCCATGCCCTTGTCATCACAAGGCTCCAGAACTCTTGTCATCATAATCCTCCATGTCTGTTTCATCACCATGCTCCATGACACTTTTCATAACAATGCTCCATAGCCCCTTTCATTACTGTGCTCCCTAATAACTTTAATCACATTTCTAGATGACTACTGCCATCACAATGCCCCATGACATTGTCATCACAATTCGCCATGACCAATGTCATCACCATGCTCCATGAACTATGTCATCACTGGGTCCCAGGACACTTGTCATCACAATGATCCATTACCACTTTCAGCACAATGCTCCATGACCACTGTCATCTCAATGCTCCATGGCCTTTGTATTCACAATGCTCCATGGCCTCTGTAATCACAGTGCTCCATAACACCTTTCATCATAATGCTCCAAGACCACTGCCATCTCAATGCCCCATGACGCCTGTCATCACAATTCTCCAAGGCCCCTCTCATCACTATGCTCCATGACACTTGTCATCACATTGCTCCATAACACCTGTCATCACAGTGTTCGCTTACCATGTCATCACAATGCTCCATGTCCCCTATAATCACAATGCTCCATGCCTTTTTCCTCACAATGCTGCAGAATTCTTGTCATCACTATGTTCCATGACTGTGTCATCACAATGCTACATGAACCTGGTCATCACAGTTCTCCATGACCTTTGTCATCACAATGCTCTATGTCGCTTTTCATCACAATTCTCAATGACCACTTTAACCACTATGCTCGCTGACCATTTTCATCACATTTCTCTATAGTCATTAAAATTCCCCATGGCCTCTTTCTTCACAATGCTCCATGATGCCTGTCATCACAATGCTCCATGGCTTTTGTTATCACAATGCTGCAGGACCAGTTTCATCACAATACTCCATCCCCCTTGTCATCACGGTGCACAATGAAACCTTTCATTACAATGCTCCATGACACTTGTCATCACAATGCTCCATGGCCTTTATCGTCACAATGCTCCCAGGCACTTTTCATCACGATGTTCCATGAAAACTTTCATCACATTGCTCCATGACCATTTTCATCACAATTGTCCGTACCCTTGTCAACACAATGCTGCATAATCACAGTCATCACAATTCTCCATGACTGCTGTCATCACAATAATCCAGGACAAGTTTCATAACAATGCTTCATGCCCCCAGTCATCACAGTGCTCCATGATACCTTTCATCACAATTCCTAGATGATCATGGTCATCACATTGCCCCATGACACCTGTCATCACAATTCGCTATGACCCTTGTCATCACAATACTCGATGAACCGTGTCATCACAGTGTTCCAGGACACATGTCATCACAATGATCCATGACTACTTTCATCACAATGCTCCAATACACCTGTCATCACAATGCTCCATGGCCCCTGTTATCATATTGCTCCATGATCTCTTTCATCACAATGCTCCATGACCACTGTCATCACCATGCCTCATGACGCCTGTCATCTCAATGCTCCATGGCCCCTTTCATCACAATGCTCCATGAACCCAGTCATCACAATGTTCCCTGCCCTTTTCATCACAATGCTCCATGGGCCCTGTCATCACAATGCTCTATGCCCTTGTCATCAAAATGCTCCAGAACTCTTGTCATCATAATGCTCCATGCCAATGTCATCAAAATGCCCCATGACACTTGTCATCACAATGCTCCATGGCCTTTGTCATCACAATGTTCCATGGTCCCTGTAATCACAGTGCTCCCTGATACCTTTCATCACAAATCTAGATGACCACTATCACCACAATGCCCCATGACTGATGTCATCACAATTCGCATGGTCCTTGTCATCACAATGCTCCATGAACCGTGTCATCACAAGGTTCCAGGACACTTGTCATCACAATGATCCATGATCACTTTCATCACAATGCTCCTTGAAACCTGTCATCTCAATGCTCCATAGCCTTTGTATTCACAATGCTCCATGGCCCCTGTAATCACAGTGCTCTATGACCCATTTCATCAAAATGCTCCAAGACCGCTGTCATTACAATGCCCCATGAGGCCTGCCATCACAAATCTCCAAGGCCTCTCTTACCAGAAAGCTCCATGATCCCTGTCAGCACAATGTTCCATGACACTTTTCATCACAATGCTCCATGACCCCTGTCATCACAAAGTTCTCTGCCCATATCATCACAATGCTCCTTATCACCTTTAATCACAATGCTCCATGCCCTTTCATCACAATGCTCCAGAATTCTTGTTATCGCAATGATCCTTGACCGTGTCATTACAATGCTCCATGACCCTTGTCATCACAAATCTCCATGACCCCTGTCATCACAATGATCCATGACTCCTTTCCTCACAGTGCTACAGTACCCTTTTCATCACAATGTTCCATGCCATTGTAAGCTCAATGATCTTTGGACCCTGTCATCAAAATGCTCCATCCCCTTTTCATCAGAATGCTCCAGATATCCTATCATTACAATGCTCCATGCCCGTGTCATCACAATGCTCCATGCCGTTGTCATCACAATGCTCCATGGCCCTGTAATCACAATGTTCCATGCCCTTGTCATCACAATGCTCCAGAACAGTTGTCATCATAATACTCCATTCCCGTGTCATCCCATTGCTCAATGACACTTGTCATCAAAATGTTCCTTGGCCTTTGTCATCACAGTGCTCCATGATACCTTTAATCAAAACTCTATATGACCACTGTCATCACAATGCAAGATGACCAATGTCATCACAATGCCCCATGACACGTGTCATCACAATTCGCCTTGGCCCTTGTCATCTCAATGCTGTAGGCACCGTGTCATCACTAGGTTCCAGGACACTTGTCATCACAGTGATCCATGACCACTTTAATCACAATGCTCCAGGAACTCTGTTATCTCAATGCTCCATGGCCTTTGTATTCACAATGCTCCATTGTCCCGATAATCGCGTAGCTCCATGAACACTTTCATCATAATGCTCCTTGACCACTGTCACCTTAATGCCCCATGACGTCTCTCATCACTGTGCTCCAAGGCCACTCTCATCAAAATGCTCCATGATCTGTGTCTGCACAATATTGCATGACACTTGTCATCACAATGCTCCATGATCCTTGTAATCACAATGATCCCTGCCAATGTCATCACAATGATCCATGACAGATGTCATCACAATTCGCCATGGTCTTGTCATTACAATGCTCCATGAACCGTGTCATCACAAGGTTCCAGGACACTTGTCATCACAATGATCCATGATCACATTCATCACAATGCTCCAGGAACCCTGTCATCTCAATGCTCCATAGCCTTTGTATTCACAATGCTCCATGGTCCCTCTCATCACAGTGCTCCTTGACTCCTTTAATCACAATGCTCCAAGACCGCTCTCATCACAATGCCCCATGACGCCTGCCATCACAAGTCTCCAAGGCCTCTCTTACCAAAAATCTCCATGATCCCTGTCAGCACAATGTTCCATGACACTTTTCAGCACAATGCTCCATGACCCCTGTCATCACAAAGTTCTCTGCCCATATCATCACAATTCTCCTTGTCACCTTTAATCACAATGCTCCTTTCCCTTTCATCACAATGCTCCTGAATTCTTGTCATCGCAATGTTCCTTGACCGTGTCATCACAATGCTCCATGACCCTTGTCATCACAAAGCTCCATGACCCCTGTCAACATAATGAACCATGACTCCTCTCCTCACAGTGCTCCAGTACCATTTTCATCAAAATGCTCCATGCCATTGTCAGCACAATGCTCCTTGGACACTGTCATCAAAATCCTCCATCCACTTTTCATCACAATGCTCCCGATATCCTGTCACTACAATGCTCCATGCCCGTGTCAACACAATGCTCCATGACCCGTGTCATCAAAATGCTTTATGAACCTTGTTATCAGAATGTTCCATGACCCCTGTCATCAGAATGATCCATGACCATTGTCATCACAATGCTACATAGCCTTGTCATCACAAAGTTCCATGGCCTCTGTCATCACCAAGCTCCATGGTCTTTCTCATCACAATGCTCTATGACCCCTGTCAGCACAATGCTTTATGAAGTTTGTTTTCAAAATGCACCATGACTGCTGTCATCAAAATAATCCATGACCGTTGTCATCACACTGCTGCATGATACCTTTCATCCCGTTTCTCTGTGACCGCTGTCATTAGGATGCTCCAGGACAATATTCATCTCAATGCCCCATGCCCCCTGTAATCACAGTGCCCCATAACCCCTGTCATCACAATGCTCCATGACCCTGTCATCAGAATGCTACATGAGCCTGTCATCACATTGTTCCATGGCCTATGTATTCACAATGCTCCATGGACCCTGTAATCACAGTGCTCCATGTTCCCTTTCAACAGAATGTCCCATGACCCCAGTCACCACAAGGTTCCCTGCCCTTGTCATCACAATGCTCCATGACCCTTGGAATCACAGTGGTACATGGCCTTGTCATCACAATGTTCCATGCCCTTGTCATCAAAATGCTTGAGAACTCTTGTCATCATAATGCTCCATGCCAAATTCATCAAAATGCCCTATGACACTTGTCATCACAATGCTCCATGGCCTTTGTCATTACAATGTTCAATGGCCCCTGTCATCACAGTGCTCCATGATACCTTTCATCACAATTCTAGATGACCACTCTCATCACAATGCTCCATGACAGATGTCATCACAATTCGCCATGGTCCTTGTCATTACAATGCTCCATGAACCGTGTCATCACAAGGTTCCAGGACACTTGTCATCACAATGATCCATGATCACTTTCATCACAATGCTCCATGAACCCTGTCATCTCAATGCTCCATAGCCTTTGTATTCACAATGCTCCATGGCCCCTTGTCATCACAGTGCTCCATGACCCCTTTTATCCCAATGCTCCAAGACCGCTGTCATCACAATGCCCTATGACGCCTGCCATCACAAATCTCCAAGGCCTCTCTTACCAAAAAGCTCCATGATCCCTGTCAGCACAATGTTCCATGACACTTTTCATCACAATGCTCCATGACCCCTTTCATCACAATGTTCTCTGCCCATATCATCACAATGCTCCTTGTCACCTTTAATCACAATGCTCCATGCCCTTTCATCACTATGCTCCAGAATTCTTGTCATCGCAATGTTCCTTGACTGTGTCATCAGAATGCTCCATGACACTTGTCATCACAAATCTCCATGACCCCTGTAATCACAATGATCCATGACTCCTTTCCTCACAGTGCTCCAGTACCATTTTTGTCACAATCGTCCATGCCATTGTCAGCACAATGCTCCTTGAACCCTATCATCAAAATGCTCCATCCCCTTTTCATCACAATGCTCCAGATATCCTATCATTACAATGCTCCATACCCGTGTCAACACAATGTTCCATGACCCCTCTCATCAAAATGCTTTATGAACCTTGTTATCAGAATGTTCCATGACCACTGTCATGAAAATGATCCATGACCGTTGTCATCACAATGCTGCATGATACCTTTCATCCAAATTCTCTGGGACCGCTATCATCACAAAGCTCCCGGACAATTTTCATCACAATGCTCCATGCCCCCTGTCATCACAGTGAACCATAACCCCTGTAATCACAATGCTGCATGACCCTGTCATCACAATGCCCCATGACAGATGTCATCACAATTCGCCATGGTTCTTGTCATCACAATGCTCCATGAACCGTGTCATCACAAGGTTCCAGGACACTTGTCATCACAATGAGCCATGATCACTTTCATCACAATGCTCCATGAAACCTGTCATCTCAATGCTCCATAACCTTTGTATTCACAATGCTCCATGGCCCCTGTAATCACAGTGCTCCATGACCCCTTTCACCACAATGCTCCATGACCCCAGTCATCACAATGTTCTCTGCCCATATCATCACAATGCTCCTTGTCACCTTTTATCACAATGCTCCATGCCCTTTCATCACAATGCTCCAGAATTCTTGTCATCGCAATGTTCCTTGACCGTGTCATCAAAATGCTCCATGACCCTTGTCATCACAAAGCTCCATGACCCCTGTCATCACAATGATCCATGACTCCTTTCCTCACAGTGCTCCAGTACCCTTTTCATCACAATGCTCCATGCCATTGTCAGCACAATGCTCCTTGGACCCTGTCATCAAAATGCTCCATCCCCTTTTCATCACAATGCTCCAGATATCCTATCACTACAATGCTCCATGCCCGTGTCAACACAATACTCCATGAACCCTGTCATCAAAATGCTTTATGAACCTTGTTATCAGAATGTTCCATGACCCCTGTCATCAAAATGATCCATGACCGTTGTCATCAAAATGCTGCATGATACCTTTTATCGCAATTCTCTGTGACCTCTGTCATCACAATGCTCCAAGACAATTTTCATCACAATGCTCCATACCCCTGTCATCACAGTGCCCCATAACACCTGTAATCACAATACTGCCTGGACCCTGTAATAACACTGCTCCATGTTCCCTTTCAACACAATGCTCCATGACCCCTGTCATCACAATGTTCCATGAAAGTTCTCATCAAAATGCTCCATGACCCTGGTCACCACAAGGTTCCCAGCCCTTGTCATCACAATGCTCTATTACCCATGTAATCACAATGGTACATGGCCTTCTCATCACAATGTTCCATGGCCTCTGTCATCACCACGCTCCATGGTCTTTCTCATCACAATGCTCTATGACTCCTGTCAACACAATGCTTGATGACCATTGTCATCACAATTCTCCAAGGCCCCTGTCATCAAAATGCCTCATGGTCTTTGTAATCACAATGCTCAATAACCCCTGTCATCACAATGCTACATGCCGTTGTCATCACAATGCTCCATGGCCACTGTAATCACAATGCTCCATGCCCTTGTCATCACAATGCTCCAGAACACTTGTCATCATAATACTCCATTCCCGTTTCATCCCATTGCTCAATGACCCTTGTCATCAAAATGTTCCTTGGACTTTGTCATCACTGTGCTCCATGATACCTTTAATCAAAACTCTACATGACCACTGTCATCACAATGCAAGATGACAAATGTCATCACAATGCCCCATGACACGTGTCATCACATTTCGCCTTGGCACTTGTCATCTCAATGCTGTAGGAACCGTGTCATCACTAGGTTCCAGGACACTTGTCATCACAGTGATCCATGACCACTTTCATCACAATGCTCGAAGAACTCTGTTATCTCAATGCTCCATTGTCCCGATAATCGCATTGCTCCATTAACACTTTCATCACAATGCTCCTTGACCACTGTCACCATAATGCCCCATGACGTCTCTCATCACTGTGCTCCAAGGCCACTCTCATCAAAATGCTCCATGATCTGTGTCAGCACAATATTGCATGACACTTGTCATCACAATGCTCCATGATCCCTGTAATCACAATGATCCCTGCCAATGTCATCACAATGCTCCATGTCTCCTGTAATCACAATGCTCCATGCCCTTGTCATCAGAAGTCTTCAGAGCTCTTGTCATTATAATGCTCCATGCCAATGTCATCAAAATGCCCCATGACACTTGTCTTCAAAATGATCCATTACCACTTTCATCACAATGCTCCATGACCCCTGTCATCTCAATGCTCCATAGCCTTTGTATTCACAATGCTCCATGGCCCCTGTAATCACAGTGCTCCATGACCCCTTTCACCACAGTGCTCCAAGACCGCTGTCATCACAATGCCCCATCACGCCTGCCATCACAAATCTCCAAGCCCTCTCTTACCAAAAAGCTCCATGATCCCAGTCAGCACAATGTTCCATGACACTTTTCATCACAATGCTCCATGACCACTGTCATCACAAAGTTCTCTGCCCATATCATCACAATGCTCCTTGTCTCCTTTAATCACGATGCTCCATGGCCTTTCATCACAATGCTCCAGAATTCTTCTCATCGCAATGTTCTTTGACCGTGTCATCACAATGCTCCATGACCCTTGTTATCACAAAGCTCCATGACCCCTGTCAGCACAATGATCCATGACTCCTTACCTCACAGTGCTCCAGTACCCTTTTCATCACAATGCTCCATGCCATTGTCAGCACAATGATCTTTGGACCCTGTCATCAAAATGCTCCATCCCCTTTTCATCAGAATGCTCCAGATATCCTATCATTACAATGCTCCATGCCCGTGTCATCATAATGCTACATGCCGTTGTCATCACAATGCTCCATGGCCCCTGTATTCACAATGCTACTGGCCCTTGTCATCACAATGCTCCAGAACACTTGTCATCATAATACTCCATTCCCGTCTCATCCCATTGCTCAATGACACTTGTCATCAAAATGTTCCTTGGCCTTTGTCATCACAGTGCTCCATGATACCTTTAATCAAAACTCTACATGACCACTGTCATCACAATGCAAGATGACCAATGTCATCACAATGCCCCATGACACGTGTCATCACAATTCGCCTTGGCCCTTGTCATCTCAATGCTGTAGGCACCGTGTCATCACTAGGTTCCAGGACAGTTGGCATCACAGTGATCCATGACCACTTTTCAACACAATGCTCCATGACCCCTGTCATCACAAAGTTCTCTGCCCATATCATCACAATGCTCCTTGTCACCTTTTATCACAATGCTCCATGCCGTTTCATCACAATGCTCCAGAATTCTTTTCATCGCAATGTTCCTTGACCGTGTCATCAAAATGCTCCATGAACCTTGTCATCACAAAGCTCCATGACCCCTGTCATCACAATGATCCATGACTCCTTTCCTCACAGTGCTCCAGTACCCTTTTCATCGCAATGCTCCATGCCATTGTCAGCACAATGCTCCTTGGACCCTGTCATCAAAATGCTCCATCCCCTTTTCATCACAATGCTCCAGATATCCTATCACTACAATGCTCCATGCCCGTGTCAACACCATACTCCATGACCCCTGTCATCAAAATGCTTTATGAACCTTCTTATCAGAATGTTCCATGACCCCTGTAATCACAATGCTCCATGCCCTTGTCATCACAAGGCTCCAGAACTCTTGTCATCATAATCCTCCATGTCTGTTTCATCACCATGCTCCATGACACTTTTCATAACAATGCTCCATAGCCCCTTTCATTACTGTGCTCCCTAATAACTTTAATCACATTTCTAGATGACCACTGCCATCACAATGCCCCATGACACGTGTCATCTCAATTCGCCTTGGCCCTTGTCATCTCAATGCTGTAGGAACCGTGTCATCACTAGGTTCCAGGACACTTGTCATCACAGTGATCCATTACCACTTTCAGCACAATGCTCCATGACCACTGTCATCTCAATGCTCCATGACGCCTGTCATCACAATTTTCCAAGGCCCCTCTCATCACTATGCTCCATGACACTTGTCATCACATTGCTCCATAACACCTGTCATCACAGTGTTCGCTTACCATGTCATCACAATGCTCCATGTCCCCTATAATCACAATGCTCCATGCCTTTTTCCTCACAATGCTGCAGAATTCTTGTCATCACAATGTTCCATGACTGTGTCATCACAATGCTACATGAACCTGGTCATCACAGTTCTCCATGACCTTTGTCATCACAATGCTCTATGTCGCTTTTCATCACAATTCTCAATGACCACTTTAACCACTATGCTCGCTGACCATTTTCATCACATTTCTCTATAGTCATTAAAATTCCCCATGGCCTCTTTCTTCACAATGCTCCATGATGCCTGTCATCACAATGCTCCATGGCTTTTGTTATCACAATGCTGCAGGACCAGTTTCATCACAATACTCCATCCCCCTTGTCATCACGGTGCACAATGAAACCTTTCATTACAATGCTCCATGACACTTGTCATCACAATGCTCCATGGCCTTTATCGTCACAATGCTCCCAGGCACTTTTCATCACGATGTTCCATGAAAACTTTCATCACATTGCTCCATGACCATTTTCATCACAATTGTCCGTACCCTTGTCAACACAATGCTGCATAATCACAGTCATCACAATTCTCCATGACTGCTGTCATCACAATAATCCAGGACAAGTTTCATAACAATGCTTCATGCCCCCAGTCATCACAGTGCTCCATGATACCTTTCATCACAATTCCTAGATGATCAAGGTCATCACATTGCCCCATGACACCTGTCATCACAATTCGCTATGACCCTTGTCATCACAATACTCGATGAACCGTGTCATCACAGTGTTCCAGGACACATGTCATCACAATGATCCATGACTACTTTCATCACAATGCTCCAATACACCTGTCATCACAATGCTCCATGGCCCCTTTTATCATATTGCTCCATGATCTCTTTCATCACAATGCTCCATGACCACTGTCATCACCATGCCTCATGACGCCTGTCATCTCAATGCTCCATGGCCCCTTTCATCACAATGCTCCATGAACCCAGTCATCACAATGTTCCCTGCCCTTTTCATCACAACGCTCCATGGGCCCTGTCATCACAATGCTCTATGCCCTTGTCATCAAAATGCTCCAGAACTCTTGTCATCATAATGCTCCATGCCAATGTCATCAAAATGCCCCATGACACTTGTCATCACAATGCTCCATGGCCTTTGTCATCACAATGTTCCATGGTCCCTGTAATCACAGTGCTCCCTGATACCTTTCATCACAATTCTAGATGACCACTGTCACCACAATGCCCCATGACTGATGTCATCACAATTCGCATGGTCCTTGTCATCACAATGCTCCATGAACCGTGTCATCACAAGGTTCCAGGACACTTGTCATCACAATGATCCATGATCACTTTCATCACAATGCTCCTTGAAACCTGTCATCTCAATGCTCCATAGCCTTTGTATTCACAATGCTCCATGGCCCCTGTAATCACAGTGCTCTCTGACCCATTTCATCAAAATGCTCCAAGACGGCTGTCATCACAATGCCCCATGACGCCTGCCATCACAAATCTCCAAGGCCTCTCTTACCAGAAAACTCCATGATCCCTGTCAGCACAATGTTCCATGACACTTTTCATCACAATGCTCCATGACCCCTGTCATCACAAAGTTCTCTGCCCATATCATCACAATGCTCCTTGTCACCTTTAATCACAATGCTCCATGCCCTTTCATCACAATGCTCCAGAATTCTTGTTATCGCAATGATCCTTGACCGTGTCATTACAATGCTCCATGACCCTTGTCATCACAAAGCTCCATGACCCCTGTCATCACAATGATCCATGACTCCTTTCCTCACAGTGCTCCAGTACCCTTTTCATCACAATGTTCCATGCCATTGTAAATTCAATGATCTTTGGACCCTGTCATCAAAATGCTCCATCCCCTTTTCATCAGAATGCTCCAGATATCCTATCATTACAATGCTCCATGCCCGTGTCATCACAATGCTCCATGCCGTTGTCATCACAATGCTCCATGGCCCTGTAATCACAATGTTCCATGCCCTTGTCATCACAATGCTCCAGAACAGTTGTCATCATAATACTCCATTCCCGTGTCATCCCATTGCTCAATGACACTTGTCATCAAAATGTTCCTTGGCCTTTGTCATCACAGTGCTCCATGATACCTTTAATCAAAACTCTATATGACCACTGTCATCACAATGCAAGATGTCCAATGTCATCACAATGCCCCATGACACGTGTCATCACAATTCGCCTTGGCCCTTGTCATCTCAATGCTGTAGGCACCGTGTCATCACTAGGTTCCAGGACATTTGGCATCACAGTGATCCATGACCACTTTTCAACACAATGCTCCATGACCCCTGTCATCACAAAGTTCTCTGCCCATATCATCACAATTCTCCTTGTCACCTTTTATCACAATGCTCCATGCCCTTTCATCACAATGCTCCAGAATTCTTTTCATCGCAATGTTCCTTGACCGTGTCATCAAAATGCTCCATGACCCTTGTCATCACAAAGCTCCATGACCCCTGTCATCACAATGATCCATGACTCCTTTCCTCACAGTGCTCCAGTACCCTTTTCATCACAATGCTCCATGCCATTGTCAGCACAATGCTCCTTGGACCCTGTCATCAAAATGCTCCATCCCCTTTTCATCACAATGCTCCAGATATCCTATCACTACAATGCTCCATGCCCGTGTCAACACAATACTCCATGACCCCTGTCATCAAAATGCTTTATGAACCTTCTTATCAGAATGTTCCATGACCCCTGTAATCACAATGCTCCATGCCCTTGTCATCACAAGGCTCCAGAACTCTTGTCATCATAATCCTCCATGTCTGTTTCATCACCATGCTCCATGACACTTTTCATAACAATGCTCCATAGCCCCTTTCATTACTGTGCTCCCTAATAACTTTAATCACATTTCTAGATGACCACTGCCATCACAATTCCCCATGACATTGTCAGCACAATTCGCCATGACCAATGTCATCACCATGCTCCATGAACTATGTCATCACTGGGTCCCAGGACACTTGTCATCACAATGATCCATTACCACTTTCAGCACAATGCTCCATGACCACTGTCATCTCAATGCTCCATGGCCTTTGTATTCACAATGCTCCATGGCCCCTGTAATCACAGTGCTCCATAACACCTTTCATCATAATGCTCCAAGACCACTGCCATCTCAATGCCCCATGACGCCTGTCATCACAATTCTCCAAGGCCCCTCTCATCACTATGCTCCATGACACTTGTCATCACATTGCTCCATAACACCTGTCATCACAGTGTTCGCTTACCATGTCATCACAATGCTCCATGTCCCCTATAATCACAATGCTCCATGCCTTTTTCCTCACAATGCTGCAGAATTCTTGTCATCACAATGTTCCATGACTGTGTCATCACAATGCTACATGAACCTGGTCATCACAGTTCTCCATGACCTTTGTCATCACAATGCTCTATGTCGCTTTTCATCACAATTCTCAATGACCACTTTAACCACTATGCTCGCTGACCATTTTCATCACATTTCTCTATAGTCATTAAAATTCCCCATGGCCTCTTTCTTCACAATGCTCCATGATGCCTGTCATCACAATGCTCCATGGCTTTTGTTATCACAATGCTGCAGGACCAGTTTCATCACAATACTCCATCCCCCTTGTCATCACGGTGCACAATGAAACCTTTCATTACAATGCTCCATGACACTTGTCATCACAATGCTCCATGGCCTTTATCATCACAATGCTCCCAGGCACTTTTCATCACGATGTTCCATGAAAACTTTCATCACATTGCTCCATGACCATTTTCATCACAATTGTCCGTACCCTTGTCAACACAATGCTGCATAATCACAGTCATCACAATTCTCCATGACTGCTGTCATCACAATAATCCAGGACAAGTTTCATAACAATGCTTCATGCCCCCAGTCATCACAGTGCTCCATGATACCTTTCATCACAATTCCTAGATGATCAAGGTCATCACACTGCCCCATGACACCTGTCATCACAATTCGCTATGACCCTTGTCATCACAATACTCGATGAACCGTGTCATCACAGTGTTCCAGGACACATGTCATCACAATGATCCATGACTACTTTCATCACAATGCTCCAATACACCTGTCATCACAATGCTCCATGGCCCCTGTTATCATATTGCTCCATGATCTCTTTCATCACAATGCTCCATGACCACTGTCATCACCATGCCTCATGATGCCTGTCATCTCAATGCTCCATGGCCCCTTTCATCACAATGCTCCATGAACCCAGTCATCACAATGTTCCCTGCCCTTTTCATCACAATGCTCCATGGGCCCTGTCATCACAATGCTCTATGCCCTTGTCATCAAAATGCTCCAGAACTCTTGTCATCATAATGCTCCATGCCAATGACATCAAAATGCCCCATGACACTTGTCATCACAATGCTCCATGGCCTTTGTCATCACAATGTTCCATGGTCCCTGTAATCACAGTGCTCCCTGATACCTTTCATCACAATTCTAGATGACCACTGTCACCACAATGCCCCATGACTGATGTCATCACAATTCGCATGGTCCTTGTCATCACAATGCTCCATGAACCGTGTCATCACAAGGTTCCAGGACACTTGTCATCACAATGATCCATGATCACTTTCATCACAATGCTCCATGAAACCTGTCATCTCAATGCTCCATAGCCTTTGTATTCACAATGCTCCATGGCCCCTGTAATCACAGTGCTCTATGACCCATTTCATCAAAATGCTCCAAGACCGCTGTCATCACAATGCCCCATGAGGCCTGCCATCACAAATCTCCAAGGCCTCTCTTACCAGAAAGCTCCATGATCCCTGTCAGCACAATGTTCCATGACACTTTTCATCACAATGCTCCATGACCCCTGTCATCACAAAGTTCTCTGCCCATATCATCACAATGCTCCTTATCACCTTTAATCACAATGCTCCATGCCCTTTCATCACAATGCTCCAGAATTCTTGTTATCGCAATGATCCTTGACCGTGTCATTACAATGCTCCATTACCCTTGTCATCACAAATCTCCATGACCCCTGTCATCACAATGATCCATGACTCCTTTCCTCACAGTGCTCCAGTACCCTTTTCATCACAATGTTCCATGCCATTGTAAGCTCAATGATCTTTGGACCCTGTCATCAAAATGCTCCATCCCCTTTTCATCAGAATGCTCCAGATATCCTATCATTACAATGCTCCATGCCCGTGTCATCACAATGCTCCATGCCGTTGTCATCACAATGCTCCATGGCCCTGTAATCACAATGTTCCATGCCCTTGTCATCACAATGCTCCAGAACAGTTGTCATCATAATACTCCATTCCCATGTCATCCCATTGCTCAATGACACTTGTCATCAAAATGTTCCTTGGCCTTTGTCATCACAGTGCTCCATGATACCTTTAATCAAAACTCTATATGACAACTGTCATCACAATGCAAGATGACCAATGTCATCACAATGCCCCATGACACGTGTCATCACAATTCGCCTTGGCCCTTGTCATCTCAATGCTGTAGGAACCGTGTCATCACTAGGTTCCAGGACACTTGTCATCACAGTGATCCATGACCACTTTAATCACAATGCTCCAGGAACTCTGTTATCTCAATGCTCCATGGCCTTTGTATTCACAATGCTCCATTGTCCCGATAATCGCTTAGCTCCATGAACACTTTCATCATAATGCTCCTTGACCACTGTCACCATAATGCCCCATGACGTCTCTCATCACTCTGCTCCAAGGCCACTCTCATCAAAATGCTCCATGATCTGTGTCTGCACAATATTGCATGACACTTGTCATCACAATGTTCCATGATCCTTGTAATCACAATGATCCCTGCCAATGTCATCACAATGATCCATGACAGATGTCATCACAATTCGCCATGGTCTTGTCATTACAATGCTCCATGAACCGTGTCATCACAAGGTTCCAGGACACTTGTCATCACAATGATCCATGATCACATTCATCACAATGCTCCAGGAACCCTGTCATCTCAATGCTCCATAGCCTTTGTATTCACAATGCTCCATGGTCCCTCTCATCACAGTGCTCCTTGACTCCTTTTATCACAATGCTCCAAGACCGCTCTCATCACAATGCCCCATGACACCTGCCATCACAAGTCTCCAAGGCCTCTCTTACCAAAAATCTCCATGATCCCTGTCAGCACAATGTTCCATGACACTTTTCAGCACAATGCTCCATGACCCCTGTCATCACAAAGTTCTCTGCCCATATCATCACAATTCTCCTTGTCACCTTTAATCACAATGCTCCATTCCCTTTCATCACAATGCTCCTGAATTCTTGTCATCGCAATGTTCCTTGACCGTGTCATCACAATGCTCCATGACCCTTGTCATCACAAAGCTCCATGACCCCTTTCATCATAATGATCCATGACTCCTCTCCTCACAGTGCTCCAGTACCCTTTTCATCACAATGCTCCATGCCATTGTCAGCACAATGCTCCTTGGACACTGTCATCAAAATCCTCCATCCCCTTTTCATCACAATGCTCCCTATATCCTGTCACTACAATGCTCCATGCCCGTGTACACACAATGCTCCTTGACCCGTGTCATCAAAATGCTTTATGAACCTTGTTATCAGAATGTTCCATGACCCCTGTCATCAGAATGATCCATGACCCTTGTAATCACAATGGTACATGGCCTTCTCATCACAAAGTTCCATGGCCTCTGTCATCACCAAGCTCCATGGTCTTTCTCATCACAATGCTCTATGACCCCTGTCAGCACAATGCTTTATGAAGTTTGTTTTCAAAATGCACCATGACCGCTGTCATCAAAATAATCCATGACCGTTGTCATCACACTGCTGCATGATACCTTTCATCCCGTTTCTCTGTGACCGCTGTCATTAGGATGCTCCAGGACAATATTCATCTCAATGCCCCATGCCCCCTGTAATCACAGTGCCCCATAACCCCTGTCATCACAATGCTCCATGACCCTGTCATCAGAATGCTACATGAGCCTGTCATCACATTGTTCCATGGCCTATGTATTCACAATGCTCCATGGACCCTGTAATCACAGTGCTCCATGTTCCCTTTCAACAGAATGTCCCATGACCCCAGTCACCACAAGGTTCCCTGCCCTTGTCATCACAATGCTCCATGACCCTTGGAATCACAATGGTACATGGCCTTGTCATCACAATGTTCCATGGCCTCTGTCATCACTATGCTCCATGGTCTTTCTCATCACAATGCTCTATGACCCCTGTCATCAAAATGCTTGATGACCATTGTCATCACAATGCTCCAAGGCCCCGTTCATCACAATGCCTCATGGTTTTGGAATCACAATGCTCAATGATCCCTGTCCTCACAATGCTCCATGCCATTGTCATCACAATGCCCCATGGCCCCTGTATTCACAGTGCTCCATGGCCCTTGTCATCACAATGCTCGATGACCCGTGTCATCACAGTGTTCCAGGCCACATGTCATCACAATCATCCATGACTTCTTTCATCACAATGCTCCAATACACCTGGCATCACAATGCTCCATGGCCCCTGTTATCATATTGCTCCATGATCTCTTTCATCACAATGCTCCATGACCAGTGTCATCACCATGCCTCATGACGCCTGTCATCTCAATGCTCAATGGCCCCTTTCTTCACAATGCTCCATGAATCCAGTCATCACAATGTTCCCTGCCCTTTTCATCACAATGCTCCATGGGCCCTGTCATCACAATGTTCCATGCCCTTGTCATCAAAATGCTCCAGAACCCTTGTCATCATAATGCTCCGTGCCAATGTCATTAAAATGCCCCATGACACTTGTCATCACCATGCTCCATGGCCTTTGTCAACACAATGTTCCATGGCCCCTGTCATCACAATGCTCCATGCCCTTGTCATCAAAATGCTCGAGAACTCTTGTCATCATAATGCTCCATGCCAAAGTCATCAAAATGCCCTATGACACTTGTCATCACAATGCTCCATGGCCTTTGTCATTACAATGTTCAATGGCCCCTGTCATCACAGTGCTCCATGATACCTTTCATCACAATTCTAGATGACCACTCTCATCACAATGCCCCATGACAGATGTCATCACAATTCGCCATGGTCCTTGTCATTACAATGCTCCATGAACCGTGTCATCACAAGGGTCCAGGACACTTGTCATCACAATGATCAATGATCACTTTCATCACAATGCTCCATGAACCCTGTCATCTCAATGCTCCATAGCCTTTGTATTCACAATGCTCCATGGCCCCTTGTCATCACAGTGCTCCATGACCCCTTTTATCCCAATGCTCCAAGACCGCTGTCATCACAATGCCCTATGACGCCTGCCATCACAAATCTCCAAGGCCTCTCTTACCAAAAAGCTCCATGATCCCTGTCAGCACAATGTTCCATGACACTTTTCATCACAATGCTCCATGACCCCTTTCATCACAATGTTCTCTGCCCATATCATCACAATGCTCCTTGTCACCTTTAATCACAATGCTCCATGCCCTTTCATCACTATGCTCCAGAATTCTTGTCATCGCAATGTTCCTTGACTGTGTCATCAGAATGCTCCATGACACTTGTCATCACAAAGCTCCATGACCCCTGTAATCACAATGATCCATGACTCCTTTCCTCACAGTGCTCCAGTACCATTTTTATCACAATCGTCCATGCCATTGTCAGCACAATGCTCCTTGAACCCTATCATCAAAATGCTCCATCCCCTTTTCATCACAATGCTCCAAATATCCTATCATTACAATGCTCCATACCCGTGTCAACACAATGCTCCATGACCCCTCTCATCAAAATGCTTTATGAACCTTGTTATCAGAATGTTCCATGACCACTGTCATGAAAATGATCCATGACCGTTGTCATCACAATGCTGCATGATACCTTTCATCCAAATTCTCTGTGACCGCTATCATCACAAAGCTCCAGGACAATTTTCATCACAATGCTCCATGCCCCCTGTCATCACAGTGAACCATAACCCCTGTAATCACAATGCCCCATGACAGATGTCATCACAATTCGCCATGGTTCTTGTCATCACAATGCTCCATGCCCCCTGTCATCACAGTGCACCATAACCCCTGTAATCACAATGATCCATGACCCTGTCATCACAATGCTACATGACCCCTGTGATAACATTGTTCCATGGCCTATGTATTAACAATGCTCCATGGACCCTTTAATCACACTACTCCATGCTCCCTTTCAACACAGTGCTCCATGCCCCCTGTCATCACAGTGAACCATAACCCCTGTAATCACAATGCTGCATGACCCTGTCATCACAATGCCCCATGACAGATGTCATCACAATTCGCCATGGTTCTTGTCATCACAATGCTCCATGAACCGTGTCATCACAAGGTTCCAGGACACTTGTCATCACAATGAGCCATGATCACTTTCATCACAATGCTCCATGAAACCTGTCATCTCAATGCTCCATAACCTTTGTATTCACAATGCTCCATGGCCCCTGTAATCACAGTGCTCCATGACCCCTTTCACCACAATGCTCCATGACCCCTGTCATCACAATGTTCTCTGCCCATATCATCACAATGCTCCTTGTCACCTTTTATCACAATGCTCCATGCCCTTTCATCACAATGCTCCAGAATTCTTGTCATCGCAATGTTCCTTGACCGTGTCATCAAAATGCTCCATGACCCTTGTCATCACAAAGCTCCATGACCCCTGTCATCACAATGATCCATGACTCCTTTCCTCACAGTGCTCCAGTACCCTTTTCATCACAATGCTCCATGCCATTGTCAGCACAATGCTCCTTGGACCCTGTCATCAAAATGCTCCATCCCCTTTTCATCACAATGCTCCAGATATCCTATCACTACAATGCTCCATGCCCGTGTCAACACAATACTCCATGAACCCTGTCATCAAAATGCTTTATGAACCTTGTTATCAGAATGTTCCATGACCCCTGTCATCAAAATGATCCATGACCGTTGTCATCAAAATGCTGCATGATACCTTTTATCGCAATTCTCTGTGACCTCTGTCATCACAATGCTCCAAGACAATTTTCATCACAATGCTCCATACCCCTGTCATCACAGTGCCCCATAACACCTGTAATCACAATACTGCCTGGACCCTGTAATAACACTGCTCCATGTTCCCTTTCAACACAATGCTCCATGACCCCTGTCATCACAATGTTCCATGAAAGTTCTCATCAAAATGCTCCATGACCCTGGTCACCACAAGGTTCCCAGCCCTTGTCATCACAATGCTCTATTACCCATGTAATCACAATGGTACATGGCCTTCTCATCACAATGTTCCATGGCCTCTGTCATCACCATGCTCCATGGTCTTTCTCATCACAATGCTCTATGACTCCTGTCAACACAATGCTTGATGACCATTGTCATCACAATTCTCCAAGGCCCCTGTCATCAAAATGCCTCATGGTCTTTGTAATCACAATGCTCAATAACCCCTGTCATCACAATGCTACATTCCGTTGTCATCACAATGCTCCATGGCCACTGTAATCACAATGCTCCATGCCCTTGTCATCACAATGCTCCAGAACACTTGTCATCATAATACTCCATTCCCGTGTCATCCCATTGCTCAATGACCCTTATCATCAAAATGTTCCTTGGACTTTGTCATCACTGTGCTCCATGATACCTTTAATCAAAACTCTACATGACCTCTGTCATCACAATGCAAGATGACAAATGTCATCACAATGCCCCATGACACGTGTCATCACAATTCGCCTTGGCACTTGTCATCTCAATGCTGTAGGAACCGTGTCATCACTAGGTTCCAGGACACTTGTCATCACAGTGATCCATGACCACTTTCATCACAATGCTCGAAGAACTCTGTTATCTCAATGCTCCATTGTCCCGATAATCGCATTGCTCCATTAACACTTTCATCACAATGCTCCTTGACCACTGTCACCATAATGCCCCATGACGTCTCTCATCACTGTGCTCCAAGGCCACTCTCATCAAAATGCTCCATGATCTGTCAGCACAATATTGCATGACACTTGTCATCACAATGCTCCATGATCCCTGTAATCACAATGATCCCTGCCAATGTCATCACAATGCTCCATGTCCCCTATAATCACAATGCTCCATGCCTTTTTCCTCACAATGCTGCAGAATTCTTGTCATCACAATGTTCCATGACTGTGTCATCACAATGCTACATGAACCTGGTCATCACAGTTCTCCATGACCTTTGTCATCACAATGCTCTATGTCGCTTTTCATCACAATTCTCAATGACCACTTTAACCACTATGCTCGCTGACCATTTTCATCACATTTCTCTATAGTCATTAAAATTCCCCATGGCCTCTTTCTTCACAATGCTCCATGATGCCTGTCATCACAATGCTCCATGGCTTTTGTTATCACAATGCTGCAGGACCAGTTTCATCACAATACTCCATCCCCCTTGTCATCACGGTGCACAATGAAACCTTTCATTACAATGCTCCATGACACTTGTCATCACAATGCTCCATGGCCTTTATCGTCACAATGCTCCCAGGCACTTTTCATCACGATGTTCCATGAAAACTTTCATCACATTGCTCCATGACCATTTTCATCACAATTGTCCGTACCCTTGTCAACACAATGCTGCATAATCACAGTCATCACAATTCTCCATGACTGCTGTCATCACAATAATCCAGGACAAGTTTCATAACAATGCTTCATGCCCCCAGTCATCACAGTGCTCCATGATACCTTTCATCACAATTCCTAGATGATCAAGGTCATCACATTGCCCCATGACACCTGTCATCACAATTCGCTATGACTCTTGTCATCACAATACTCGATGAACCGTGTCATCACAGTGTTCCAGGACACATGTCATCACAATGATCCATGACTACTTTCATCACAATGCTCCAATACACCTGTCATTACAATGCTCCCTGGCCCCTGTTATCATATTGCTCCATGATCTCTTTCATCACAATGCTCCATGACCACTGTCATCACCATGCCTCATGACGCCTGTCATCTCAATGCTCCATGGCCCCTTTCATCACAATGCTCCATGAACCCAGTCATCACAATGTTCCCTGCCCTTTTCATCACAATGCTCCATGGGCCCTGTCATCACAATGCTCTATGCCCTTGTCATCAAAATGCTCCAGAACTCTTGTCATCATAATGCTCCATGCCAATGTCATCAAAATGCCCCATGACACTTGTCATCACAATGCTCCATGGCCTTTGTCATCACAATGTTCCATGGTCCCTGTAATCACAGTGCTCCCTGATACCTTTCATCACAATTCTAGATGACCACTGTCACCACAATGCCCCATGACTGATGTCATCACAATTCGCATGGTCCTTGTCATCACAATGCTCCATGAACCGTGTCATCACAAGGTTCCAGGACACTTGTCATCACAATGATCCATGATCACTTTCATCACAATGCTCCATGAAACCTGTCATCTCAATGCTCCATAGCCTTTGTATTCACAATGCTCCATGGCCCCTTGTCATCACAGTGCTCTATGACCCATTTCATCAAAATGCTCCAAGACCGCTGTCATCACAATGCCCCATGACGCCTGCCATCACAAATCTCCAAGGCCTCTCTTACCAGAAAGCTCCATGATCCCTGTCAGCACAATGTTCCATGACACTTTTCATCACAATGCTCCATGACCCCTGTCATCACAAAGTTCTCTGCCCATATCATCACAATGCTCCTTGTCACCTTTAATCACAATGCTCCATGCCCTTTCATCACAATGCTCCAGAATTCTTGTTATCGCAATGATCCTTGACCGTGTCATTACAATGCTCCATGACCCTTGTCATCACAAATCTCCATGACCCCTGTCATCACAATGATCCATGACTCCTTTCCTCACAGTGTTCCAGTACCATTTTCATCACAATGTTCCATGTCATTTTAAGCTCAATGATCTTTGGACCCTGTCATCAAAATGCTCCATCCCCTTTTCATCAGAATGCTCCAGATATCCTATCATTACAATGCTCCATGCCCGTGTCATCACAATGCTCCATGCCGTTGTCATCACAATGCTCCATGGCCCTGTAATCACAATGTTCCATGCCCTTGTCATCACAATGCTCCAGAACAGTTGTCATCATAATACTCCATTCCCGTGTCATCCCATTGCTCAATGACACTTGTCATCAAAATGTTCCTTGGCCTTTGTCATCACAGTGCTCCATGATACCTTTAATCAAAACTCTATATGACCACTGTCATCACAATTCAAGATGACCAATGTCATCACAATGCCCCATGACACGTGTCATCACAATTCGCCTTGGCCCTTGTCATCTCAATGCTGTAGGCACCGTGTCATCACTACGTTCCAGGACACTTGTCATCACAGTGATCCATGACCACTTTAATCACAATGCTCCAGGAACTCTGTTATCTCAATGCTCCATGGCCTTTGTATTCACAATGCTCCATTGTCCCGATAATCGCGTAGCTCCATGAACACTTTCATCATAATGCTCCTTGACCACTGTCACCATAATGCCCCATGACGTCTCTCATCACTGTGCTCCAAGGCTACTCTCATCAAAATGCTCCATGATCTGTGTCTGCACAATATTGCATGACACTTGTCATCACAATGTTCCATGACAGATGTCATCACAATTCGCCATGGTCTTGTCATTACAATGCTCCATGAACCGTGTCATCACTAGGTTCCAGGACAGTTGGCATCACAGTGATCCATGACCACTTTTCAACACAATGCTCCATGACCCCTGTCATCACAAAGTTCTCTGCCCATATCATCACAATGCTCCTTGTCACCTTTTATCACAATGCTCCATGCCCTTTCATCACAATGCTCCAGAATTCTTTTCATCGCAATGTTCCTTGACTGTGTCATCAAAATGCTCCATGAACCTTGTCATCACAAAGCTCCATGACCCCTGTCATCACAATGATCCATGACTCCTTTCCTCACAGTGCTCCAGTACCCTTTTCATCACAATGCTCCATGCCATTGTCAGCACAATGCTCCTTGGACCCTGTCATCAAAATGCTCCATCCCCTTTTCATCACAATGCTCCAGATATCCTATCACTACAATGCTCCATGCCCGTGTCAACACAATACTCCATGACCCCTGTCATCAAAATGCTTTATGAACCTTCTTATCAGAATGTTCCATGACCCCTGTAATCACAATGCTCCATGCCCTTGTCATCACAAGGCTCCAGAACTCTTGTCATCATAATCCTCCATGTCTGTTTCATCACCATGCTCCATGACACTTTTCATAACAATGCTCCATAGCCCCTTTCATTACTGTGCTCCCTAATAACTTTAATCACATTTCTAGATGACCACTGCCATCACAATGCCCCATGACACGTGTCATCACAATTCGCCTTGGCCCTTGTCATCTCAATGCTGTAGGAACCGTGTCATCACTAGGTTCCAGGACACTTATCATCACAGTGATCCATTACCACTTTCAGCACAATGCTCCATGACCACTGTCATCTCAATGCTCCATGGCCTTTGTATTCACAATGCTCCATGGCCCCTGTAATCACAGTGCTCTATGACCCATTTCATCAAAATGCTCCAAGACTGCTCTCATCACAATGCCCCATGACGCCTGCCATCACAAATCTCCAAGGCCTCTCATACCAGAAAGCTCCATGATCCCTGTCAGCACAATGTTCCATGACACTTTTCATCAAAATGCTCCATGACCACTGTCATCATAAAGTTCCCTGCCCATATCATCACAATGTTCCTTGTCACCTTTAATCACAATGCTCCATGCCCTTTCATCACAATGCTCCAGAATTCTTGTTATCGCAATGATCCTTGACCGTGTCATTACAATGCTCCATGACCCTTGTCATCACAAATCTCCATGACCCCTGTCATCACAATGATCCATGACTCCTTTCCTCACAGTGCTCCAGTACCCTTTTCATCACAATGTTCCATGACATTGTAAGCTCAATGATCTTTGGACCCTGTCATCAAAATGCTGCATCCCCTTTTCATCAGAATGCTCCAGATATCCTATCATTACAATGCTCCATGCCCGTGTCATCACAATGCTCCATGCCGTTGTCATCACAATGCTCCATGGCCCTGTAATCACAATGTTCCATGCCCTTGTCATCACAATGCTCCAGAACAGTTGTCATCATAAAACTCCATTCCCGTGTCATCCCATTGCTCAATGACACTTGTCATCAAAATGTTCCTTGGCCTTTGTCATCACAGTGCTCCATGATACCTTTAATCAAAACTCTATATGACCACTGTCATCACAATGCAAGATGTCCAATGTCATCACAATGCCCCATGACACGTGTCATCACAATTCGCCTTGGCCCTTGTCATCTCAATGCTTTAGGAACCGTGTCATCACTAGGTTCCAGGACACTTGTCATCACAGTGATCCATGACCACTTTAATAACAATGCTCCAGTAACTCTGTTATCTCAATGCTCCATGGCCTTTGTATTCACAATGCTCCATTGTCCCGATAATCGCGTAGCTCCATGAACACTTTCATCATAATGCTCCTTGACCACTGTCACCATAATGCCCCATGACGTCTCTCATCACTCTGCTCCAAGGCCACTCTCATCAAAATGCTCCATGATCTGTGTCTGCACAATATTGCATGACACTTGTCATCACAATGTTCCATGATCCTTGTAATCACAATGATCCCTGCCAATGTCATCACAATGATCCATGACAGATGTCATCACGATTCGCCATGGTCTTGTCATTACAATGCTCCATGAACCGTGTCATCACAAGGTTCTAGGACACTTGTCATCACAATGATCCATGATCACATTCATCACAATGCTCCAGGAACCCTGTCATCTCAATGCTCCATAGCCTTTGTATTCACAATGCTCCATGGTCCCTCTCATCACAGTGCTCCTTGACTCCTTTTATCACAATGCTCCAAGACCGCTCTCATCACAATGCCCCATGACACCTGCTATCACAAGTCTCCAAGGCCTCTCTTACCAAAAATCTCCATGATCCCTGTCAGCACAATGTTCCATGACACTTTTCAGCACAATGCTCCATGACCCCTGTCATCACAAAGTTCTCTGCCCATATCATCACAATTCTCCTTGTCACCTTTAATCACAATGCTCCATTCCCTTTCATCACAATGCTCCTGAATTCTTGTCATCGCAATGTTCCTTGACCGTGTCATCACAATGCTCCATGACCCTTGTCATCACAAAGCTCCATGACCCCTGTCATCATAATGATCCATGACTCCTCTCCTCACAGTGCTCCAGTACCCTTTTCATCACAATGCTCCATGCCATTGTCAGCACAATGCTCCTTGGACACTGTCATCAAAATCCTCCATCCCCTTTTCATCACAATGCTCCCTATATCCTGTCACTACAATGCTCCATGCCCGTGTACACACAATGCTCCTTGACCCGTGTCATCAAAATGCTTTATGAACCTTGTTATCAGAATGTTCCATGACCCCTGTCATCAGAATGATCCATGACCCTTGTCATCACAATGGTACATGGCCTTCTCATCACAAAGTTCCATGGCCTCTGTCATCACCAAGCTCCATGGTCTTTCTCATCACAATGCTCTATGACCCCTGTCAGCACAATGCTTTATGAAGTTTGTTTTCAAAATGCACCATGACCGCTGTCATCAAAATAATCCATGACCGTTGTCATCACACTGCTGCATGATACCTTTCATCCCGTTTCTCTGTGACCGCTGTCATTAGGATGCTCCAGGACAATATTCATCTCAATGCCCCATGCCCCCTGTAATCACAGTGCCCCATAACCCCTGTCATCACAATGCTCCATGACCCTGTCATCAGAATGCTACATGAGCCTGTCATCACATTGTTCCATGGCCTATGTATTCACAATGCTCCATGGACCCTGTAATCACAGTGCTCCATGTTCCCTTTCAACAGAATGTCCCATGACCCCAGTCACCACAAGGTTCCCTGCCCTTGTCATCACAATGCTCCATGACCCTTGGAATCACAATGGTACATGGCCTTGTCATCACAATGTTCCATGGCCTCTGTCATCACTATGCTCCTTGGTCTTTCTCATCACAATGCTCTATGACCCCTGTCATCAAAATGCTTGATGACCATTGTCATCACAATGCTCCAAGGCCCCGTTCATCACAATGCCTCATGGTTTTGGAATCACAATGCTCAATGATCCCTATCCTCACAATGCTCCATGCCATTGTCATCAAAATGCCCCATGGCCCCTGTAATCACAATGCTCCATGGCCCTTGTCATCACAATGCTCGATGACCCGTGTCATCACAGTGTTCCAGGCCACATGTCATCACAATCATCCATGACTTCTTTCATCACAATGCTCCAATACACCTGGCATCACAATGCTCCATGGCCCCTGTTATCATATTGCTCCATGATCTCTTTCATCACAATGCTCCATGACCAGTGTCATCACCATGCCTCATGACGCCTGTCATCTCAATGCTCAATGGCCCCTTTCTTCACAATGCTCCATGAATCCAGTCACCACAATGTTCCCTGCCCTTTTCATCACAATGCTCCATGGGCCCTGTCATCACAATGTTCCATGCCCTTGTCATCAAAATGCTCCAGAACCCTTGTCATCATAATGCTCCGTGCCAATGTCATTAAAATGCCCCATGACACTTGTCATCACCATGCTCCATGGCCTTTGTCAACACAATGTTCCATGGCCCCTGTCATCACAATGCTCCATGCCCTTGTCATCAAAATGCTCGAGAACTCTTGTCATCATAATGCTCCATGACAAAGTCATCAAAATGCCCTATGACACTTGTCATCACAATGCTCCATGGCCTTTGTCATTACAATGTTCAATGGCCCCTGTCATCACAGTGCTCCATGATACCTTTCATCACAATTCTAGATGACCACTCTCATCACAATGCCCCATGACAGATGTCATCACAATTCGCCATGGTCCTTGTCATTACAATGCTCCATGAACCGTGTCATCACAAGGTACCAGGACACTTGTCATCACAATGATCCATGATCACTTTCATCACAATGCTCCATGAACCCTGTCATCTCAATGCTCCATAGCCTTTGTATTCACAATGCTCCATGGCCCCTTGTCATCACAGTGCTCCATGACCCCTTTTATCCCAATGCTCCAAGACCGCTGTCATCACAATGCCCTATGACGCCTGCCATCACAAATCTCCAAGGCCTCTCTTACCAAAAAGCTCCATGATCCCTGTCAGCACAATGCTCCATGACCCCTTTCATCACAATGTTCTCTGCCCATATCATCACAATGCTCCTTGTCACCTTTAATCACAATGCTCCATGCCCTTTCATCACTATGCTCCAGAATTCTTGTCATCGCAATGTTCCTTGACTGTGTCATCAGAATGCTCCATGACACTTGTCATCACAAAGCTTCATGACCCCTGTAATCACAATGATCCATGACTCCTTTCCTCACAGTGCTCCAGTACCATTTTTATCACAATCGTCCATGCCATTGTCAGCACAATGCTCCTTGAACCCTATCATCAAAATGCTCCATCCCCTTTTCATCACAATGCTCCAGATATCCTATCATTACAATGCTCCATACCCGTGTCAACACAATGCTCCATGACCCCTCTCATCAAAATGCTTTATGAATCTTGTTATCAGAATGTTCCATGACCACTGTCATGAAAATGATCCATGACCGTTGTCATCACAATGCTGCATGATACCTTTCATCCAAATTCTCTGGGACCGCTATCATCACAAAGCTCCAGGACAATTTTCATCACAATGCTCCATGCCCCCTGTCATCACAGTGAACCATAACCCCTGTAATCACAATGTTGCATGACCCTGTCATCACAATGCCCCATGACAGATGTCATCACAATTCGCCATGGTTCTTGTCATCACAATGCTCCATGCCCCCTGTCATCACAGTGCACCATAACCCCTGTAATCACAATGATCCATGACCCTGTCATCACAATGCTACATGACCCCTGTCATAACATTGTTCCATGGCCTATATATTAACAATGCTCCATGGACCCTGTAATCACACTACTCCATGCTCCCTTTCAACACAGTGCTCCATGCCCCCTGTCATCACAGTGAACCATGACCCCTGTAATCACAATGCTGCATGACCCTGTCATCACAATGCCCCATGACAGAAGTCATCACAATTCGCCATGGTTCTTGTCATCACAATGCTCCATGAACCGTGTCATCACAAGGTTCCAGGACACTTGTCATCACAATGAGCCATGATCACTTTCATCACAATGCTCCATGAAACCTGTCATCTCAATGCTCCATAACCTTTGTATTCACAATGCTCCATGGCCCCTGTAATCACAGTGCTCCATGACCCCTTTCACCACAATGCTCCATGACCCCTGTCATCACAATGTTCTCTGCCCATATCATCACAATGCTCCTTGTCACCTTTTATCACAATGCTCCATGCCCTTTCATCACAATGCTCCAGAATTCTTGTCATCGCAATGTTCCTTGACCGTGTCATCAAAATGCTCCATGACCCTTGTCATCACAAAGCTCCATGACCCCTGTCATCACAATGATCCATGACTCCTTTCCTCACAGTGCTCCAGTACCCTTTTCATCACAATGCTCCATGCCATTGTCAGCACAATGCTCCTTGGACCCTGTCATCAAAATGCTCCATCCCCTTTTCATCACAATGCTCCAGATATCCTATCACTACAATGCTCCATGCCCGTGTCAACACAATACTCCATGAACCCTGTCATCAAAATGCTTTATGAACCTTGTTATCAGAATGTTCCATGACCCCTGTCATCAAAATGATCCATGACCGTTGTCATCAAAATGCTGCATGATACCTTTTATCGCAATTCTCTGTGACCTCTGTCATCACAATGCTCCAAGACAATTTTCATCACAATGCTCCATACCCCTGTCATCACAGTGCCCCATAACACCTGTAATCACAATACTGCCTGGACCCTGTAATAACACTGCTCCATGTTCCCTTTCAACACAATGCTCCATGACCCCTGTCATCACAATGTTCCATGAAAGTTCTCATCAAAATGCTCCATGACCCTGGTCACCACAAGGTTCCCAGCCCTTGTCATCACAATGCTCTATTACCCATGTAATCACAATGGTACATGGCCTTCTCATCACAATGTTCCATGGCCTCTGTCATCACCATGCTCCATGGTCTTTCTCATCACAATGCTCTATGACTCCTGTCAACACAATGCTTGTTGACCATTGTCATCACAATTCTCCAAGGCCCCTGTCATCAAAATGCCTCATGGTCTTTGTAATCACAATGCTCAATAACCCCTGTCATCACAATGCTACATGCCGTTGTCATCACAATGCTCCATGGCCACTGTAATCACAATGCTCCATGCCCTTGTCATCACAATGCTCCAGAACACTTGTCATCATAATACTCCATTCCCGTTTCATCCCATTGCTCAATGACCCTTGTCATCAAAATGTTCCTTGGACTTTGTCATCACTGTGCTCCATGATACCTTTAATCAAAACTCTACATGACCACTGTCATCACAATGCAAGATGACAAATGTCATCACAATGCCCCATGACACGTGTCATCACATTTCGCCTTGGCACTTGTCATCTCACTGCTGTAGGAACCGTGTCATCACTAGGTTCCAGGACACTTGTCATCACAGTGATCCATGACCACTTTCATCACAATGCTCGAAGAACTCTGTTATCTCAATGCTCCATTGTCCCGATAATCGCATTGCTCCATTAACACTTTCATCACAATGCTCCTTGACCACTGTCACCATAATGCCCCATGACGTCTCTCATCACTGTGCTCCAAGGCCACTCTCATCAAAATGCTCCATGATCTGTGTCAGCACAATATTGCATGACACTTGTCATCACAATGTTCCATGATCCCTGTAATCACAATGATCCCTGCCAATGTCATCACAATGCTCCATGTCTCCTGTAATCACAATGCTCCATGCCCTTGTCATCAGACGTCTTCAGAGCTCTTGTCATTATAATGCTCCATGCCAATGTCATCAAAATGCCCCATGACACTTGTCTTCAAAATGATCCATTACCACTTTCATCACAATGCTCCATGACCCCTGTCATCTCAATGCTCCATAGCCTTTGTATTCACAATGCTCCATGGCCCCTGTAATCACAGTGCTCCATGACCCCTTTCACGACAGTGCTCCAAGACCGCTGTCATCACAATGCCCCATCACGCCTGCCATCACAAATCTCCAAGCCCTCTCTTACCAAAAAGCTCCATGATCCCAGTCAGCACAATGTTCCATGACACTTTTCATCACAATGCTCCATGACCCCTGTCATCACAAAGTTCTCTGCCCATATCATCACAATGCTCCTTGTCTCCTTTAATCACGATGCTCCATGGCCTTTCATCACAATGCTCCAGAATTCTTCTCATCGCAATGTTCTTTGACCGTGTCATCACAATGCTCCATGACCCTTGTTATCACAAAGCTCCATGACCCCTGTCAGCACAATGATCCATGACTCCTTACCTCACAGTGCTCCAGTACCCTTTTCATCACAATGCTCCATGCCATTGTCAGCACAATGATCTTTGGACCCTGTCATCAAAATGCTCCATCCCCTTTTCATCAGAATGCTCCAGATATCCTATCATTACAATGCTCCATGCCCGTGTCATCATAATGCTACATGCCGTTGTCATCACAATGCTCCATGGCCCCTGTATTCACAATGCTACTGGCCCTTGTCATCACAATGCTCCAGAACAGTTGTCATCATAATACTCCATTCCCGTCTCATCCCATTGCTCAATGACACTTGTCATCAAAATGTTCCTTGGCCTTTGTCATCACAGTGCTCCATGATACCTTTAATCAAAACTCTATATGACCACTGTCATCACAATGCAAGATGACCAATGTCATCACAATGCCCCATGACACTTGTCATCACAATTCACCTTGGCCCTTGTCATCTCAATGCTGTAGGCACTGTGTCATCACTAGGTTCCAGGACAGTTGGCATCACAGTGATCCATGACCACATTTCAACACAATGCTCCATGACCCCTGTCATCACAAAGTTCTCTGCCCATATCATCACAATGCTCCTTGTCACCTTTTATCACAATGCTCCATGCCCTTTCATCACAATGCTCCAGAATTCTTTTCATCGCAATGTTCCTTGACTGTGTCATCAAAATGCTCCATGAACCTTGTCATCACAAAGCTCCATGACCCCTGTCATCACAATGATCCATGACTCCTTTCCTCACAGTGCTCCAGTACCCTTTTCATCACAATGCTCTATGCCATTGTCAGCACAATGCTCCTTGGACCCTGTCATCAAAATGCTCCATCCCCTTTTCATCACAATGCTCCAGATATCCTATCACTACAATGCTCCATGCCCGTGTCAACACAATACTCCATGACCCCTGTCATCAAAATGCTTTATGAACCTTCTTATCAGAATGTTCCATGACCCCTGTAATCACAATGCTCCATGCCCTTGTCATCACAAGGCTCCAGAACTCTTGTCATCATAATCCTCCATGTCTGTTTCATCACCATGCTCCATGACACTTTTCATAACAATTCTCCATAGCCCCTTTCATTACTGTGCTCCATAATAACTTTAATCACATTTCTAGATGACCACTGCCATCACAATGCCCCATGACACGTGTCATCACAATTCGCCTTGGCGCTTGTCATCTCAATGCTGTACGAACCGTGTCATCTCTAGGTTCCAGGACACTTATCATCACAGTGATCCATTACCACTTTCAGCACAATGCTCCATGACCACTGTCATCTCAATGCTCCATGGCATTTGTATTCACAATGCTCCTTGGCCCCTCTCATCACAGTGCTCCTTGACTCCTTTTATCACAATGCTCCAAGACCGCTCTCATCACAATGCCCCATGACGCCTGCCATCACAAGTCTCCAAGGCCTCTCTTACCAAAAATCTCCATGATCCCTGTCAGCACAATGTTCCATGACACTTTTCAGCACAATGCTCCATGACCCCTGTCATCACAAAGTTCTCTGCCCATATCATCACAATTCTCCTTGTCACCTTTAATCACAATGCTCCATTCCCTTTCATCACAATGCTCCTGAATTCTTGTCATCGCAATGTTCCTTGACCGTGTCATCACAATGCTCCATGACCCTTGTCATCACAAAGCTCCATGACCCCTGTCATCATAATGATCCATGACTCCTCTCCTCACAGTGCTCCAGTACCCTTTTCATCACAATGCTCCATGCCATTGTCAGCACAATGCTCCTTGGACACTGTCATCAAAATCCTCCATCCCCTTTTCATCACAATGCTCCCGATATCCTGTCACTACAATGCTCCATGCCCGTGTCAACACAATGCTCCTTGACCCGTGTCATCAAAATGCTTTATGAACCTTGTTATCAGAATGTTCCATGACCCCTGTCATCAGAATGATCCATGACCCTTGTAATCACAATGGTACATGGCCTTCTCATCACAAAGTTCCATGGCCTCTGTCATCACCAAGCTCCATGGTCTTTCTCATCACAATGCTCTATGACCCCTGTCAGCACAATGCTTTATGAAGTTTGTTTTCAAAATGCACCATGACCGCTGTCATCAAAATAATCCATGACCGTTGTCATCACACTGCTGCATGATACCTTTCATCCCGTTTCTCTGTGA
This sequence comes from Balaenoptera physalus, assembly GCF_965194825.1. Lineage (NCBI taxonomy): Eukaryota > Metazoa > Chordata > Mammalia > Artiodactyla > Balaenopteridae > Balaenoptera > Balaenoptera physalus. Next base: position 20,648,231 of record NC_138893.1, on the reverse strand, counting down.
CCGCTGTCATTAGGATGCTCCAGGACAATATTCATCTCAATGCCCCATGCCCCCTGTAATCACAGTGCCCCATAACCCCTGTCATCACAATGCTCCATTACCCTGTCATCAGAATGCTACATGAGCCTGTCATCACATTGTTCCATGGCCTATGTATTCACAATGCTCCATGGACCCTGTAATCACAGTGCTCCATGTTCCCTTTCAACAGAATGTCCCATGACCCCAGTCACCACAAGGTTCCCTGCCCTTGTCATCACAATGCTCCATGACCCTTGGAATCACAATGGTACATGGCCTTGTCATCACAATGTTCCATGGCCTCTGTCATCACTATGCTCCATGGTCTTTCTCATCACAATGCTCTATGACCCCTGTCATCAAAATGCTTGATGACCATTGTCATCACAATGCTCCAAGGCCCCGTTCATCACAATGCCTCATGGTTTTGGAATCACAATGCTCAATGATCCCTGTCCTCACAATGCTCCATGCCATTGTCATCACAATGCCCCATGGCCCCTGTAATCACAATGCTCCATGGCCCTTGTCATCACAATGCTCGATGACCCGTGTCATCACAGTGTTCCAGGCCACATGTCATCACAATCATCCATGACTTCTTTCATCACAATGCTCCAATACACCTGGCATCACAATGCTCCATGGCCCCTGTTATCATATTGCTCCATGATCTCTTTCATCACAATGCTCCATGACCAGTGTCATCACCATGCCTCATGACGCCTGTCATCTCAATGCTCAATGGCCCCTTTCTTCACAATGCTCCATGAATCCAGTCATCACAATGTTCCCTGCCCTTTTCATCACAATGCTCCATGGGCCCTGTCATCACAATGTTCCATGCCCTTGTCATCAAAATGCTCCAGAACCCTTGTCATCATAATGCTCCGTGCCAATGTCATTAAAATGCCCCATGACACTTGTCATCACCATGCTCCATGGCCTTTGTCAACACAATGTTCCATGGCCCCTGTCATCACAATGCTCCATGCCCTTGTCATCAAAATGCTCGAGAACTCTTGTCATCATAATGCTCCATGCCAAAGTCATCAAAATGCCCTATGACACTTGTCATCACAATGCTCCATGGCCTTTGTCATTACAATGTTCAATGGCCCCTGTCATCACAGTGCTCCATGATACCTTTCATCACAATTCTAGATGACCACTCTCATCACAATGCCCCATGACAGATGTCATCACAATTCGCCATGGTCCTTGTCATTACAATGCTCCATGAACCGTGTCATCACAAGGTTCCAGGACACTTGTCATCACAATGATCCATGATCACTTTCATCACAATGCTCCATGAACCCTGTCATCTCAATGCTCCATAGCCTTTGTATTCACAATGCTCCATGGCCCCTTGTCATCACAGTGCTCCATGACCCCTTTTATCCCAATGCTCCAAGACCGCTGTCATCACAATGCCCTATGACGCCTGCCATCACAAATCTCCAAGGCCTCTCTTACCAAAAAGCTCCATGATCCCTGTCAGCACAATGTTCCATGACACTTTTCATCACAATGCTCCATGACCCCTTTCATCACAATGTTCTCTGCCCATATCATCACAATGCTCCTTGTCACCTTTAATCACAATGCTCCATGCCCTTTCATCACTATGCTCCAGAATTCTTGTCATCGCAATGTTCCTTGACTGTGTCATCAGAATGCTCCATGACACTTGTCATCACAAAGCTCCATGACCCCTGTAATCACAATGATCCATGACTCCTTTCCTCACAGTGCTCCAGTACCATTTTTATCACAATCGTCCATGCCATTGTCAGCACAATGCTCCTTGAACCCTATCATCAAAATGCTCCATCCCCTTTTCATCACAATGCTCCAGATATCCTATCATTACAATGCTCCATACCCGTGTCAACACAATGCTCCATGACCCCTCTCATCAAAATGCTTTATGAACCTTGTTATCAGAATGTTCCATGACCACTGTCATGAAAATGATCCATGACCGTTGTCATCACAATGCTGCATGATACCTTTCATCCAAATTCTCTGTGACCGCTATCATCACAAAGCTCCAGGACAATTTTCATCACAATGCTCCATGCCCCCTGTCATCACAGTGAACCATAACCCCTGTAATCACAATGTTGCATGACCCTGTCATCACAATGCCCCATGACAGATGTCATCACAATTCGCCATGGTTCTTGTCATCACAATGCTCCATGCCCCCTGTCATCACAGTGCACCATAACCCCTGTAATCACAATGATCCATGACCCTGTCATCACAATGCTACATGACCCCTGTCATAACATTGTTCCATGGCCTATGTATTAACAATGCTCCATGGACCCTGTAATCACACTACTCCATGCTCCCTTTCAACACAGTGCTCCATGCCCCCTGTCATCACAGTGAACCATAACCCCTGTAATCACAATGCTGCATGACCCTGTCATCACAATGCCCCATGACAGATGTCATCACAATTCGCCATGGTTCTTGTCATCACAATGCTCCATGAACCGTGTCATCACAAGGTTCCAGGACACTTGTCATCACAATGAGCCATGATCACTTTCATCACAATGCTCCATGAAACCTGTCATCTCAATGCTCCATAACCTTTGTATTCACAATGCTCCATGGCCCCTGTAATCACAGTGCTCCATGACCCCTTTCACCACAATGCTCCATGACCCCTGTCATCACAATGTTCTCTGCCCATATCATCACAATGCTCCTTGTCACCTTTTATCACAATGCTCCATGCCCTTTCATCACAATGCTCCAGAATTCTTGTCATCGCAATGTTCCTTGACCGTGTCATCAAAATGCTCCATGACCCTTGTCATCACAAAGCTCCATGACCCCTGTCATCACAATGATCCATGACTCCTTTCCTCACAGTGCTCCAGTACCCTTTTCATCACAATGCTCCATGCCATTGTCAGCACAATGCTCCTTGGACCCTGTCATCAAAATGTTCCATCCCCTTTTCATCACAATGCTCCAGATATCCTATCACTACAATGCTCCATGCCCGTGTCAACACAATACTCCATGACCCCTGTCATCAAAATGCTTTATGAACCTTCTTATCAGAATGTTCCATGACCCCTGTAATCACAATGCTCCATGCCCTTGTCATCACAAGGCTCCAGAACTCTTGTCATCATAATCCTCCATGTCTGTTTCATCACCATGCTCCATGACACTTTTCATAACATTTCTCCATAGCCCCTTTCATTACTGTGCTCCATAATAACTTTAATCACATTTCTAGATGACCACTGCCATCACAATGCCCCATGACACGTGTCATCACAATTCGCCTTGGCGCTTGTCATCTCAATGCTGTAGGAACCGTGTCATCACTAGGTTCCAGGACACTTATCATCACAGTGATCCATTACCACTTTCAGCACAATGCTACATGACCACTGTCATCTCAATGCTCCATGGCATTTGTATTCACAATGCTCCTTGGCCCCTCTCATCACAGTGCTCCTTGACTCCTTTTATCACAATGCTCCAAGACCGCTCTCATCACAATGCCCCATGACGCCTGCCATCACAAGTCTCCAAGGCCTCTCTTACCAAAAATCTCCATGATCCCTGTCAGCACAATGTTCCATGACACTTTTCAGCACAATGCTCCATGACCCCTGTCATCACAAAGTTCTCTGCCCATATCATCACAATTCTCCTTGTCACCTTTAATCACAATGCTCCATTCCCTTTCATCACAATGCTCCTGAATTCTTGTCATCGCAATGTTCCTTGACCGTGTCATCACAATGCTCCATGACCCTTGTCATCACAAAGCTCCATGACCCCTGTCATCATAATGATCCATGACTCCTCTCCTCACAGTGCTCCAGTACCCTTTTCATCACAATGCTCCATGCCATTGTCAGCACAATGCTCCTTGGACACTATCATCAAAATCCTCCATCCCCTTTTCATCACAATGCTCCCGATATCCTGTCACTACAATGCTCCATGCCCGTGTCAACACAATGCTCCTTGACCCGTGTCATCAAAATGCTTTATGAACCTTGTTATCAGAATGTTCCATGACCCCTGTCATCAGAATGATCCATGACCCTTGTCATCACAATGCTACATATCCTTGTCATCACAAAGTTCCATGGCCTCTGTCATCACCAAGCTCCATGGTCTTTCTCATCACAATGCTCTATGACCCCTGTCAGCACAATGCTTTATGAAGTTTGTTTTCAAAATGCACCATGACCGCTGTCATCAAAATAATCCATGACCGTTGTCATCACACTGCTGCATGATACCTTTCATCCCGTTTCTCTGTGACCGCTGTCATTAGGATGCTCCAGGACAATATTCATCTCAATGCCCCATGCCCCCTGTAATCACAGTGCCCCATAACCCCTGTCATCACAATGCTCCATGACCCTGTCATCAGAATGCTACATGAGCCTGTCATCACATTGTTCCATGGCCTATGTATTCACAATGCTCCATGGACCCTGTAATCACAGTGCTCCATGTTCCCTTTCAACAGAATGTCCCATGACCCCAGTCACCACAAGGTTCCCTGCCCTTGTCATCACAATGCTCCATGACCCTTGGAATCACAATGGTACATGGCCTTGTCATCACAATGTTCCATGGCCTCTGTCATCACTATGCTCCATGGTCTTTCTCATCACAATGCTCTATGACCCCTGTCATCAAAATGCTTGATGACCATTGTCATCACAATGCTCCAAGGCCCCGTTCATCACAATGCCTCATGGTTTTGGAATCACAATGCTCAATGATCCCTGTCCTCACAATGCTCCATGCCATTGTCATCACAATGCCCCATGGCCCCTGTAATCACAATGCTCCATGGCCCTTGTCATCACAATGCTCGATGACCCGTGTCATCACAGTGTTCCAGGCCACATGTCATCACAATCATCCATGACTTCTTTCATCACAATGCTCCAATACACCTGGCATCACAATGCTCCATGGCCCCTGTTATCATATTGCTCCATGATCTCTTTCATCACAATGCTCCATGACCAGTGTCATCACCATGCCTCATGACGCCTGTCATCTCAATGCTCAATGGCCCCTTTCTTCACAATGCTCCATGAATCCAGTCATCACAATGTTCCCTGCCCTTTTCATCACAATGCTCCATGGGCCCTGTCATCACAATGTTCCATGCCCTTGTCATCAAAATGCTCCAGAACCCTTGTCATCATAATGCTCCGTGCCAATGTCATTAAAATGCCCCATGACACTTGTCATCACCATGCTCCATGGCCTTTGTCAACACAATGTTCCATGGCCCCTGTCATCACAATGCTCCATGCCCTTGTCATCAAAATGCTCGAGAACTCTTGTCATCATAATGCTCCATGCCAAAGTCATCAAAATGCCCTATGACACTTGTCATCACAATGCTCCATGGCCTTTGTCATTACAATGTTCAATGGCCCCTGTCATCACAGTGCTCCATGATACCTTTCATCACAATTCTAGATGACCACTCTCATCACAATGCCCCATGACAGATGTCATCACAATTCGCCATGGTCCTTGTCATTACAATGCTCCATGAACCGTGTCATCACAAGGTTCCAGGACACTTGTCATCACAATGATCCATGATCACTTTCATCACAATGCTCCATGAACCCTGTCATCTCAATGCTCCATAGCCTTTGTATTCACAATGCTCCATGGCCCCTTGTCATCACAGTGCTCCATGACCCCTTTTATCCCAATGCTCCAAGACCGCTGTCATCACAATGCCCTATGACGCCTGCCATCACAAATCTCCAAGGCCTCTCTTACCAAAAAGCTCCATGATCCCTGTCAGCACAATGTTCCATGACACTTTTCATCACAATGCTCCATGACCCCTTTCATCACAATGTTCTCTGCCCATATCATCACAATGCTCCTTGTCACCTTTAATCACAATGCTCCATGCCCTTTCATCACTATGCTCCAGAATTCTTGTCATCGCAATGTTCCTTGACTGTGTCATCAGAATGCTCCATGACACTTGTCATCACAAAGCTCCATGACCCCTGTAATCACAATGATCCATGACTCCTTTCCTCACAGTGCTCCAGTACCATTTTTATCACAATCGTCCATGCCATTGTCAGCACAATGCTCCTTGAACCCTATCATCAAAATGCTCCATCCCCTTTTCATCACAATGCTCCAGATATCCTATCATTACAATGCTCCATACCCGTGTCAAAACAATGCTCCATGACCCCTCTCATCAAAATGCTTTATGAACCTTGTTATCAGAATGTTCCATGACCACTGTCATGAAAATGATCCATGACCGTTGTCATCACAATGCTGCATGATACCTTTCATCCAAATTCTCTGGGACCGCTATCATCACAAAGCTCCAGGACAATTTTCATCACAATGCTCCATGCCCCCTGTCATCACAGTGAACCATAACCCCTGTAATCACAATGTTGCATGACCCTGTCATCACAATGCCCCATGACAGATGTCATCACAATTCGCCATGGTTCTTGTCATCACAATGCTCCATGCCCCCTGTCATCACAGTGCACCATAACCCCTGTAATCACAATGATCCATGACCCTGTCATCACAATGCTACATGACCCCTGTCATAACATTGTTCCATGGCCTATGTATTAACAATGCTCCATGGACCCTGTAATCACACTACTCCATGCTCCCTTTCAACACAGTGCTCCATGCCCCCTGTCATCACAGTGAACCATAACCCCTGTAATCACAATGCTGCATGACCCTGTCATCACAATGCCCCATGACAGATGTCATCACAATTCGCCATGGTTCTTGTCATCACAATGCTCCATGAACCGTGTCATCACAAGGTTCCAGGACACTTGTCATCACAATGAGCCATGATCACTTTCATCACAATGCTCCATGAAACCTGTCATCTCAATGCTCCATAACCTTTGTATTCACAATGCTCCATGGCCCCTGTAATCACAGTGCTCCATGACCCCTTTCACCACAATGCTCCATGACCCCTGTCATCACAATGTTCTCTGCCCATATCATCACAATGCTCCTTGTCACCTTTTATCACAATGCTCCATGCCCTTTCATCACAATGCTCCAGAATTCTTGTCATCGCAATGTTCCTTGACCGTGTCATCAAAATGCTCCATGACCCTTGTCATCACAAAGCTCCATGACCCCTGTCATCACAATGATCCATGACTCCTTTCCTCACAGTGCTCCAGTACCCTTTTCATCACAATGCTCCATGCCATTGTCAGCACAATGCTCCTTGGACCCTGTCATCAAAATGCTCCATCCCCTTTTCATCACAATGCTCCAGATATCCTATCACTACAATGCTCCATGCCCGTGTCAACACAATACTCCATGAACCCTGTCATCAAAATGCTTTATGAACCTTGTTATCAGAATGTTCCATGACCCCTGTCATCAAAATGATCCATGACCGTTGTCATCAAAATGCTGCATGATACCTTTTATGGCAATTCTCTGTGACCTCTGTCATCACAATGCTCCAAGACAATTTTCATCACAATGCTCCATACCCCTGTCATCACAGTGCCCCATAACACCTGTAATCACAATACTGCCTGGACCCTGTAATAACACTGCTCCATGTTCCCTTTCAACACAATGCTCCATGACCCCTGTCATCACAATGTTCCATGAAAGTTCTCATCAAAATGCTCCATGACCCTGGTCACCACAAGGTTCCCAGCCCTTGTCATCACAATGCTCTATTACCCATGTAATCACAATGGTACATGGCCTTCTCATCACAATGTTCCATGGCCTCTGTCATCACCATGCTCCATGGTCTTTCTCATCACAATGCTCTATGACTCCTGTCAACACAATGCTTGATGACCATTGTCATCACAATTCTCCAAGGCCCCTGTCATCAAAATGCCTCATGGTCTTTGTAATCACAATGCTCAATAACCCCTGTCATCACAATGCTACATGCCGTTGTCATCACAATGCTCCATGGCCACTGTAATCACAATGCTCCATGCCCTTGTCATCACAATGCTCCAGAACACTTGTCATCATAATACTCCATTCCCGTTTCATCCCATTGCTCAATGACCCTTGTCATCAAAATGTTCCTTGGACTTTGTCATCACTGTGCTCCATGATACCTTTAATCAAAACTCTACATGACCACTGTCATCACAATGCAAGATGACAAATGTCATCACAATGCCCCATGACACGTGTCATCACATTTCGCCTTGGCACTTGTCATCTCACTGCTGTAGGAACCGTGTCATCACTAGGTTCCAGGACACTTGTCATCACAGTGATCCATGACCACTTTCATCACAATGCTCGAAGAACTCTGTTATCTCAATGCTCCATTGTCCCGATAATCGCATTGCTCCATTAACACTTTCATCACAATGCTCCTTGACCACTGTCACCATAATGCCCCATGACGTCTCTCATCACTGTGCTCCAAGGCCACTCTCATCAAAATGCTCCATGATCTGTGTCAGCACAATATTGCATGACACTTGTCATCACAATGCTCCATGATCCCTGTAATCACAATGATCCCTGCCAATGTCATCACAATGCTCCATGTCTCCTGTAATCACAATGCTCCATGCCCTTGTCATCAGAAGTCTTCAGAGCTCTTGTCATTATAATGCTCCATGCCAATGTCATCAAAATGCCCCATGACACTTGTCTTCAAAATGATCCATTACCACTTTCATCACAATGCTCCATGACACCTGTCATCTCAATGCTCCATAGCCTTTGTATTCACAATGCTCCATGGCCCCTGTAATCACAGTGCTCCATGACCCCTTTCACCACAGTGCTCCAAGACCGCTGTCATCACAATGCCCCATCACGCTTGCCATCACAAATCTCCAAGCCCTCTCTTACCAAAAAGCTCCATGATCCCAGTCAGCACAATGTTCCATGACACTTTTCATCACAATGCTCCATGACCCCTGTCTTCACAAAGTTCTCTGCCCATATCATCACAATGCTCCTTGTCTCCTTTAATCACGATGCTCCATGGCCTTTCATCACAATGCTCCAGAATTCTTCTCATCGCAATGTTCTTTGACCGTGTCATCACAATGCTCCATGACCCTTGTTATCACAAAGCTCCATGACCCCTGTCAGCACAATGATCCATGACTCCTTACCTCACAGTGCTCCAGTACCCTTTTCATCACAATGCTCCATGCCATTGTCAGCACAATGATCTTTGGACCCTGTCATCAAAATGCTCCATCCCCTTTTCATCACAATGCTCCAGATATCCTATCATTACAATGCTCCATGCCCGTGTCATCATAATGCTACATGCCGTTGTCATCACATTGCTCCATGGCCCCTGTATTCACAATGCTACTGGCCCTTGTCATCACAATGCTCCAGAACACTTGTCATCATAATACTCCATTCCCGTCTCATCCCATTGCTCAATGACACTTGTCATCAAAATGTTCCTTGGTCTTTGTCATCACAGTGCTCCATGATACCTTTAATCAAAACTCTACATGACCACTGTCATCACAATGCAAGATGACCAATGTCATCACAATGCCCCATGACACGTGTCATCACAATTCGCCTTGGCCCTTGTCATCTCAATGCTGTAGGCACCGTGTCATCACTAGGTTCCAGGACAGTTGGCATCACAGTGATCCATGACCACTTTTCAACACAATGCTCCATGACCCCTGTCATCACAAAGTTCTCTGCCCATATCATCACAATGCTCCTTGTCACCTTTTATCACAATGCTCCATGCCCTTTCATCACAATGCTCCAGAATTCTTTTCATCGCAATGTTCCTTGACCGTGTCATCAAAATGCTCCATGAACCTTGTCATCACAAAGCTCCATGACCCCTGTCATCACAATGATCCATGACTCCTTTCCTCACAGTGCTCCAGTACCCTTTTCATCACAATGCTCCATGCCATTGTCAGCACAATGCTCCTTGGACCCTGTCATCAAAATGCTCCATCCCCTTTTCATCACAATGCTCCAGATATCCTATCACTACAATGCTCCATGCCCGTGTCAACACAATACTCCATGACCCCTGTCATCAAAATGCTTTATGAACCTTCTTATCAGAATGTTCCATGACCCCTGTAATCACAATGCTCCATGCCCTTGTCATCACAAGGCTCCAGAACTCTTGTCATCATAATCCTCCATGTCTGTTTCATCACCATGCTCCATGACACTTTTCATAACAATGCTCCATAGCCCCTTTCATTACTGTGCTCCCTAATAACTTTAATCACATTTCTAGATGACCACTGCCATCACAATGCCCCATGACACGTGTCATCTCAATTCGCCTTGGCCCTTGTCATCTCAATGCTGTAGGAACCGTGTCATCACTAGGTTCCAGGACACTTGTCATCACAGTGATGCATTACCACTTTCAGCACAATGCTCCATGACCGCTGTCATCTCAATGCTCCATGACGCCTGTCATCACAATTCTCCAAGGCCCCTCTCATCACTATGCTCCATGACACTTGTCATCACATTGCTCCATAACACCTGTCATCACAGTGTTCGCTTACCATGTCATCACAATGCTCCATGTCCCCTATAATCACAATGCTCCATGCCTTTTTCCTCACAATGCTGCAGAATTCTTGTCATCACAATGTTCCATGACTGTGTCATCACAATGCTACATGAACCTGGTCATCACAGTTCTCCATGACCTTTGTCATCACAATGCTCTATGTCGCTTTTCATCACAATTCTCAATGACCACTTTAACCACTATGCTCGCTGACCATTTTCATCACATTTCTCTATAGTCATTAAAATTCCCCATGGCCTCTTTCTTCACAATGCTCCATGATGCCTGTCATCACAATGCTCCATGGCTTTTGTTATCACAATGCTGCAGGACCAGTTTCATCACAATACTCCATCCCCCTTGTCATCACGGTGCACAATGAAACCTTTCATTACAATGCTCCATGACACTTGTCATCACAATGCTCCATGGCCTTTATCGTCACAATGCTCCCAGGCACTTTTCATCACGATGTTCCATGAAAACTTTCATCACATTGCTCCATGACCATTTTCATCACAATTGTCCGTACCCTTGTCAACACAATGCTGCATAATCACAGTCATCACAATTCTCCATGACTGCTGTCATCACAATAATCCAGGACAAGTTTCATAACAATGCTTCATGCCCCCAGTCATCACAGTGCTCCATGATACCTTTCATCACAATTCCTAGATGATCAAGGTCATCACATTGCCCCATGACACCTGTCATCACAATTCGCTATGACCCTTGTCATCACAATACTCGATGAACCGTGTCATCACAGTGTTCCAGGACACATGTCATCACAATGATCCATGACTACTTTCATCACAATGCTCCAATACACCTGTCATCACAATGCTCCATGGCCCCTGTTATCATATTGCTCCATGATCTCTTTCATCACAATGCTCCATGACCACTGTCATCACCATGCCTCATGACGCCTGTCATCTCAATGCTCCATGGCCCCTTTCATCACAATGCTCCATGAACCCAGTCATCACAATGTTCCCTGCCCTTTTCATCACAATGCTCCATGGGCCCTGTCATCACAATGCTCTATGCCCTTGTCATCAAAATGCTCCAGAACTCTTGTCATCATAATGCTCCATGCCAATGTCATCAAAATGCCCCATGACACTTGTCATCACAATGCTCCATGGCCTTGTCATCACAATGTTCCATGGTCCCTGTAATCACAGTGCTCCCTGATACCGTTCATCACAATTCTAGATGACCACTGTCACCACAATGCCCCATGACTGATGTCATCACAATTCGCATGGTCCTTGTCATCACAATGCTCCATGAACCGTGTCATCACAAGGTTCCAGGACACTTGTCATCACAATGATCCATGATCACTTTCATCACAATGCTCCTTGAAACCTGTCATCTCAATGCTCCATAGCCTTTGTATTCACAATGCTCCATGGCCCCTGTAATCACAGTGCTCTATGACCCATTTCATCACAATGCTCCAAGACCGCTGTCATCACAATGCCCCATGATGCCTGCCATCACAAATCTCCAAGGCCTCTCTTACCAGAAAACTCCATGATCCCTGTCAGCACAATGTTCCATGACACTTTTCATCACAATGCTCCATGACCCCTGTCATCACAAAGTTCTCTGCCCATATCATCACAATGCTCCTTGTCACCTTTAATCACAATGCTCCATGCCCTATCATCACAATGCTCCAGAATTCTTGTTATCGCAATGATCCTTGACCGTGTCATTACAATGCTCCATGACCCTTGTCATCACAAAGCTCCATGACCCCTGTCATCACAATGATCCATGACTCCTTTCCTCACAGTGCTCCAGTACCCTTTTCATCACAATGTTCCATGCCATTGTAAGCTCAATGATCTTTGGACCCTGTCATCAAAATGCTCCATCCCCTTTTCATCAGAATGCTCCAGATATCCTATCATTACAATGCTCCATGCCCGTGTCATCACAATGCTCCATGCCGTTGTCATCACAATGCTCCATGGCCCTGTAATCACAATGTTCCATGCCCTTGTCATCACAATGCTCCAGAACAGTTGTCATCATAATACTCCATTCCCGTGTCATCCCATTGCTCAATGACACTTGTCATCAAAATGTTCCTTGGCCTTTGTCATCACAGTGCTCCATGATACCTTTAATCAAAACTCTATATGACCACTGTCATCACAATGCAAGATGACCAATGTCATCACAATGCCCCATGACACGTGTCATCACAATTTGCCTTGGCCCTTGTCATCTCAATGCTGTAGGAACCGTGTCATCACTAGGTTCCAGGACACTTGTCATCACAGTGATCCATGACCACTTTAATCACAATGCTCCAGGAACTCTGTTATCTCAATGCTCCATGGCCTTTGTATTCACAATGCTCCATTGTCCCGATAATCGCGTAGCTCCATGAACAGTTTCATCTTAATTCTCCTTGACCACTGTCACCATAATGCCCCATGACGTCTCTCATCACTGTGCTCCAAGGCCACTCTCATAAAAATGCTCCATGATCTGTGTCTGCACAATATTGCATGACACTTGTCATCACAATGTTCCATGATCCTTGTAATCACAATGATCCCTGCCAATGTCATCACAATGATCCATGACAGATGTCATCACAATTCGCCATGGTCTTGTCATTAAAATGCTCCATGAACCGTGTCATCAAAAGGTTCCAGGACACTTGTCATCACAATGATCCATGATCACATTCATCACAATGCTCCAGGAACCCTGTCATCTCAATGCTCCATAGCCTTTGTATTCACAATGCTCCATGGTCCCTCTCATCACAGTGCTCCTTGACTCCTTTTATCACAATGCTCCAAGACCGCTCTCATCACAATGCCCCATGACGCCTGCCATCACAAGTCTCCAAGGCCTCTCTTACCAAAAATCTCCATGATCCCTGTCAGCACAATGTTCCATGACACTTTTCAGCACAATGCTCCATGACCCCTGTCATCACAAAGTTCTCTGCCCATATCATCACAATTCTCCTTGTCACCTTTAATCACAATGCTCCATTCCCTTTCATCACAATGCTCCTGAATTCTTGTCATCGCAATGTTCCTTGACCGTGTCATCACAATGCTCCATGACCCTTGTCATCACAAAGCTCCATGACCCCTGTCATCATAATGAACCATGACTCCTCTCCTCACAGTGCTCCAGTACCCTTTTCATCACAATGCTCCATGCCATTGTCAGCACAATGCTCCTTGGACACTGTCATCAAAATCCTCCATCCCCTTTTCATCACAATGCTCCCCATATCCTGTCACTACAATGCTCCATGCCCGTGTCAACACAATGCTCCATGACCCGTGTCATCAAAATGCTTTATGAACCCTGTTAGCAGAATGTTCCATGACCCCTGTCATCAGAATGATCCATGACCATTGTCATCACAATGCTACATAGCCTTGTCATCACAAAGTTCCATGGCCTCTGTCATCACCAAGCTCCATGGTCTTTCTCATCACAATGCTCTATGACCCCTGTCAGCACAATGCTTTATGAAGTTTGTTTTCAAAATGCACCATGACTGCTGTCATCAAAATAATCCATGACCGTTGTCATCACACTGCTGCATGATACCTTTCATCCCGTTTCTCTGTGACCGCTGTCATTAGGATGCTCCAGGACAATATTCATCTCAATGCCCCATGCCCCCTGTAATCACAGTGCCCCATAACCCCTGTCATCACAATGCTCCATGACCCTGTCATCAGAATGCTACATGAGCCTGTCATCACATTGTTCCATGGCCTATGTATTCACAATGCTCCATGGACCCTGTAATCACAGTGCTCCATGTTCCCTTTCAACAGAATGTCCCATGACCCCAGTCACCACAAGGTTCCCTGCCCTTGTCATCACAATGCTCCATGACCCTTGGAATCACAATGGTACATGGCCTTGTCATCACAATGTTCCATGGCCTCTGTCATCACTATGCTCCATGGTCTTTCTCATCACCATGCTCTATGACCACTGTCATCAAAATGCTTGATGACCATTGTCATCACAATGCTCCAAGGCCCTGTTCATCACAATGCCGCATGGTTTTGGAATCACAATGCTCAATGATCCCTGTCATCACAATGCTCCATGCCATTGTCATCACAATGCCCCATGGCCCCTGTAATCACAATGCTCCATGGCCCTTGTCATCACAATGCTCGATGACCCGTGTCATCACAGTGTTCCAGGCCACATGTCATCACAATCATCCATGAATTCTTTCATCACAATGCTCCAATACACCTGGCATCACAATGCTCTATGGCCCCTGTTATCATATTGCTCCATGATCTCTTTCATCACAATGCTCCATGACCAGTGTCATCACCATGCCTCATGACGCCTTTCATCTCAATGCTCCATGGCCCCTTTCTTCACAATGCTCCATGAATCCAGTCATCACAATGTTCCCTGCCCTTTTCATCACAATGCTCCATGGGCCCTGTCATCACAATGCTCCATGCCCTTGTCATCAAAATGCTCCAGAACCCTTGTCATCATAATGCTCCGTGCCAATGTCATTAAAATGCCCCATGACACTTGTCATCACCATGCTCCATGGCCTTTGTCAACACAATGTTCCATGGCCCCTGTCATCAAAATGCTCCATGCCCTTGTCATCAAAATGCTCGAGAACTCTTGTCATCATAATGCTCCATGCCAAAGTCATCAAAATGCCCTATGACACTTGTCATCACAATGCTCCATGGCCTTTGTCATTACAATGTTCAATGGCCCCTGTCATCACAGTGCTCCATGATACCTTTCATCACAATTCTAGATGACCACTGTAATCACAATGCCCCATGACAGATGTCATCACAATTCGCCATGGTCCTTGTCATTACAATGCTCCATGAACCGTGTCATCACAAGGTTCCAGGACACTTGTCATCACAATGATCCATGATCACTTTCATCACAATGCTCCATGAACCCTGTCATCTCAATGCTCCATAGCCTTTGTATTCACAATGCTCCATGGCCCCTTGTCATCACAGTGCTCCATGACCCCTTTTATCCCAATGCTCCAAGACCGCTGTCATCACAATGCCCTATGACGCCTGCCATCACAAATCTCCAAGGCCTCTCTTACCAAAAAGCTCCATGATCCCTGTCAGCACAATGTTCCATGACACTTTTCATCACAATGCTCCATGACCCCTTTCATCACAATGTTCTCTGCCCATATCATCACAATGCTCCTTGTCACCTTTAATCACAATGCTCCATGCCCTTTCATCACTATGCTCCAGAATTCTTGTCATCGCAATGTTCCTTGACTGTGTCATCAGAATGCTCCATGACACTTGTCATCACAAAGCTCCATGACCCCTGTAATCACAATGATCCATGACTCCTTTCCTCACAGTGCTCCAGTACCATTTTTGTCACAATCGTCCATGCCATTGTCAGCACAATGCTCCTTGAACCCTATCATCAAAATGCTCCATCCCCTTTTCATCACAATGCTCCAGATATCCTATCATTACAATGCTCCATACCCGTGTCAACACAATGCTCCATGACCCCTCTCATCAAAATGCTTTATGAACCTTGTTATCAGAATGTTCCATGACCACTGTCATGAAAATGATCCATGACCGTTGTCATCACAATGCTGCATGATACCTTTCATCCAAATTCTCTGGGACCGCTATCATCACAAAGCTCCAGGACAATTTTCATCACAATGCTCCATGCCCCCTGTCATCACAGTGAACCATAACCCCTGTAATCACAATGCTGCATGACCCTGTCATCACAATGCCCCATGACAGATGTCATCACAATTCGCCATGGTTCTTGTCATCACAATGCTCCGTGAACCGTGTCATCACAAGGTTCCAGGACACTTGTCATCACAATGAGCCATGATCACTTTCATCACAATGCTCCATGAAACCTGTCATCTCAATGCTCCATAACCTTTGTATTCACAATGCTCCATGGCCCCTGTAATCACAGTGCTCCATGACCCCTTTCACCACAATGCTCCATGACCCCTGTCATCACAATGTTCTCTGCCCATATCATCACAATGCTCCTTGTCACCTTTTATCACAATGCTCCATGCCCTTTCATCACAATGCTCCAGAATTCTTGTCATCGCAATGTTCCTTGACCGTGTCATCAAAATGCTCCATGACCCTTGTCATCACAAAGCTCCATGACCCCTGTCATCACAATGATCCATGACTCCTTTCCTCACAGTGCTCCAGTACCCTTTTCATCACAATGCTCCATGCCATTGTCAGCACAATGCTCCTTGGACCCTGTCATCAAAATGCTCCATCCCCTTTTCATCACAATGCTCCAGATATCCTATCACTACAATGCTCCATGCCCGTGTCAACACAATACTCCATGACCCCTGTCATCAAAATGCTTTATGAACCTTCTTATCAGAATGTTCCATGACCCCTGTATTCACAATGCTCCATGCCCTTGTCATCACAAGGCTCCAGAACTCTTGTCATCATAATCCTCCATGTCTGTTTCATCACCATGCTCCATGACACTTTTCATAACAATGCTCCATAGCCCCTTTCATTACTGTGCTCCCTAATAACTTTAATCACATTTCTAGATGACCACTGCCATCACAATGCCCCATGACACGTGTCATCACAATTCGCCTTGGCCCTTGTCATCTCAATGCTGTAGGAACCGTGTCATCACTAGGTTTCAGGACACTTATCATCACAGTGATCCATTACCACTTTCAGCACAATGCTCCATGACCACTGTCATCTCAATGCTCCATGGCCTTTGTATTCACAATGCTCCATGGCCCCTGTAATCACAGTGCTCTATGACCCATTTCATCAAAATGCTCCAAGACTGCTCTCATCACAATGCCCCATGAGGCCTGCCATCACAAATCTCCAAGGCCTCTCTTACCAGAAAGCTCCATGATCCCTGTCAGCACAATGTTCCATGACACTTTTCATCAAAATGCTCCATAACCACTGTCATCACAAAGTTCCCTGCCCATATCATCACAATGTTCCTTGTCACCTTTAATCACAATGCTCCATGCCCTTTCATCACAATGCTCCAGAATTCTTGTTATCGCAATGATCCTTGACCGTGTCATTACAATGCTCCATGACCCTTGTCATCACAAATCTCCATGACCCCTGTCATCACAATGATCCATGACTCCTTTCCTCACAGTGCTCCAGTACCCTTTTCATCACAATGTTCCATGCCATTGTAAGCTCAATGATCTTTGGACCCTGTCATCAAAATGCTGCATCCCCTTTTCATCAGAATGCTCCAGATATCCTATCATTACAATGCTCCATGCCCGTGTCATCACAATGCTCCATGCCGTTGTCATCACAATGCTCCATGGCCCTGTAATCACAATGTTCCATGCCCTTGTCATCACAATGCTCCAGAACAGTTGTCATCATAATACTCCATTCCCGTGTCATCCCATTGCTCAATGACACTTGTCATCAAAATGTTCCTTGACCTTTGTCATCACAGTGCTCCATGATACCTTTAATCAAAACTCTATATGACCACTGTCATCACAATGCAAGATGTCCAATGTCATCACAATGCCCCATGACACGTGTCATCACAATTCGCCTTGGCCCTTGTCATCTCAATGCTGTAGGAACCGTGTCATCACTAGGTTCCAGGACACTTGTCATCACAGTGATCCATGACCACTTTAATCACAATGCTCCAGGAACTCTGTTATCTCAATGCTCCATGGCCTTTGTATTCACAATGCTCCATTGTCCCGATAATCGCGTAGCTCCATGAACACTTTCATCATAATGCTCGTTGACCACTGTCACCATAATGCCCCATGACGTCTCTCATCACTCTGCTCCAAGGCCACTCTCATCAAAATGCTCCATGATCTGTGTCTGCACAATATTGCATGACACTTGTCATCACAATGTTCCATGATCCTTGTAATCACAATGATCCCTGCCAATGTCATCACAATGATCCATGACAGATGTCATCACAATTCGCCATGGTCTTGTCATTACAATGCTCCATGAACCGTGTCATCACAAGGTTCCAGGACACTTGTCATCACAATGATCCATGATCACATTCATCACAATGCTCCAGGAACCCTGTCATCTCAATGCTCCATAGCCTTTGTATTCACAATGCTCCATGGTCCCTCTCATCACAGTGCTCCTTGACTCCTTTTATCACAATGCTCCAAGACCGCTCTCATCACAATGCCCCATGACGCCTGCCATCACAAGTCTCCAAGGCCTCTCTTACCAAAAATCTCCATGATCCCTGTCAGCACAATGTTCCATGACACTTTTCAGCACAATGCTCCATGACCCCTGTCATCACAAAGTTCTCTGCCCATATCATCACAATTCTCCTTGTCACCTTTAATCACAATGCTCCATTCCCTTTCATCACAATGCTCCTGAATTCTTGTCATCGCAATGTTCCTTGACCGTGTCATCACAATGCTCCATGACCCTTGTCATCACAAAGCTCCATGACCCCTGTCATCATAATGATCCATGACTCCTCTCCTCACAGTGCTCCAGTACCCTTTTCATCACAATGCTCCATGCCATTGTCAGCACAATGCTCCTTGGACACTGTCATCAAAATCCTCCATCCCCTTTTCATCACAATGCTCCCGATATCCTGTCACTACAATGCTCCATGCCCGTGTCAACACAATGCTCCATGACCCGTGTCATCAAAATGCTTTATGAACCTTGTTATCAGAATGTCCCATGACCCCTGTCATCAGAATGATCCATGACCATTGTCATCACAATGCTACATAGCCTTGTCATCACAAAGTTCCATGGCCTCTGTCATCACCAAGCTCCATGGTCTTTCTCATCACAATGCTCTATGACCCCTGTCAGCACAATGCTTTATGAAGTTTGTTTTCAAAATGCACCATGACCGCTGTCATCAAAATAATCCATGACCGTTGTCATCACACTGCTGCATGATACCTTTCATCCCGTTTCTCTGTGACCGCTGTCATTAGGATGCTCCAGGACAATATTCATCTCAATGCCCCATGCCCCCTGTAATCACAGTGCCCCATAACCCCTGTCATCACAATGCTCCATGACCCTGTCATCAGAATGCTACATGAGCCTGTCATCACATTGTTCCATGGCCTATGTATTCACAATGCTCCATGGACCCTGTAATCACAGTGCTCCATGTTCCCTTTCAACAGAATGTCCCATGACCCCAGTCACCACAAGGTTCCCTGCCCTTGTCATCACAATGCTCCATGACCCTTGGAATCACAATGGTACATGGCCTTGTCATCACAATGTTCCATGGCCTCTGTCATCACTATGCTCCATGGTCTTTCTCATCACAATGCTCTATGACCCCTGTCATCAAAATGCTTGATGACCATTGTCATCACAATGCTCCAAGGCCCCGTTCATCACAATGCCTCATGGTTTTGGAATCACAATGCTCAATGATCCCTGTCCTCACAATGCTCCATGCCATTGTCATCACAATGCCCCATGGCCCCTGTAATCACAATGCTCCATGGCCCTTGTCATCACAATGCTCGATGACCCGTGTCATCACAGTGTTCCAGGCCACATGTCATCACAATCATCCATGACTTCTTTCATCACAATGCTCCAATACACCTGGCATCACAATGCTCCATGGCCCCTGTTATCATATTGCTCCATGATCTCTTTCATCACAATGCTCCATGACCAGTGTCATCACCATGCCTCATGACGCCTGTCATCTCAATGCTCAATGGCCCCTTTCTTCACAATGCTCCATGAATCCAGTCACCACAATGTTCCCTGCCCTTTTCATCACAATGCTCCATGGGCCCTGTCATCACAATGTTCCATGCCCTTGTCATCAAAATGCTCCAGAACCCTTGTCATCATAATGCTCCGTGCCAATGTCATTAAAATGCCCCATGACACTTGTCATCACCATGCTCCATGGCCTTTGTCAACACAATGTTCCATGGCCCCTGTCATCACAATGCTCCATGCCCTTGTCATCAAAATGCTCGAGAACTCTTGTCATCATAATGCTCCATGCCAAAGTCATCAAAATGCCCTATGACACTTGTCATCACAATGCTCCATGGCCTTTGTCATTACAATGTTCCATGGCCCCTGTCATCACAGTGCTCCATGATACCTTTCATCACAATTCTAGATGACCACTCTCATCACAATGCCCCATGACAGATGTCATCACAATTCGCCATGGTCCTTGTCATTACAATGCTCCATGAACCGTGTCATCACAAGGTTCCAGGACACTTGTCATCACAATGATCCATGATCACTTTCATCACAATGCTCCATGAACCCTGTCATCTCAATGCTCCATAGCCTTTGTATTCACAATGCTCCATGGCCCCTTGTCATCACAGTGCTCCATGACCCCTTTTATCCCAATGCTCCAAGACCGCTGTCATCACAATGCCCTATGACGCCTGCCATCACAAATCTCCAAGGCCTCTCTTACCAAAAAGCTCCATGATCCCTGTCAGCACAATGTTCCATGACACTTTTCATCACAATGCTCCATGACCCCTTTCATCACAATGTTCTCTGCCCATATCATCACAATGCTCCTTGTCACCTTTAATCACAATGCTCCATGCCCTTTCATCACTATGCTCCAGAATTCTTGTCATCGCAATGTTCCTTGACTGTGTCATCAGAATGCTCCATGACACTTGTCATCACAAAGCTCCATGACCCCTGTAATCACAATGATCCATGACTCCTTTCCTCACAGTGCTCCAGTACCATTTTTGTCACAATCGTCCATGCCATTGTCAGCACAATGCTCCTTGAACCCTATCATCAAAATGCTCCATCCCCTTTTCATCACAATGCTCCAGATATCCTATCATTACAATGCTCCATACCCGTGTCAACACAATGCTCCATGACCCCTCTCATCAAAATGCTTTATGAACCTTGTTATCAGAATGTTCCATGACCACTGTCATGAAAATGATCCATGACCGTTGTCATCACAATGCTGCATGATACCTTTCATCCAAATTCTCTGGGACCGCTATCATCACAAAGCTCCAGGACAATTTTCATCACAATGCTCCATGCCCCCTGTCATCACAGTGAACCATAACCCCTGTAATCACAATGCTGCATGACCCTGTCATCACAATGCCCCATGACAGATGTCATCACAATTCGCCATGGTTCTTGTCATCACAATGCTCCGTGAACCGTGTCATCACAAGGTTCCAGGACACTTGTCATCACAATGAGCCATGATCACTTTCATCACAATGCTCCATGAAACCTGTCATCTCAATGCTCCATAACCTTTGTATTCACAATGCTCCATGGCCCCTGTAATCACAGTGCTCCATGACCCCTTTCACCACAATGCTCCATGACCCCTGTCATCACAATGTTCTCTGCCCATATCATCACAATGCTCCTTGTCACCTTTTATCACAATGCTCCATGCCCTTTCATCACAATGCTCCAGAATTCTTGTCATCGCAATGTTCCTTGACCGTGTCATCAAAATGCTCCATGACCCTTGTCATCACAAAGCTCCATGACCCCTGTCATCACAATGATCCATGACTCCTTTCCTCACAGTGCTCCAGTACCCTTTTCATCACAATGCTCCATGCCATTGTCAGCACAATGCTCCTTGGACCCTGTCATCAAAATGCTCCATCCCCTTTTCATCACAATGCTCCAGATATCCTATCACTACAATGCTCCATGCCCGTGTCAACACAATACTCCATGACCCCTGTCATCAAAATGCTTTATGAACCTTCTTATCAGAATGTTCCATGACCCCTGTATTCACAATGCTCCATGCCCTTGTCATCACAAGGCTCCAGAACTCTTGTCATCATAATCCTCCATGTCTGTTTCATCACCATGCTCCATGACACTTTTCATAACAATGCTCCATAGCCCCTTTCATTACTGTGCTCCCTAATAACTTTAATCACATTTCTAGATGACCACTGCCATCACAATGCCCCATGACACGTGTCATCACAATTCGCCTTGGCCCTTGTCATCTCAATGCTGTAGGAACCGTGTCATCACTAGGTTTCAGGACACTTATCATCACAGTGATCCATTACCACTTTCAGCACAATGCTCCATGACCACTGTCATCTCAATGCTCCATGGCCTTTGTATTCACAATGCTCCATGGCCCCTGTAATCACAGTGCTCTATGACCCATTTCATCAAAATGCTCCAAGACTGCTCTCATCACAATGCCCCATGAGGCCTGCCATCACAAATCTCCAAGGCCTCTCTTACCAGAAAGCTCCATGATCCCTGTCAGCACAATGTTCCATGACACTTTTCATCAAAATGCTCCATAACCACTGTCATCACAAAGTTCCCTGCCCATATCATCACAATGTTCCTTGTCACCTTTAATCACAATGCTCCATGCCCTTTCATCACAATGCTCCAGAATTCTTGTTATCGCAATGATCCTTGACCGTGTCATTACAATGCTCCATGACCCTTGTCATCACAAATCTCCATGACCCCTGTCATCACAATGATCCATGACTCCTTTCCTCACAGTGCTCCAGTACCCTTTTCATCACAATGTTCCATGCCATTGTAAGCTCAATGATCTTTGGACCCTGTCATCAAAATGCTGCATCCCCTTTTCATCAGAATGCTCCAGATATCCTATCATTACAATGCTCCATGCCCGTGTCATCACAATGCTCCATGCCGTTGTCATCACAATGCTCCATGGCCCTGTAATCACAATGTTCCATGCCCTTGTCATCACAATGCTCCAGAACAGTTGTCATCATAATACTCCATTCCCGTGTCATCCCATTGCTCAATGACACTTGTCATCAAAATGTTCCTTGACCTTTGTCATCACAGTGCTCCATGATACCTTTAATCAAAACTCTATATGACCACTGTCATCACAATGCAAGATGTCCAATGTCATCACAATGCCCCATGACACGTGTCATCACAATTCGCCTTGGCCCTTGTCATCTCAATGCTGTAGGAACCGTGTCATCACTAGGTTCCAGGACACTTTTCATCACAGTGATCCATGACCACTTTAATCACAATGCTCCAGGAACTCTGTTATCTCAATGCTCCATGGCCTTTGTATTCACAATGCTCCATTGTCCCGATAATCGCGTAGCTCCATGAACACTTTCATCATAATGCTCCTTGACCACTGTCACCATAATGCCCCATGACGTCTCTCATCACTCTGCTCCAAGGCCACTCTCATCAAAATGCTCCATGATCTGTGTCTGCACAATATTGCATGACACTTGTCATCACAATGTTCCATGATCCTTGTAATCACAATGATCCCTGCCAATGTCATCACAATGATCCATGACAGATGTCATCACAATTCGCCATGGTCTTGTCATTACAATGCTCCATGAACCGTGTCATCACAAGGTTCCAGGACACTTGTCATCACAATGATCCATGATCACATTCATCACAATGCTCCAGGAACCCTGTCATCTCAATGCTCCATAGCCTTTGTATTCACAATGCTCCATGGTCCCTCTCATCACAGTGCTCCTTGACTCCTTTTATCACAATGCTCCAAGACCGCTCTCATCACAATGCCCCATGACGCCTGCCATCACAAGTCTCCAAGGCCTCTCTTACCAAAAATCTCCATGATCCCTGTCAGCACAATGTTCCATGACACTTTTCAGCACAATGCTCCATGACCCCTGTCATCACAAAGTTCTCTGCCCATATCATCACAATTCTCCTTGTCACCTTTAATCACAATGCTCCATTCCCTTTCATCACAATGCTCCTGAATTCTTGTCATCGCAATGTTCCTTGACCGTGTCATCACAATGCTCCATGACCCTTGTCATCACAAAGCTCCATGACCCCTGTCATCATAATGATCCATGACTCCTCTCCTCACAGTGCTCCAGTACCCTTTTCATCACAATGCTCCATGCCATTGTCAGCACAATGCTCCTTGGACACTGTCATCAAAATCCTCCATCCCCTTTTCATCACAATGCTCCCGATATCCTGTCACTACAATGCTCCATGCCCGTGTCAACACAATGCTCCATGACCCGTGTCATCAAAATGCTTTATGAACCTTGTTATCAGAATGTCCCATGACCCCTGTCATCAGAATGATCCATGACCATTGTCATCACAATGCTACATAGCCTTGTCATCACAAAGTTCCATGGCCTCTGTCATCACCAAGCTCCATGGTCTTTCTCATCACAATGCTCTATGACCCCTGTCAGCACAATGCTTTATGAAGTTTGTTTTCAAAATGCACCATGACCGCTGTCATCAAAATAATCCATGACCGTTGTCATCACACTGCTGCATGATACCTTTCATCCCGTTTCTCTGTGACCGCTGTCATTAGGATGCTCCAGGACAATATTCATCTCAATGCCCCATGCCCCCTGTAATCACAGTGCCCCATAACCCCTGTCATCACAATGCTCCATGACCCTGTCATCAGAATGCTACATGAGCCTGTCATCACATTGTTCCATGGCCTATGTATTCACAATGCTCCATGGACCCTGTAATCACAGTGCTCCATGTTCCCTTTCAACAGAATGTCCCATGACCCCAGTCACCACAAGGTTCCCTGCCCTTGTCATCACAATGCTCCATGACCCTTGGAATCACAATGGTACATGGCCTTGTCATCACAATGTTCCATGGCCTCTGTCATCACTATGCTCCATGGTCTTTCTCATCACAATGCTCTATGACCCCTGTCATCAAAATGCTTGATGACCATTGTCATCACAATGCTCCAAGGCCCCGTTCATCACAATGCCTCATGGTTTTGGAATCACAATGCTCAATGATCCCTGTCCTCACAATGCTCCATGCCATTGTCATCACAATGCCCCATGGCCCCTGTAATCACAATGCTCCATGGCCCTTGTCATCACAATGCTCGATGACCCGTGTCATCACAGTGTTCCAGGCCACATGTCATCACAATCATCCATGACTTCTTTCATCACAATGCTCCAATACACCTGGCATCACAATGCTCCATGGCCCCTGTTATCATATTGCTCCATGATCTCTTTCATCACAATGCTCCATGACCAGTGTCATCACCATGCCTCATGACGCCTGTCATCTCAATGCTCAATGGCCCCTTTCTTCACAATGCTCCATGAATCCAGTCACCACAATGTTCCCTGCCCTTTTCATCACAATGCTCCATGGGCCCTGTCATCACAATGTTCCATGCCCTTGTCATCAAAATGCTCCAGAACCCTTGTCATCATAATGCTCCGTGCCAATGTCATTAAAATGCCCCATGACACTTGTCATCACCATGCTCCATGGCCTTTGTCAACACAATGTTCCATGGCCCCTGTCATCACAATGCTCCATGCCCTTGTCATCAAAATGCTCGAGAACTCTTGTCATCATAATGCTCCATGCCAAAGTCATCAAAATGCCCTATGACACTTGTCATCACAATGCTCCATGGCCTTTGTCATTACAATGTTCCATGGCCCCTGTCATCACAGTGCTCCATGATACCTTTCATCACAATTCTAGATGACCACTCTCATCACAATGCCCCATGACAGATGTCATCACAATTCGCCATGGTCCTTGTCATTACAATGCTCCATGAACCGTGTCATCACAAGGTTCCAGGACACTTGTCATCACAATGATCCATGATCACTTTCATCACAATGCTCCATGAACCCTGTCATCTCAATGCTCCATAGCCTTTGTATTCACAATGCTCCATGGCCCCTTGTCATCACAGTGCTCCATGACCC
Organism: Balaenoptera physalus; assembly: GCF_965194825.1. Lineage (NCBI taxonomy): Eukaryota > Metazoa > Chordata > Mammalia > Artiodactyla > Balaenopteridae > Balaenoptera > Balaenoptera physalus. Next base: position 20,621,760 of record NC_138893.1, on the reverse strand, counting down.
CTTTTATCCCAATGCTCCAAGACCGCTGTCATCACAATGCCCTATGACGCCTGCCATCACAAATCTCCAAGGCCTCTCTTACCAAAAAGCTCCATGATCCCTGTCAGCACAATGTTCCATGACACTTTTCATCACAATGCTCCATGACCCCTTTCATCACAATGTTCTCTGCCCATATCATCACAATGCTCCTTGTCACCTTTAATCACAATGCTCCATGCCCTTTCATCACTATGCTCCAGAATTCTTGTCATCGCAATGTTCCTTGACTGTGTCATCAGAATGCTCCATGACACTTGTCATCACAAAGCTCCATGACCCCTGTAATCACAATGATCCATGACTCCTTTCCTCACAGTGCTCCAGTACCATTTTTATCACAATCGTCCATGCCATTGTCAGCACAATGCTCCTTGAACCCTATCATCAAAATGCTCCATCCCCTTTTCATCACAATGCTCCAGATATCCTATCATTACAATGCTCCATACCCGTGTCAACACAATGCTCCATGACCCCTCTCATCAAAATGCTTTATGAACCTTGTTATCAGAATGTTCCATGACCACTGTCATGAAAATGATCCATGACCGTTGTCATCACAATGCTGCATGATACCTTTCATCCAAATTCTCTGGGACCGCTATCATCACAAAGCTCCAGGACAATTTTCATCACAATGCTCCATGCCCCCTGTCATCACAGTGAACCATAACCCCTGTAATCACAATGTTGCATGACCCTGTCATCACAATGCCCCATGAGAGATGTCATCACAATTCACCATGGTTCTTGTCATCACAATGCTCCATGCCCCCTGTCATCACAGTGCACCATAACCCCTGTAATCACAATGATCCATGACCCTGTCATCACAATGCTACATGACCCCTGTCATAACATTGTTCCATGGCCTATGTATTAACAATGCTCCATGGACCCTGTAATCACACTACTCCATGCTCCCTTTCAACACAGTGCTCCATGCCCCCTGTCATCACAGTGAACCATAACCCCTGTAATCACAATGCTGCATGACCCTGTCATCACAATGCCCCATGACAGATGTCATCACAATTCGCCATGGTTCTTGTCATCACAATGCTCCATGAACCGTGTCATCACAAGGTTCCAGGACACTTGTCATCACAATGAGCCATGATCACTTTCATCACAATGCTCCATGAAACCTGTCATCTCAATGCTCCATAACCTTTGTATTCACAATGCTCCATGGCCCCTGTAATCACAGTGCTCCATGACCCCTTTCACCACAATGCTCCATGACCCCTGTCATCACAATGTTCTCTGCCCATATCATCACAATGCTCCTTGTCACCTTTTATCACAATGCTCCATGCCCTTTCATCACAATGCTCCAGAATTCTTGTCATCGCAATGTTCCTTGACCGTGTCATCAAAATGCTCCATGACCCTTGTCATCACAAAGCTCCATGACCCCTGTCATCACAATGATCCATGACTCCTTTCCTCACAGTGCTCCAGTACCCTTTTCATCACAATGCTCCATGCCATTGTCAGCACAATGCTCCTTGGACCCTGTCATCAAAATGCTCCATCCCCTTTTCATCACAATGCTCCAGATATCCTATCACTACAATGCTCCATGCCCGTGTCAACACAATACTCCATGAACCCTGTCATCAAAATGCTTTATGAACCTTGTTATCAGAATGTTCCATGACCCCTGTCATCAAAATGATCCATGACCGTTGTCATCAAAATGCTGCATGATACCTTTTATGGCAATTCTCTGTGACCTCTGTCATCACAATGCTCCAAGACAATTTTCATCACAATGCTCCATACCCCTGTCATCACAGTGCCCCATAACACCTGTAATCACAATACTGCCTGGACCCTGTAATAACACTGCTCCACGTTCCCTTTCAACACAATGCTCCATGACCCCTGTCATCACAATGTTCCATGAAAGTTCTCATCAAAATGCTCCATGACCCTGGTCACCACAAGGTTCCCAGCCCTTGTCATCACAATGCTCTATTACCCATGTAATCACAATGGTACATGGCCTTCTCATCACAATGTTCCATGGCCTCTGTCATCACCATGCTCCATGGTCTTTCTCATCACAATGCTCTATGACTCCTGTCAACACAATGCTTGATGACCATTGTCATCACAATTCTCCAAGGCCCCTGTCATCAAAATGCCTCATGGTCTTTGTAATCACAATGCTCAATAACCCCTGTCATCACAATGCTACATGCCGTTGTCATCACAATGCTCCATGGCCACTGTAATCACAATGCTCCATGCCCTTGTCATCACAATGCTCCAGAACACTTGTCATCATAATACTCCATTCCCGTTTCATCCCATTGCTCAATGACCCTTGTCATCAAAATGTTCCTTGGACTTTGTCATCACTGTGCTCCATGATACCTTTAATCAAAACTCTACATGACCACTGTCATCACAATGCAAGATGACAAATGTCATCACAATGCCCCATGACACGTGTCATCACATTTCGCCTTGGCACTTGTCATCTCACTGCTGTAGGAACCGTGTCATCACTAGGTTCCAGGACACTTGTCATCACAGTGATCCATGACCACTTTCATCACAATGCTCGAAGAACTCTGTTATCTCAATGCTCCATTGTCCCGATAATCGCATTGCTCCATTAACACTTTCATCACAATGCTCCTTGACCACTGTCACCATAATGCCCCATGACGTCTCTCATCACTGTGCTCCAAGGCCACTCTCATCAAAATGCTCCATGATCTGTGTCAGCACAATATTGCATGACACTTGTCATCACAATGCTCCATGATCCCTGTAATCACAATGATCCCTGCCAATGTCATCACAATGCTCCATGTCTCCTGTAATCACAATGCTCCATGCCCTTGTCATCAGAAGTCTTCAGAGCTCTTGTCATTATAATGCTCCATGCCAATGCCATCAAAATGCCCCATGACACTTGTCTTCAAAATGATCCATTACCACTTTCATCACAATGCTCCATGACCCCTGTCATCTCAATGCTCCATAGCCTTTGTATTCACAATGCTCCATGGCCCCTGTAATCACAGTGCTCCATGACCCCTTTCACCACAGTGCTCCAAGACCGCTGTCATCACAATGCCCCATCACGCTTGCCATCACAAATCTCCAAGCCCTCTCTTACCAAAAAGCTCCATGATCCCAGTCAGCACAATGTTCCATGACACTTTTCATCTCAATGCTCCATGACCCCTGTCTTCACAAAGTTCTCTGCCCATATCATCACAATGCTCCTTGTCTCCTTTAATCACGATGCTCCATGGCCTTTCATCACAATGCTCCAGAATTCTTCTCATCGCAATGTTCTTTGACCGTGTCATCACAATGCTCCATGACCCTTGTTATCACAAAGCTCCATGACCCCTGTCAGCACAATGATCCATGACTCCTTACCTCACAGTGCTCCAGTACCCTTTTCATCACAATGCTCCATGCCATTGTCAGCACAATGATCTTTGGACACTGTCATCAAAATGCTCCATCCCCTTTTCATCACAATGCTCCAGATATCCTATCATTACAATGCTCCATGCCCGTGTCATCATAATGCTACATGCCGTTGTCATCACAATGCTCCATGCCCCCTGTATTCACAATGCTACTGGCCCTTGTCATCACAATGCTCCAGAACACTTGTCATCATAATACTCCATTCCCGTCTCATCCCATTGCTCAATGACACTTGTCATCAAAATGTTCCTTGGCCTTTGTCATCACAGTGCTCCATGATACCTTTAATCAAAACTCTACATGACCACTGTCATCACAATGCAAGATGACCAATGTCATCACAATGCCCCATGACACGTGTCATCACAATTCGCCTTGGCCCTTGTCATCTCAATGCTGTAGGCACCGTGTCATCACTAGGTTCCAGGACAGTTGGCATCACAGTGATCCATGACCACTTTTCAACACAATGCTCCATGACCCCTGTCATCACAAAGTTCTCTGCCCATATCATCACAATGCTCCTTGTCACCTTTTATCACAATGCTCCATGCCCTTTCATCACAATGCTCCAGAATTCTTTTCATCGCAATGTTCCTTGACCGTGTAATCAAAATGCTCCATGAACCTTGTCATCACAAAGCTCCATGACCCCTGTCATCACAATGATCCATGACTCCTTTCCTCACAGTGCTCCAGTACCCATTTCATCACAATGCTCCATGCCATTGTCAGCACAATGCTCCTTGGACCCTGTCATCAAAATGCTCCATCCCCTTTTCATCACAATGCTCCAGATATCCTATCACTACAATGCTCCATGCCCGTGTCAACACAATACTCCATGACCCCTGTCATCAAAATGCTTTATAAACCTTCTTATCAGAATGTTCCATGACCCCTGTAATCACAATGCTCCATGCCCTTGTCATCACAAGGCTCCAGAACTCTTGTCATCATAATTCTCCATGTCTGTTTTATCACCATGCTCCATGACACTTTTCATAACAATGCTCCATAGCCCCTTTCATTACTGTGCTCCCTAATAACTTTAATCACATTTCTAGATGACCACTGCCATCACAATGCCCCATGACACGTGTCATCTCAATTCGCCTTGGCCCTTGTCATCTCAATGCTGTAGGAACCGTGTCATCACTAGGTTCCAGGACACTTGTCATCACAGTGATCCATTACCACTTTCAGCACAATGCTCCATGACCACTCTCATCTCAATGCTCCATGACGCCTGTCATCACAATTCTCCAAGGCCCCTCTCATCACTATGCTCCATGACACTTGTCATCACATTGCTCCATAACACCTGTCATCACAGTGTTCGCTTACCATGTCATCACAATGCTCCATGTCCCCTATAATCACAATGCTCCATGCCTTTTTCCTCACAATGCTGCAGAATTCTTGTCATCACAATGTTCCATGACTGTGTCATCACAATGCTACATGAACCTGGTCATCACAGTTCTCCATGACCTTTGTCATCACAATGCTCTATGTCGCTTTTCATCACAATTCTCAATGACCACTTTAACCACTATGCTCGCTGACCATTTTCATCACATTTCTCTATAGTCATTAAAATTCCCCATGGCCTCTTTCTTCACAATGCTCCATGATGCCTGTCATCACAATGCTCCATGGCTTTTGTTATCACAATGCTGCAGGACCAGTTTCATCACAATACTCCATCCCCCTTGTCATCACGGTGCACAATGAAACCTTTCATTACAATGCTCCATGACACTTGTCATCACAATGCTCCATGGCCTTTATCGTCACAATGCTCCCAGGGACTTTTCATCACGATGTTCCATGAAAACTTTCATCACATTGCTCCATGACCATTTTCATCACAATTGTCCGTACCCTTGTCAACACAATGCTGCATAATCACAGTCATCACAATTCTCCATGACTGCTGTCATCACAATAATCCAGGACAAGTTTCATAACAATGCTTCATGCCCCCAGTCATCACAGTGCTCCATGATACCTTTCATCACAATTCCTAGATGATCAAGGTCATCACATTGCCCCATGACACCTGTCATCACAATTCGCTATGACCCTTGTCATCACAATACTCGATGAACCGTGTCATCACAGTGTTCCAGGACACATGTCATCACAATGATCCATGACTACTTTCATCACAATGCTCCAATACACCTGTCATCACAATGCTCCATGGCCCCTGTTATCATATTGCTCCATGATCTCTTTCATCACAATGCTCCATGACCACTGTCATCACCATGCCTCATGACGCCTGTCATCTCAATGCTCCATGGCCCCTTTCATCACAATGCTCCATGAACCCAGTCATCACAATGTTCCCTGCCCTTTTCATCACAATGCTCCATGGGCCCTGTCATCACAATGCTCTATGCCCTTGTCATCAAAATGCTCCAGAACTCTTGTCATCATAATGCTCCATGCCAATGTCATCAAAATGCCCCATGACACTTGTCATCACAATGCTCCATGGCCTTTGTCATCACAATGTTCCATGGTCCCTGTAATCACAGTGCTCCCTGATACCTTTCATCACAATTCTAGATGACCACTGTCACCACAATGCCCCATGACTGATGTCATCACAATTCGCATGGTCCTTGTCATCACAATGCTCCATGAACCGTGTCATCACAAGGTTCCAGGACACTTGTCATCACAATGATCCATGATCACTTTCATCACAATGCTCCTTGAAACCTGTCATCTCAATGCTCCATAGCCTTTGTATTCACAATGCTCCATGGCCCCTGTAATCACAGTGCTCTATGACCCATTTCATCAAAATGCTCCAAGACCGCTGTCATCACAATGCCCCATGACGCCTGCCATCACAAATCTCCAAGGCCTCTCTTACCAGAAAACTCCATGATCCCTGTCAGCACAATGTTCCATGACACTTTTCATCACAATGCTCCATGACCCCTGTCATCACAAAGTTCTCTGCCCATATCATCACAATGCTCCTTGTCACCTTTAATCACAATGCTCCATGCCCTTTCATCACAATGCTCCAGAATTCTTGTTATCGCAATGATCCTTGACCGTGTCATTACAATGCTCCATGACCCTTGTCATCACAAAGCTCCATGACCCCTGTCATCACAATGATCCATGACTCCTTTCCTCACAGTGCTCCAGTACCCTTTTCATCACAATGTTCCATGCCATTGTAAGCTCAATGATCTTTGGACCCTGTCATCAAAATGCTCCATCCCCTTTTCATCAGAATGCTCCAGATATCCTATCATTACAATGCTCCATGCCCGTGTCATCACAATGCTCCATGCCGTTGTCATCACAATGCTCCATGGCCCTGTAATCACAATGTTCCATGCCCTTGTCATCACAATGCTCCAGAACAGTTGTCATCATAATACTCCATTCCCGTGTCATCCCATTGCTCAATGACACTTGTCATCAAAATGTTCCTTGGCCTTTGTCATCACAGTGCTCCATGATACCTTTAATCAAAACTCTATATGACCACTGTCATCACAATGCAAGATGACCAATGTCATCACAATGCCCCATGACACGTGTCATCACAATTCGCCTTGGCCCTTGTCATCTCAATGCTGTAGGAACCGTGTCATCACTAGGTTCCAGGACACTTGTCATCACAGTGATCCATGACCACTTTAATCACAATGCTCCAGGAACTCTGTTATCTCAATGCTCCATGGCCTTTGTATTCACAATGCTCCATTGTCCCGATAATCGCGTAGCTCCATGAACAGTTTCATCATAATGCTCCTTGACCACTGTCACCATAATGCCCCATGACGTCTCTCATCACTGTGCTCCAAGGCCACTCTCATCAAAATGCTCCATGATCTGTGTCTGCACAATATTGCATGACACTTGTCATCACAATGTTCCATGATCCTTGTAATCACAATGATCCCTGCCAATGTCATCACAATGATCCATGACAGATGTCATCACAATTCGCCATGGTCTTGTCATTAAAATGCTCCATGAACCGTGTCATCAAAAGGTTCCAGGACACTTGTCATCACAATGATCCATGATCACATTCATCACAATGCTCCAGGAACCCTGTCATCTCAATGCTCCATAGCCTTTGTATTCACAATGCTCCATGGTCCCTCTCATCACAGTGCTCCTTGACTCCTTTTATCACAATGCTCCAAGACCGCTCTCATCACAATGCCCCATGACGCCTGCCATCACAAGTCTCCAAGGCCTCTCTTACCAAAAATCTCCATGATCCCTGTCAGCACAATGTTCCATGACACTTTTCAGCACAATGCTCCATGACCCCTGTCATCACAAAGTTCTCTGCCCATATCATCACAATTCTCCTTGTCACCTTTAATCACAATGCTCCATTCCCTTTCATCACAATGCTCCTGAATTCTTGTCATCGCAATGTTCCTTGACCGTGTCATCACAATGCTCCATGACCCTTGTCATCACAAAGCTCCATGACCCCTGTCATCATAATGATCCATGACTCCTCTCCTCACAGTGCTCCAGTACCCTTTTCATCACAATGCTCCATGCCATTGTCAGCACAATGCTCCTTGGACACTGTCATCAAAATCTTCCATCCCCTTTTCATCACAATGCTCCCGATATCCTGTCACTACAATGCTCCATGCCCGTGTCAACACAATGCTCCATGACCCGTGTCATCAAAATGCTTTATGAACCTTGTTAGCAGAATGTTCCATGACCCCTGTCATCAGAATGATCCATGACCATTGTCATCACAATGCTACATAGCCTTGTCATCACAAAGTTCCATGGCCTCTGTCATCACCAAGCTCCATGGTCTTTCTCATCACAATGCTCTATGACCCCTGTCAGCACAATGCTTTATGAAGTTTGTTTTCAAAATGCACCATGACTGCTGTCATCAAAATAATCCATGACCGTTGTCATCACACTGCTGCATGATACCTTTCATCCCGTTTCTCTGTGACCGCTGTCATTAGGATGCTCCAGGACAATATTCATCTCAATGCCCCATGCCCCCTGTAATCACAGTGCCCCATAACTCCTGTCATCACAATGTTCCATGACCCTGTCATCAGAATGCTACATGAGCCTGTCATCACATTGTTCCATGGCCTATGTATTCACAATGCTCCATGGACCCTGTAATCACAGTGCTCCATGTTCCCTTTCAACAGAATGTCCCATGACCCCAGTCACCACAAGGTTCCCTGCCCTTGTCATCACAATGCTCCATGACCCTTGGAATCACAATGGTACATGGCCTTGTCATCACAATGTTCCATGGCCTCTGTCATCACTATGCTCCATGGTCTTTCTCATCACAATGCTCTATGACCCCTGTCATCAAAATGCTTGATGACCATTGTCATCACAATGCTCCAAGGCCCCGTTCATCACAATGCCTCATGGTTTTGGAATCACAATGCTCAATGATCCCTGTCCTCACAATGCTCCATGCCATTGTCATCACAATGCCCCATGGCCCCTGTAATCACAATGCTCCATGGCCCTTGTCATCACAATGCTCGATGACCCGTGTCATCACAGTGTTCCAGGCCACATGTCATCACAATCATCCATGACTTCTTTCATCACAATGCTCCAATACACCTGGCATCACAATGCTCTATGGCCCCTGTTATCATATTGCTCCATGATCTCTTTCATCACAATGCTCCATGACCAGTGTCATCACCATGCCTCATGACGCCTGTCATCTCAATGCTCCATGGCCCCTTTCTTCACAATGCTCCATGAATCCAGTCATCACAATGTTCCCTGCCCTTTTCATCACAATGCTCCATGGGCCCTGTCATCACAATGCTCCATGCCCTTGTCATCAAAATGCTCCAGAACCCTTGTCATCATAATGCTCCGTGCCAATGTCATTAAAATGCGCCATGACACTTGTCATCACCATGCTCCATGGCCTTTGTCAACACAATGTTCCATGGCCCCTGTCATCAAAATGCTCCATGCCCTTGTCATCAAAATGCTCGAGAACTCTTGTCATCATAATGCTCCATGCCAAAGTCATCAAAATGCCCTATGACACTTGTCATCACAATGCTCCATGGCCTTTGTCATTACAATGTTCAATGGCCCCTGTCATCACAGTGCTCCATGATACCTTTCATCACAATTCTAGATGACCACTGTAATCACAATGCCCCATGACAGATGTCATCACAATTCGCCATGGTCCTTGTCATTACAATGCTCCATGAACCGTGTCATCACAAGGTTCCAGGACACTTGTCATCACAATGATCCATGATCACTTTCATCACAATGCTCCATGAACCCTGTCATCTCAATGCTCCATAGCCTTTGTATTCACAATGCTCCATGGCCCCTTGTCATCACAGTGCTCCATGACCCCTTTTATTCCAATGCTCCAAGACCGCTGTCATCACAATGCCCTATGACGCCTGCCATCACAAATCTCCAAGGCCTCTCTTACCAAAAAGCTCCATGATCCCTGTCAGCACAATGTTCCATGACACTTTTCATCACAATGCTCCATGACCCCTTTCATCACAATGTTCTCTGCCCATATCATCACAATGCTCCTTGTCACCTTTAATCACAATGCTCCATGCCCTTTCATCACTATGCTCCAGAATTCTTGTCATCGCAATGTTCCTTGACTGTGTCATCAGAATGCTCCATGACACTTGTCATCACAAAGCTCCATGACCCCTGTAATCACAATGATCCATGACTCCTTTCCTCACAGTGCTCCAGTACCATTTTTGTCACAATCGTCCATGCCATTGTCAGCACAATGCTCCTTGAACCCTATCATCAAAATGCTCCATCCACTTTTCATCACAATGCTCCAGATATCCTATCATTACAATGCTCCATACCCGTGTCAACACAATGCTCCATGACCCCTCTCATCAAAATGCTTTATGAACCTTGTTATCAGAATGTTCCATGACCACTGTCATGAAAATGATCCATGACCGTTGTCATCACAATGCTGCATGATACCTTTCATCCAAATTCTCTGGGACCGCTATCATCACAAAGCTCCAGGACAATTTTCATCACAATGCTCCATGCCCCCTGTCATCACAGTGAACCATAACCCCTGTAATCACAATGCTGCATGACCCTGTCATCACAATGCCCCATGACAGATGTCATCACAATTCGCCATGGTTCTTGTCATCACAATGCTCCGTGAACCGTGTCATCACAAGGTTCCAGGACACTTGTCATCACAATGAGCCATGATCTCTTTCATCACAATGCTCCATGAAACCTGTCATCTCAATGCTCCATAACCTTTGTATTCACAATGCTCCATGGCCCCTGTAATCACAGTGCTCCATGACCCCTTTCACCACAATGCTCCATGACCCCTGTCATCACAATGTTCTCTGCCCATATCATCACAATGCTCCTTGTCACCTTTTATCACAATGCTCCATGCCCTTTCATCACAATGCTCCAGAATTCTTGTCATCGCAATGTTCCTTGACCGTGTCATCAAAATGCTCCATGACCCTTGTCATCACAAAGCTCCATGACCCCTGTCATCACAATGATCCATGACTCCTTTCCTCACAGTGCTCCAGTACCGTTTTCATCACAATGCTCCATGCCATTGTCAGCACAATGCTCCTTGGACTCTGTCATCAAAATGCTCCATCCCCTTTTCATCACAATGCTCCAGATATCCTATCACTACAATGCTCCATGCCCGTGTCAACACAATACTCCATGAACCCTGTCATCAAAATGCTTTATGAACCTTGTTATCAGAATGTTCCATGACCCCTGTCATCAAAATGATCCATGACCGTTGTCATCAAAATGCTGCATGATACCTTTTATGGCAATTCACTGTGACCTCTGTCATCACAATGCTCCAAGACAATTTTCATCACAATGCTCCATACCCCTGTCATCACAGTGCCCCATAACACCAGTAATCACAATACTGCCTGGACCCTGTAATAACACTGCTCTATGTTCCCTTTCAACACAATGCTCCATGACCCCTGTCATCACAATGTTCCATGAAAGTTCTCATCAAAATGCTCCATGACCCTGGTCACCACAAGGTTCCCAGCCCTTGTCATCACAATGCTCTATTACCCATGTAATCACAATGGTACATGGCCTTCTCATCACAATGTTCCATGGCCTCTGTCATCACCATGCTCCATGGTCTTTCTCATCACAATGCTCTATGACTCCTGTCAACACAATGCTTGATGACCATTGTCATCACAATTCTCCAAGGCCCCTGTCATCAAAATGCCTCATGGTCTTTGTAATCACAATGCTCAATAACCCCTGTCATCACAATGCTACATGCCGTTGTCATCACAATGCTCCATGGCCACTGTAATCACAATGCTCCATGCCCTTGTCATCACAATGCTCCAGAACACTTGTCATCATAATACTCCATTCCCGTTTCATCCCATTGCTCAATGACCCTTGTCATCAAAATGTTCCTTGGACTTTGTCATCACTGTGCTCCATGATACCTTTAATCAAAATTCTACATGACCACTGTCATCACAATGCAAGATGACAAATGTCATCACAATGCCCCATGACACGTGTCATCACATTTCGCCTTGGCACTTGTCATCTCAATGCTGTAGGAACCGTGTCATCACTAGGTTCCAGGACACTTGTCATCACAGTGATCCATGACCACTTTCATCACAATGCTCGAAGAACTCTGTTATCTCAATGCTCCATTGTCCCGATAATCGCATTGCTCCATTAACACTTTCATCACAATGCTCCTTGACCACTGTCACTATAATGCCCCATGACGTCTCTCATCACTGTGCTCCAAGGCCACTCTCATCAAAATGCTCCATGATCTGTGTCAGCACAATATTGCATGACACTTGTCATCACAATGCTCCATGATCCCTGTAATCACAATGATCCTTGCCAATGTCATCACAATGCTCCATGTCTCCTGTAATCACAATGCTCCATGCCCTTGTCATCAGAAGTCTTCAGAGCTCTTGTCATTATAATGCTCCATGCCAATGTCATCAAAATGCCCCATGACACTTGTCTTCAAAATGATCCATTACCACTTTCATCACAATGCTCCATGACCCCTGTCCTCTCAATGCTCCATAGCCTTTGTATTCACAATGCTCCATGGCCCCTGTAATCACAGTGCTCCATGACCCCTTTCACCACAGTGCTCCAAGACCGCTGTCATCACAATGCCCCATCACGCCTGCCATCACAAATCTCCAAGCCCTCTCTTACCAAAAAGCTCCATGATCCCAGTCAGCACAATGTTCCATGACACTTTTCATCACAATGCTCCATGACCCCTGTCTTCACAAAGTTCTCTGCCCATATCATCACAATGCTCCTTGTCTCCTTTAATCACGATGCTCCATGGCCTTTCATCACAATGCTCCAGAATTCTTCTCATCGCAATGTTCTTTGACCGTGTCATCACAATGCTCCATGACCCTTGTTATCACAAAGCTCCATGACCCCTGTCAGCACAATGATCCATGACTCCTTACCTCACAGTGCTCCAGTACCCTTTTCATCACAATGCTCCATGCCATTGTCAGCACAATGATCTTTGGACACTGTCATCAAAATGCTCCATCCCCTTTTCATCAGAATGCTCCAGATATCCTATCATTACAATGCTCCATGCCCGTGTCATCATAATGCTACATGCCGTTGTCATCACAATGCTCCATGGCCCCTGTATTCACAATGCTACTGGCCCTTGTCATCACAATGCTCCAGAACAGTTGTCATCATAATACTCCATTCCCGTCTCATCCCATTGCTCAGTGACACTTGTCATCAAAATGTTCCTTGGCCTTTGTCATCACAGTGCTCCATGATACCTTTAATCAAAACTCTACATGACCACTGTCATCACAATGCAAGATGACCAATGTCATCACAATGCCCCATGACACGTGTCATCACAATTCGCCTTGGCCCTTGTCATCTCAATGCTGTAGGCACCGTGTCATCACTAGGTTCCAGGACAGTTGGCATCACAGTGATCCATGACCACTTTTCAACACAATGCTCCATGACCCCTGTCATCACAAAGTTCTCTGCCCATATCATCACAATGCTCCTTGTCACCTTTTATCACAATGCTCCATGCCCTTTCATCACAATGCTCCAGAATTCTTTTCATCGCAATGTTCCTTGACCGTGTCATCAAAATGCTCCATGAACCTTGTCATCACAAAGCTCCATGACCCCTGTCATCACAATGATCCATGACTCCTTTCCTCACAGTGCTCCAGTACCCATTTCATCACAATGCTCCATGCCATTGTCAGCACAATGCTCCTTGGACCCTGTCATCAAAATGCTCCATCCCCTTTTCATCACAATGCTCCAGATATCCTATCACTACAATGCTCCATGCCCGTGTCAACACAATACTCCATGACCCCTGTCATCAAAATGCTTTATGAACCTTCTTATCAGAATGTTCCATGACCCCTGTAATCACAATGCTCCATGCCCTTGTCATCACAAGGCTCCAGAACTCTTGTCATCATAATCCTCCATGTCTGTTTCATCACCATGCTCCATGACACTTTTCATAACAATGCTCCATAGCCCCTTTCATTATTGTGCTCCCTAATAACTTTAATCACATTTCTAGATGACTACTGCCATCACAATGCCCCATGACATTGTCATCACAATTCGCCATGACCAATGTCATCACCATGCTCCATGAACTATGTCATCACTGGGTCCCAGGACACTTGTCATCACAATGATCCATTACCACTTTCAGCACAATGCTCCATGACCACTGTCATCTCAATGCTCCATGGCCTTTGTATTCACAATGCTCCATGGCCCCTGTAATCACAGTGCTCCATAACACCTTTCATCATAATGCTCCAAGACCACTGCCATCTCAATGCCCCATGACGCCTGTCATCACAATTCTCCAAGGCCCCTCTCATCACTATGCTCCATGACACTTGTCATCACATTGCTCCATAACACCTGTCATCACAGTGTTCGCTTACCATGTCATCACAATGCTCCATGTCCCCTATAATCACAATGCTCCATGCCTTTTTCCTCACAATGCTGCAGAATTCTTGTCATCACTATGTTCCATGACTGTGTCATCACAATGCTACATGAACCTGGTCATCACAGTTCGCCATGACCTTTGTCATCACAATGCTCTATGTCGCTTTTCATCACAATTCTCAATGACCACTTTAACCACTATGCTCGCTGACCATTTTCATCACATTTCTCTATAGTCATTAAAATTCCCCATGGCCTCTTTCTTCACAATGCTCCATGATGCCTGTCATCACAATGCTCCATGGCTTTTGTTATCACAATGCTGCAGGACCAGTTTCATCACAATACTCCATCCCCCTTGTCATCACGGTGCACAATGAAACCTTTCATTACAATGCTCCATGACACTTGTCATCACAATGCTCCATGGCCTTTATCGTCACAATGCTCCCAGGCACTTTTCATCACGATGTTCCATGAAAACTTTCATCACATTGCTCCATGACCATTTTCATCACAATTGTCCGTACCCTTGTCAACACAATGCTGCATAATCACAGTCATCACAATTCTCCATGACTGCTGTCATCACAATAATCCAGGACAAGTTTCATAACAATGCTTCATGCCCCCAGTCATCACAGTGCTCCATGATACCTTTCATCACAATTCCTAGATGATCAAGGTTCATCACATTGCCCCATGACACCTGTCATCACAATTCGCTATGACCCTTGTCATCACAATACTCGATGAACCGTGTCATCACAGTGTTCCAGGACACATGTCATCACAATGATCCATGACTACTTTCATCACAATGCTCCAATACACCTGTCATCACAATGCTCCATGGCCCCTGTTATCATATTGCTCCATGATCTCTTTCATCACAATGCTCCATGACCACTGTCATCACCATGCCTCATGACGCCTGTCATCTCAATGCTCCATGGCCCCTTTCATCACAATGCTCCATGAACCCAGTCATCACAATGTTCCCTGCACTTTTCATCACAATGCTCCATGGGCCCTGTCATCACAATGCTCTATGCCCTTGTCATCAAAATGCTCCAGAACTCTTGTCATCATAATGCTCCATGCCAATGACATCAAAATGCCCCATGACACTTGTCATCACAATGCTCCATGGCCTTTGTCATCACAATGTTCCATGGTCCCTGTAATCACAGTGCTCCCTGATACCTTTCATCACAATTCTAGATGACCACTGTCACCACAATGCCCCATGACTGATGTCATCACAATTCGCATGGTCCTTGTCATCACAATGCTCCATGAACCGTGTCATCACAAGGTTCCAGGACACTTGTCATCACAATGATCCATGATCACTTTCATCACAATGCTCCTTGAAACCTGTCATCTCAATGCTCCATAGCCTTTGTATTCACAAGGCTCCATGACCCCTGTAATCACAGTGCTCTATGACCCATTTCATCAAAATGCTCCAAGACCGCTGTCATTACAATGCCCCATGAGGCCTGCCATCACAAATCTCCAAGGCCTCTCTTACCAGAAAGCTCCATGATCCCTGTCAGCACAATGTTCCATGACACTTTTCATCACAATGCTCCATGACCCCTGTCATCACAAAGTTCTCTGCCCATATCATCACAATGCTCCTTATCACCTTTAATCACAATGCTCCATGCCCTTTCATCACAATGCTCCAGAATTCTTGTTATCGCAATGATCCTTGACCGTGTCATTACAATGCTCCATGAACCTTGTCATCACAAAGCTCCATGACCCCTGTCATCACAATGATCCATGACTCCTTTCCTCACAGTGCTACAGTACCCTTTTCATCACAATGTTCCATGCCATTGTAAGCTCAATGATCTTTGGACCCTGTCATCAAAATGCTACATCCCCTTTTCATCAGAATGCTCCAGATATCCTATCATTACAATGCTCCATGCCGGTGTCATCACAATGCTCCATGCCGTTGTCATCACAATGCTCCATGGCCCTGTAATCACAATGTTCCATGCCCTTGTCATCACAATGCTCCAGAACAGTTGTCATCATAATACTCCATTCCCGTGTCATCCCATTGCTCAATGACACTTGTCATCAAAATGTTCCTTGGCCTTTGTCATCACAGTGCTCCATGATACCTTTAATCAAAACTCTATATGACCACTGTCATCACAATGCAAGATGACCAATGTCATCACAATGCCCCATGACACGTGTCATCACAATTCGCCTTGGCCCTTGTCATCTCAATGCTGTAGGCACCGTGTCATCACTAGGTTCCAGGACACTTGTCATCACAGTGATCCATGACCACTTTAATCACAATGCTCCAGGAACTCTGTTATCTCAATGCTCCATGGCCTTTGTATTCACAATGCTCCATTGTCCCGATAATCGCGTAGCTCCATGAACACTTTCATCATAATGCTCCTTGACCATTGTCACCTTAATGCCCCATGACGTCTCTCATCACTGTGCTCCAAGGCCACTCTCATCAAAATGCTCCATGATCTGTGTCTGCACAATATTGCATGACACTTGTCATCACAATGCTCCATGATCCTTGTAATCACAATGATCCCTGCCAATGTCATCACAATGATCCATGACAGATGTCATCACAATTCGCCATGGTCTTGTCATTACAATGCTCCATGAACCGTGTCATCACAAGGTTCCAGGACACTTGTCATCACAATGATCCATGATCACATTCATCACAATGCTCCAGGAACCCTGTCATCTCAATGCTCCATAGCCTTTGTATTCACAATGCTCCATGGTCCCTCTCATCACAGTGCTCCTTGACTCCTTTAATCACAATGCTCCAAGACCGCTCTCATCACAATGCCCCATGACGCCTGCCATCACAAGTCTCCAAGGCCTCTCTTACCAAAAATCTCCATGATCCCTGTCAGCACAATGTTCCATGACACTTTTCAGCACAATGCTCCATGACCCCTGTCATCACAAAGTTCTCTGCCCATATCATCACAATTCTCCTTGTCACCTTTAATCACAATGCTCCATTCCCTTTCATCACAATGCTCCTGAATTCTTGTCATCGCAATGTTCCTTGACCGTGTCATCACAATGCTCCATGACCCTTGTCATCACAAAGCTCCATGACCCCTGTCAACATAATGAACCATGACTCCTCTCCTCACAGTGCTCCAGTACCATTTTCATCAAAATGCTCCATGCCATTGTCAGCACAATGCTCCTTGGACACTGTCATCAAAATCCTCCATCCACTTTTCATCACAATGCTCCCGATATCCTGTCACTACAATGCTCCATGCCCGTGTTAACACAATGCTCCATGACCCGTGTCATCAAAATGCTTTATGAACCTTGTTATCAGAATGTTCCATGACCCCTGTCATCAGAATGATCCATGACCATTGTCATCACAATGCTACATAGCCTTGTCATCACAAAGTTCCATGGCCTCTGTCATCACCAAGCTCCATGGTCTTTCTCATCACAATGCTCTATGACCCCTGTCAGCACAATGCTTTATGAAGTTTGTTTTCAAAATGCACCATGACTGCTGTCATCAAAATAATCCATGACCGTTGTCATCACACTGCTGCATGATACCTTTCATCCCGTTTCTCTGTGACCGCTGTCATTAGGATGCTCCAGGACAATATTCATCTCAATGCCCCATGCCCCCTGTAATCACAGTGCCCCATAACCCCTGTCATCACAATGCTCCATGACCCTGTCATCAGAATGCTACATGAGCCTGTCATCACATTGTTCCATGGCCTATGTATTCACAATGCTCCATGGACCCTGTAATCACAGTGCTCCATGTTCCCTTTCAACAGAATGTCCCATGACCCCAGTCACCACAAGGTTCCCTGCCCTTGTCATCACAATGCTCCATGACCCTTGGAATCACAATGGTACCTGGCCTTGTCATCACAATGTTCCATGCCCTTGTCATCAAAATGTTTGAGAACTCTTGTCATCATAATGCTCCATGCCAAAGTCATCAAAATGCCCTATGACACTTGTCATCACAATGCTCCATGGCCTTTGTCATTACAATGTTCAATGGCCCCTGTCATCACAGTGCTCCATGATACCTTTCATCACAATTCTAGATGACCACTCTCATCACAATGCCCCATGACAGATGTCATCACAATTCGCCATGGTCCTTGTCATTACAATGCTCCATGAACCGTGTCATCACAAGGTTCCAGGACACTTGTCATCACAATGATCCATGATCACTTTCATCACAATGCTCCATGAACCCTGTCATCTCAATGCTCCATAGCCTTTGTATTCACAATGCTCCATGGCCCCTTGTCATCACAGTGCTCCATGACCCCTTTTATCCCAATGCTCCAAGACCGCTGTCATCACAATGCCCTATGACGCCTGCCATCACAAATCTCCAAGGCCTCTCTTACCAAAAAGCTCCATGATCCCTGTCAGCACAATGTTCCATGACACTTTTCATCACAATGCTCCATGACCCCTTTCATCACAATGTTCTCTGCCCATATCATCACAATGCTCCTTGTCACCTTTAATCACAATGCTCCATGCCCTTTCATCACTATGCTCCAGAATTCTTGTCATCGCAATGTTCCTTGACTGTGTCATCAGAATGCTCCATGACACTTGTCATCACAAAGCTCCATGACCCCTGTAATCACAATGATCCATGACTCCTTTCCTCACAGTGCTCCAGTACCATTTTTGTCACAATCGTCCATGCCATTGTCAGCACAATGCTCCTTGAACCCTATCATCAAAATGCTCCATCCCCTTTTCATCACAATGCTCCAGATATCCTATCATTACAATGCTCCATACCCGTGTCAACACAATGTTCCATGACCCCTCTCATCAAAATGCTTTATGAACCTTGTTATCAGAATGTTCCATGACCACTGTCATGAAAATGATCCATGACCGTTGTCATCACAATGCTGCATGATACCTTTCATCCAAATTCTCTGGGACCGCTATCATCACAAAGCTCCCGGACAATTTTCATCACAATGCTCCATGCCCCCTGTCATCACAGTGAACCATAACCCCTGTAATCACAATGCTGCATGACCCTGTCATCACAATGCCCCATGACAGATGTCATCACAATTCGCCATGGTTCTTGTCATCACAATGCTCCATGAACCGTGTCATCACAAGGTTCCAGGACACTTGTCATCACAATGAGCCATGATCACTTTCATCACAATGCTCCATGAAACCTGTCATCTCAATGCTCCATTACCTTTGTTTTCACAATGCTCCATGGCCCCTGTAATCACAGTGCTCCATGACCCCTTTCACCACAATGCTCCATGACCCCAGTCATCACAATGTTCTCTGCCCATATCATCACAATGCTCCTTGTCACCTTTTATCACAATGCTCCATGCCCTTTCATCACAATGCTCCAGAATTCTTGTCATCGCAATGTTCCTTGACCGTGTCATCAAAATGCTCCATGACCCTTGTCATCACAAAGCTCCATGACCCCTGTCATCACAATGATCCATGACTCCTTTCCTCACAGTGCTCCAGTACCCTTTTCATCACAATGCTCCATGCCATTGTCAGCACAATGCTCCTTGGACCCTGTCATCAAAATGCTCCATCCCCTTTTCATCACAATGCTCCAGATACCCTATCACTACAATGCTCCATGCCCGTGTCAACACAATACTCCATGAACCCTGTCATCAAAATGCTTTATGAACCTTGTTATCAGAATGTTCCATGACCCCTGTCATCAAAATGATCCATGACCGTTGTCATCAAAATGCTGCATGATACCTTTTATCGCAATTCTCTGTGACCTCTGTCATCACAATGCTCCAAGACAATTTTCATCACAATGCTCCATACCCCTGTCATCACAGTGCCCCATAACACCTGTAATCACAATACTGCCTGGACCCTGTAATAACACTGCTCCATGTTCCCTTTCAACACAATGCTCCATGACCCCTGTCATCACAATGTTCCATGAAAGTTCTCATCAAAATGCTCCATGACCCTGGTCACCACAAGGTTCCCAGCCCTTGTCATCACAATGCTCTATTACCCATGTAATCACAATGGTACATGGCCTTCTCATCACAATGTTCCATGGCCTCTGTCATCACCATGCTCCATGGTCTTTCTCATCACAATGCTCTATGACTCCTGTCAACACAATGCTTGATGACCATTGTCATCACAATTCTCCAAGGCCCCTGTCATCAAAATGCCTCATGGTCTTTGTAATCACAATGCTCAATAACCCCTGTCATCACAATGCTACATGCCGTTGTCATCACAATGCTCCATGGCCACTGTAATCACAATGCTCCATGCCCTTGTCATCACAATGCTCCAGAACACTTGTCATCATAATACTCCATTCCCGTTTCATCCCATTGCTCAATGACCCTTGTCATCAAAATGTTCCTTGGACTTTGTCATCACTGTGCTCCATGATACCTTTAATCAAAACTCTACATGACCACTGTCATCACAATGCAAGATGACAAATGTCATCACAATGCCCCATGACACGTGTCATCACATTTCGCCTTGGCACTTGTCATCTCAATGCTGTAGGAACCGTGTCATCACTAGGTTCCAGGACACTTGTCATCACAGTGATCCATGACCACTTTCATCACAATGCTCGAAGAACTCTGTTATCTCAATGCTCCATTGTCCCGATAATCGCATTGCTCCATTAACACTTTCATCACAATGCTCCTTGACCACTGTCACCATAATGCCCCATGACGTCTCTCATCACTGTGCTCCAAGGCCACTCTCATCAAAATGCTCCATGATCTGTGTCAGCACAATATTGCATGACACTTGTCATCACAATGCTCCATGATCCCTGTAATCACAATGATCCCTGCCAATGTCATCACAATGCTCCATGTCTCCTGTAATCACAATTCTCCATGCCCTTGTCATCAGAAGTCTTCAGAGCTGTTGTCATTATAATGCTCCATGCCAATGTCATCAAAATGCCCCATGACACTTGTCTTCAAAATGATCCATTACCACTTTCATCACAATGCTCCATGACCCCTGTCATCTCAATGCTCCATAGCCTTTGTATTCACAATGCTCCATGGCCCCTGTAATCACAGTGCTCCATGACCCCTTTCACCACAGTGCTCCAAGACCGCTGTCATCACAATGCCCCATCACGCCTGCCATCACAAATCTCCAAGCCCTCTCTTACCAAAAAGCTCCATGATCCCAGTCAGCACAATGTTCCATGACACTTTTCATCACAATGCTCCATGACCCCTGTCATCACAAAGTTCTCTGCCCATATCATCACAATGCTCCTTGTCTCCTTTAATCACGATGCTCCATGGCCTTTCATCACAATGCTCCAGAATTCTTCTCATCGCAATGTTCTTTGACCGTGTCATCACAATGCTCCATGACCTTGTTATCACAAAGCTCCATGACCCCTGTCAGCACAATGATCCATGATTCCTTACCTCACAGTGCTCCAGTACCCTTTTCATCACAATGCTCCATGCCATTGTCAGCACAATGATCTTTGGACCCTGTCATCAAAATGCTCCATCCCCTTTTCATCAGAATGCTCCAGATATCCTATCATTACAATGCTCCATGCCCGTGTCATCATAATGCTACATGCCGTTGTCATCACAATGCTCCATGGCCCCTGTATTCACAATGCTACTGGCCCTTGTCATCACAATGCTCCAGAACACTTGTCATCATAATACTCCATTCCCGTCTCATCCCATTGCTCAATGACACTTGTCATCAAAATGTTCCTTGGCCTTTGTCATCACAGTGCTCCATGATACCTTTAATCAAAACTCTACATGACCACTGTCATCACAATGCAAGATGACCAATGTCATCACAATGCCCCATGACACGTGTCATCACAATTCGCCTTGGCCCTTGTCATCTCAATGCTGTAGGCACCGTGTCATCACTAGGTTCCAGGACAGTTGGCATCACAGTGATCCATGACCACTTTTCAACACAATGCTCCATGACCCCTGTCATCACAAAGTTCTCTGCCCATATCATCACAATGCTCCTTGTCACCTTTTATCACAATGCTCCATGCCCTTTCATCACAATGCTCCAGAATTCTTTTCATCGCAATGTTCCTTGACCGTGTCATCAAAATGCTCCATGAACCTTGTCATCACAAAGCTCCATGACCCCTGTCATCACAATGATCCATGACTCCTTTCCTCACAGTGCTCCAGTACCCTTTTCATCACAATGCTCCATGCCATTGTCAGCACAATGCTCCTTGGACCCTGTCATCAAAATGCTCCATCCCCTTTTCATCACAATGCTCCAGATATCCTATCACTACAATGCTCCATGCCCGTGTCAACACAATACTCCATGACCCCTGTCATCAAAATGCTTTATGAACCTTCTTATCAGAATGTTCCATGACCCCTGTAATCACAATGCTCCATGCCCTTGTCATCACAAGGCTCCAGAACTCTTGTCATCATAATCCTCCATGTCTGTTTCATCACCATGCTCCATGACACTTTTCATAACAATGCTCCATAGCCCCTTTCATTACTGTGCTCCCTAATAACTTTAATCACATTTCTAGATGACTACTGCCATCACAATGCCCCATGACATTGTCATCACAATTCGCCATGACCAATGTCATCACCATGCTCCATGAACTATGTCATCACTGGGTCCCAGGACACTTGTCATCACAATGATCCATTACCACTTTCAGCACAATGCTCCATGACCACTGTCATCTCAATGCTCCATGGCCTTTGTATTCACAATGCTCCATGGCCCCTGTAATCACAGTGCTCCATAACACCTTTCATCATAATGCTCCAAGACCACTGCCATCTCAATGCCCCATGACGCCTGTCATCACAATTCTCCAAGGCCCCTCTCATCACTATGCTCCATGACACTTGTCATCACATTGCTCCATAACACCTGTCATCACAGTGTTCGCTTACCATGTCATCACAATGCTCCATGTCCCCTATAATCACAATGCTCCATGCCTTTTTCCTCACAATGCTGCAGAATTCTTGTCATCACTATGTTCCATGACTGTGTCATCACAATGCTACATGAACCTGGTCATCACAGTTCTCCATGACCTTTGTCATCACAATGCTCTATGTCGCTTTTCATCACAATTCTCAATGACCACTTTAACCACTATGCTCGCTGACCATTTTCATCACATTTCTCTATAGTCATTAAAATTCCCCATGGCCTCTTTCTTCACAATGCTCCATGATGCCTGTCATCACAATGCTCCATGGCTTTTGTTATCACAATGCTGCAGGACCAGTTTCATCACAATACTCCATCCCCCTTGTCATCACGGTGCACAATGAAACCTTTCATTACAATGCTCCATGACACTTGTCATCACAATGCTCCATGGCCTTTATCGTCACAATGCTCCCAGGCACTTTTCATCACGATGTTCCATGAAAACTTTCATCACATTGCTCCATGACCATTTTCATCACAATTGTCCGTACCCTTGTCAACACAATGCTGCATAATCACAGTCATCACAATTCTCCATGACTGCTGTCATCACAATAATCCAGGACAAGTTTCATAACAATGCTTCATGCCCCCAGTCATCACAGTGCTCCATGATACCTTTCATCACAATTCCTAGATGATCATGGTCATCACATTGCCCCATGACACCTGTCATCACAATTCGCTATGACCCTTGTCATCACAATACTCGATGAACCGTGTCATCACAGTGTTCCAGGACACATGTCATCACAATGATCCATGACTACTTTCATCACAATGCTCCAATACACCTGTCATCACAATGCTCCATGGCCCCTGTTTATCATATTGCTCCATGATCTCTTTCATCACAATGCTCCATGACCACTGTCATCACCATGCCTCATGATGCCTGTCATCTCAATGCTCCATGGCCCCTTTCATCACAATGCTCCATGAACCCAGTCATCACAATGTTCCCTGCCCTTTTCATCACAATGCTCCATGGGCCCTGTCATCACAATGCTCTATGCCCTTGTCATCAAAATGCTCCAGAACTCTTGTCATCATAATGCTCCATGCCAATGTCATCAAAATGCCCCATGACACTTGTCATCACAATGCTCCATGGCCTTTGTCATCACAATGTTCCATGGTCCCTGTAATCACAGTGCTCCCTGATACCTTTCATCACAAATCTAGATGACCACTATCACCACAATGCCCCATGACTGATGTCATCACAATTCGCATGGTCCTTGTCATCACAATGCTCCATGAACCGTGTCATCACAAGGTTCCAGGACACTTGTCATCACAATGATCCATGATCACTTTCATCACAATGCTCCTTGAAACCTGTCATCTCAATGCTCCATAGCCTTTGTATTCACAATGCTCCATGGCCCCTGTAATCACAGTGCTCTATGACCCATTTCATCAAAATGCTCCAAGACCGCTGTCATTACAATGCCCCATGAGGCCTGCCATCACAAATCTCCAAGGCCTCTCTTACCAGAAAGCTCCATGATCCCTGTCAGCACAATGTTCCATGACACTTTTCATCACAATGCTCCATGACCCCTGTCATCACAAAGTTCTCTGCCCATATCATCACAATGCTCCTTATCACCTTTAATCACAATGCTCCATGCCCTTTCATCACAATGCTCCAGAATTCTTGTTATCGCAATGATCCTTGACCGTGTCATTACAATGCTCCATGACCCTTGTCATCACAAATCTCCATGACCCCTGTCATCACAATGATCCATGACTCCTTTCCTCACAGTGCTACAGTACCCTTTTCATCACAATGTTCCATGCCATTGTAAGCTCAATGATCTTTGGACCCTGTCATCAAAATGCTCCATCCCCTTTTCATCAGAATGCTCCAGATATCCTATCATTACAATGCTCCATGCCCGTGTCATCACAATGCTCCATGCCGTTGTCATCACAATGCTCCATGGCCCTGTAATCACAATGTTCCATGCCCTTGTCATCACAATGCTCCAGAACAGTTGTCATCATAATACTCCATTCCCGTGTCATCCCATTGCTCAATGACACTTGTCATCAAAATGTTCCTTGGCCTTTGTCATCACAGTGCTCCATGATACCTTTAATCAAAACTCTATATGACCACTGTCATCACAATGCAAGATGACCAATGTCATCACAATGCCCCATGACACGTGTCATCACAATTCGCCTTGGCCCTTGTCATCTCAATGCTGTAGGCACCGTGTCATCACTAGGTTCCAGGACACTTGTCATCACAGTGATCCATGACCACTTTAATCACAATGCTCCAGGAACTCTGTTATCTCAATGCTCCATGGCCTTTGTATTCACAATGCTCCATTGTCCCGATAATCGCGTAGCTCCATGAACACTTTCATCATAATGCTCATTGACCACTGTCACCTTAATGCCCCATGACGTCTCTCATCACTGTGCTCCAAGGCCACTCTCATCAAAATGCTCCATGATCTGTGTCTGCACAATATTGCATGACACTTGTCATCACAATGCTCCATGATCCTTGTAATCACAATGATCCCTGCCAATGTCATCACAATGATCCATGACAGATGTCATCACAATTCGCCATGGTCTTGTCATTACAATGCTCCATGAACCGTGTCATCACAAGGTTCCAGGACACTTGTCATCACAATGATCCATGATCACATTCATCACAATGCTCCAGGAACCCTGTCATCTCAATGCTCCATAGCCTTTGTATTCACAATGCTCCATGGTCCCTCTCATCACAGTGCTCCTTGACTCCTTTAATCACAATGCTCCAAGACCGCTCTCATCACAATGCCCCATGACGCCTGCCATCACAAGTCTCCAAGGCCTCTCTTACCAAAAATCTCCATGATCCCTGTCAGCAAAATGTTCCATGACACTTTTCAGCACAATGCTCCATGACCCCTGTCATCACAAAGTTCTCTGACCATATCATCACAATTCTCCTTGTCACCTTTAATCACAATGCTCCATTCCCTTTCATCACAATGCTCCTGAATTCTTGTCATCGCAATGTTCCTTGACCGTGTCATCACAATGCTCCATGACCCTTGTCATCACAAAGCTCCATGACCCCTGTCAACATAATGAACCATGACTCCTCTCCTCACAGTGCTCCAGTACCATTTTCATCAAAATGCTCCATGCCATTGTCAGCACAATGCTCCTTGGACACTGTCATCAAAATCCTCCATCCACTTTTCATCACAATGCTCCCGATATCCTGTCACTACAATGCTCCATGCCCGTGGCAACACAATGCTCCATGACCCGTGTCATCAAAATGCTTTATGAACCTTGTTATCAGAATGTTCCATGACCCCTGTCATCAGAATGATCCATGACCATTGTCATCACAATGCTACATAGCCTTGTCATCACAAAGTTCCATGGCCTCTGTCATCACCAAGCTCCATGGTCTTTCTCATCACAATGCTCTATGACCCCTGTCAGCACAATGCTTTATGAAGTTTGTTTTCAAAATGCACCATGACTGCTGTCATCAAAATAATCCATGACCGTTGTCATCACACTGCTGCATGATACCTTTCATCCCGTTTCTCTGTGACCGCTGTCATTAGGATGCTCCAGGACAATATTCATCTCAATGCCCCATGCCCCCTGTAATCACAGTGCCCCATAACCCCTGTCATCACAATGCTCCATGACCCTGTCATCAGAATGCTACATGAGCCTGTCATCACATTGTTCCATGGCCTATGTATTCACAATGCTCCATGGACCCTGTAATCACAGTGCTCCATGTTCCCTTTCAACACAATGTCCCATGACCCCAGTCACCACAAGGTTCCCTGCCCTTGTCATCACAATGCTCCATGACCCTTGGAATCACAATGGTACATGGCCTTGTCATCACAATGTTCCATGCCCTTGTCATCAAAATGCTTGAGAACTCTTGTCATCATAATGCTCCATGCCAAAGTCATCAAAATGCCCTATGACACTTGTCATCACAATGCTCCATGGCCTTTGTCATTACAATGTTCAATGGCCCCTGTCATCACAGTGCTCCATGATACCTTTCATCACAATTCTAGATGACCACTGTAATCACAATGCCCCATGACAGATGTCATCACAATTCGCCATGGTCCTTGTCATTACAATGCTCCATGAACCGTGTCATCACAAGGTTCCAGGACACTTGTCATCACAATGATCCATGATCACTTTCATCACAATGCTCCATGAACCCTGTCATCTCAATGCTCCATAGCCTTTGTATTCACAATGCTCCATGGCCCCTTGTCATCACAGTGCTCCATGACCCCTTTTATCCCAATGCTCCAAGACCGCTGTCATCACAATGCCCTATGACGCCTGCCATCACAAATCTCCAAGGCCTCTCTTACCAAAAAGCTCCATGATCCCTGTCAGCACAATGTTCCATGACACTTTTCATCACAATGCTCCATGACCCCTTTCATCACAATGTTCTCTGCCCATATCATCACAATGCTCCTTGTCACCTTTAATCACAATGCTCCATGCCCTTTCATCACTATGCTCCAGAATTCTTGTCATCGCAATGTTCCTTGACTGTGTCATCAGAATGCTCCATGACACTTGTCATCACAAAGCTCCATGACCCCTGTAATCACAATGATCCATGACTCCTTTCCTCACAGTGCTCCAGTACCATTTTTGTCACAATCGTCCATGCCATTGTCAGCACAATGCTCCTTGAACCCTATCATCAAAATGCTCCATCCCCTTTTCATCACAATGCTCCAGATATCCTATCATTACAATGCTCCATACCCGTGTCAACACAATGTTCCATGACCCCTCTCATCAAAATGCTTTATGAACCTTGTTATCAGAATGTTCCATGACCACTGTCATGAAAATGATCCATGACCGTTGTCATCACAATGCTGCATGATACCTTTCATCCAAATTCTCTGGGACCGCTATCATCACAAAGCTCCCGGACAATTTTCATCACAATGCTCCATGCCCCCTGTCATCACAGTGAACCATAACCCCTGTAATCACAATGCTGCATGACCCTGTCATCACAATGCCCCATGACAGATGTCATCACAATTCGCCATGGTTCTTGTCATCACAATGCTCCATGAACCGTGTCATCACAAGGTTCCAGGACACTTGTCATCACAATGAGCCATGATCACTTTCATCACAATGCTCCATGAAACCTGTCATCTCAATGCTCCATAACCTTTGTATTCACAATGCTCCATGGCCCCTGTAATCACAGTGCTCCATGACCCCTTTCACCACAATGCTCCATGACCCCAGTCATCACAATGTTCTCTGCCCATATCATCACAATGCTCCTTGTCACCTTTTATCACAATGCTCCATGCCCTTTCATCACAATGCTCCAGAATTCTTGTCATCGCAATGTTCCTTGACCGTGTCATCAAAATGCTCCATGACCCTTGTCATCACAAAGCTCCATGACCCCTGTCATCACAATGATCCATGACTCCTTTCCTCACAGTGCTCCAGTACCCTTTTCATCACAATGCTCCATGCCATTGTCAGCACAATGCTCCTTGGACCCTGTCATCAAAATGCTCCATCCCCTTTTCATCACAATGCTCCAGATATCCTATCACTACAATGCTCCATGCCCGTGTCAACACAATACTCCATGAACCCTGTCATCAAAATGCTTTATGAACCTTGTTATCAGAATGTTCCATGACCCCTGTCATCAAAATGATCCATGTCCGTTGTCATCAAAATGCTGCATGATACCTTTTATCGCAATTCTCTGTGACCTCTGTCATCACAATGCTCCAAGACAATTTTCATCACAATGCTCCATACCCCTGTCATCACAGTGCCCCATAACACCTGTAATCACAATACTGCCTGGACCCTGTAATAACACTGCTCCATGTTCCCTTTCAACACAATGCTCCATGACCCCTGTCATCACAATGTTCCATGAAAGTTCTCATCAAAATGCTCCATGACCCTGGTCACCACAAGGTTCCCAGCCCTTGTCATCACAATGCTCTATTACCCATGTAATCACAATGGTACATGGCCTTCTCATCACAATGTTCCATGGCCTCTGTCATCACCATGCTCCATGGTCTTTCTCATCACAATGCTCTATGACTCCTGTCAACACAATGCTTGATGACCATTGTCATCACAATTCTCCAAGGCCCCTGTCATCAAAATGCCTCATGGTCTTTGTAATCACAATGCTCAATAACCCCTGTCATCACAATGCTACATGCCGTTGTCATCACAATGCTCCATGGCCATTGTAATCACAATGCTCCATGCACTTGTCATCACAATGCTCCAGAACACTTGTCATCATAATACTCCATTCCCGTGTCATCCCATTGCTCAATGACCCTTATCATCAAAATGTTCCTTGGACTTTGTCATCACTGTGCTCCATGATACCTTTAATCAAAACTCTACATGACCACTGTCATCACAATGCAAGATGACAAATGTCATCACAATGCCCCATGACACGTGTCATCACAATTCGCCTTGGCACTTGTCATCTCAATGCTGTAGGAACCGTGTCATCACTAGGTTCCAGGACACTTGTCATCACAGTGATCCATGACCACTTTCATCACAATGCTCGAAGAACTCTGTTATCTCAATGCTCCATTGTCCCGATAATCGCATTGCTCCATTAACACTTTCATCACAATGCTCCTTGACCACTGTCACCATAATGCCCCATGACGTCTCTCATCACTGTGCTCCAAGGCCACTCTCATCAAAATGCTCCATGATCTGTCAGCACAATATTGCATGACACTTGTCATCACAATGCTCCATGATCCCTGTAATCACAATGATCCCTGCCAATGTCATCACAATGCTCCATGTCCCCTTTAATCACAATGCTCCATGCCTTTTTCCTCACAATGCTGCAGAATTCTTGTCATCACAATGTTCCATGACTGTGTCATCACAATGCTACATGAACCTGGTCATCACAGTTCTCCATGACCTTTGTCATCACAATGCTCTATGTCGCTTTTCATCACAATTCTCAATGACCACTTTAACCACTATGCTCGCTGACCATTTTCATCACATTTCTCTATAGTCATTAAAATTCCCCATGGCCTCTTTCTTCACAATGCTCCATGATGCCTGTCATCACAATGCTCCATGGCTTTTTTTATCACAATGCTGCAGGACCAGTTTCATCACAATACTCCATCCCCCTTGTCATCACGGTGCACAATGAAACCTTTCATTACAATGCTCCATGACACTTGTCATCACAATGCTCCATGGCCTTTATCGTCACAATGCTCCCAGGCACTTTTCATCACGATGTTCCATGAAAACTTTCATCACATTGCTCCATGACCATTTTCATCACAATTGTCCGTACCCTTGTCAACACAATGCTGCATAATCACAGTCATCACAATTCTCCATGACTGCTGTCATCACAATAATCCAGGACAAGTTTCATAACAATGCTTCATGCCCCCAGTCATCACAGTGCTCCATGATACCTTTCATCACAATTCCTAGATGATCAAGGTCATCACATTGCCCCATGACACCTGTCATCACAATTCGCTATGACCCTTGTCATCACAATACTCGATGAACCGTGTCATCACAGTGTTCCAGGACACATGTCATCACAATGATCCATGACTACTTTCATCACAATGCTCCAATACACCTGTCATCACAATGCTCCATGGCCCCTGTTTATCATATTGCTCCATGATCTCTTTCATCACAATGCTCCATGACCACTGTCATCACCATGCCTCATGACGCCTGTCATCTCAATGCTCCATGGCCCCTTTCATCACAATGCTCTATGCCCTTGTCATCAAAATGCTCCAGAACTCTTGTCATCATAATGCTCCATGCCAATGTCATCAAAATGCCCCATGACACTTGTCATCACAATGCTCCATGGCCTTTGTCATCACAATGTTCCATGGTCCCTGTAATCACAGTGCTCCCTGATACCTTTCATCACAATTCTAGATGACCACTGTCACCACAATGCCCCATGACTGATGTCATCACAATTCGCATGGTCCTTGTCATCACAATGCTCCATGAACCGTGTCATCACAAGGTTCCAGGACACTTGTCATCACAATGATCCATGATCACTTTCATCACAATGCTCCATGAAACCTGTCATCTCAATGCTCCATAGCCTTTGTATTCACAATGCTCCATGGCCCCTGTAATCACAGTGCTCTATGACCCATTTCATCAAAATGCTCCAAGACCGCTGTCATCACAATGCCCCATGAGGCCTGCCATCACAAATCTCCAAGGCCTCTCTTACCAGAAAGCTCCATGATCCCTGTCAGCACAATGTTCCATGACACTTTTCATCACAATGCTCCATGACCACTGTCATCACAAAGTTCTCTGCCCATATCATCACAATGCTCCTTGTCACCTTTAATCACAATGCTCCATGCCCTTTCATCACAATGCTCCAGAATTCTTGTGATCGCAATGATCCTTGACCGTGTCATTACAATGCTCCATGACCCTTGTCATCACAAATCTCCATGACCCCTGTCATCACAATGATCCATGACTCCTTTCCTCACAGAGCTCCAGTACCCTTTTCATCACAATGTTCCATGCCATTGTAAGCTCAATGATCTTTGGACCCTGTCATCCAAATGCTCCATCCCCTTTTCATCAGAATGCTCCAGATATCCTATCATTACAATGCTCCATGCCCGTGTCATCACAATGCTCCATGCCGTTGTCATCACAATGCTCCATGGCCCTGTAATCACAATGCTCCATGCCCTTGTCGTCACAATGCTCCAGAACACTTGTCATCATAATACCCCATTCCCGTGTCATCCCATTGCTCAATGAGACTTGTCATCAAAATGTTCCTTGGCCTTTGTCATCACAGTGCTCCATGATACATTTAATCAAAAGTCTACATGACCACTGTCATCACAATGCAAGATGACCAATGTCATCACAATGCTCAATGACACGTGTCATTATAATTCGCCTTGGCCCTTGTCATCTCAAAGCTGTATGAACCGTGTCATCACTAGGTTCCAGGACACTTGTCATCACAGTGATCCATGACCACTTTCATCACAATGCTCCATGAACTCTGTTTTCTCAATGCTCCATGGCCTTTGTATTCACAATGCTCCATTGTCCCGATAATCGCGTTGCTCCATGAACACTTTCATCACAATGCTCCTTGACCACTGTCACCATAATGCCCCATGACGTCTCTCATCACTGTGCTCCAAGGCAACTCTCATCAAAATGCACCATGATCTGTGTCAGCATAATATTTCATGACACTTGTCATCACAATGCTCCATGATTCCTGTAATTACAATGATGCCTGCCATATGTCATCACTATGCTCCATATCTCCTGTAATCACAATGCTACATGCACTTGTCATCACATTGCTCCAGGTCTGTTGTCATCACCATCCTTCATGCCCGTGTCATCACAATGCTCCATAAATCTTCTCTTCACAATGCTCCATGGCCCATGTCATCACAATGCTCCATGACTCCTGTCATCACAATGCTCTATGGCCTTTGTCATCACAATGCTCCGTGACCCCTGTCAACACAATGCCTGTTGAACCCTGTCATCCAAATGCTAAATGGCACTTGTCATCACAATGCTCTATGACGCCTGTCATCACTATTTTCCATGTCACTTGTTATCACAATGCTCCATGGCCCCTGTAATCACAGTACTCCATGACCCCTTTCATCACAATGCCCAATGACATCTCTCATCACAGTACTCCATGGCATTTGTCATCACGATGCTCCATGACACCTGTCATCACAATGCTCCATGCCCTTGTCATCAAAATGCTCCAGAACTCTTTTCATCATAAGGCTCCATGCCAATGTCATCAAAATGCCCCATGACACTTTTCATCACAATGCTCCATGGCCTTTGTCATTACAATGTGCCATGGCCACTGTCATCACAGTGCTCCATGATACCTTTCATCACAATTCTAGTTGAACACTGTCATCACAATGCCCCATGACAGATGTCCCCACAATTCGCCATGATCCTTCTCATCACAATGCTCCATGAACCGTGTCATCACAAGTTTCCAGGACACTTGTCATCCCAATGATCCATGATCACTTTCATCACAATGCTCCATGAACACTGTCATCTCAATGCTCCATAGCCTTTGTA
Organism: Balaenoptera physalus; assembly: GCF_965194825.1. Lineage (NCBI taxonomy): Eukaryota > Metazoa > Chordata > Mammalia > Artiodactyla > Balaenopteridae > Balaenoptera > Balaenoptera physalus. The sequence continues at coordinate 20,587,905 of NC_138893.1, read as the reverse complement.
TTCACAATGCTCCATGGCCCCTTGTCATGACAGTGCTCCATGACACCTTTTAACAGAATGCTTCAAGACCGCTGTCATCACAATGCCCCATGACGCCTGCCATCACAAAGTTCTCTGTTCATATCATCACAATGCTCCTTGTCACCTTTAATCACAATGCTCCATGCCCTTTCATCACAATGCTCTAGAATTCTTGTCATCGCAATGTTCCTTGACCGTGTCATCACAATGCTCCATGACCCTCGTCATCACAAAGCTCCATGACCCTTGACATCACAGTGATCCATGACTCCTTTCCTCAGAGTGCTCCAGTAACATTTTCATCACAGTGCTCCATGCCATTGTCAGCACAATGCTCCTTGGACCCTGTCATCAAAATGCTCCATCCCCTTTTCATCACAATGCTCCAGATATCCTATCATTACAATGCTCCATGCCCGTGTCAACACAATGCTCCATGAACCCTGTCATCAAAATGCTTTATAAACCTTGTTATAAGAATGTTCCATGACACCTGTCATCAAAATGATCCATGACCGTTGTCATCACAATGCTGCATGATACATTTCATCGCAATTCTCTGTGACCGCTGTCATCACAATGTTCCAGGACAATTTTCATGACAGTGCTCCATGCCCCCTGTCATCACAGTGCCCCATAACACCTGTAATCACAATGCTCCATGGACCCTGTCTTCACAATGCTACATGACACCTGTCATCACATTGTTCCACGGTCTATGTATTCACAATGTTCCATTGACCCTGTAATCACACTGCTACATGTTCCCTTTCAACACAATGCTCCATGACCCCTGTCATCAAAAGGTTCCATGAAAGTTGTCATCAAATGCTCCATGACTCAGGTCACCACAAGCTTCCCTGCCCTTGTCATCACAATACTCCATGACCCTTGTAAACTCAATGGTACATGGCCTTTTCATCACAAAATTCCATGGCCTCTGTCATCACCATGCTCCATGGTCTTTCTCATCACAATGCTCTATGACCCCTGTCATCACAATGCTTGATGACCATTGTCATCACAATGCTACAAGATCCCAGTCATCACAATGCCTCATGGTCTTTGTAATCACAATGCTCAATGACCCCTGTCATCACAATGCTCCATGCCTTTGTCTTCACAATGCTCCATGGCCCCTGTATTCACAATGCTCCATGGCCCTTTTCATCACAATGCTCCATAGCAATTTTCACCGCAATGCTCCATGACCGCTTTCAGCACAATGACCCATGACCCGTGACATCACGATGCTACTTGGCCCTTGTCATTACAATGCTCCATGAAACATTTCCTCACAATGCTCCAGTACGAGTTTCATCCAAATTTTCCATGGCCACTGTCATCACAATTCTCCATGACCCCTGTCATCGTAATGGTCCATGACCTGTTTCATCTCAATGCTCCATGACACCTGTCATCACAATGCTCCATGGCATTTGTCATCACAATGCTCCATGGCCCCTGTAAACACAGTGCTCCGTGAGCCGTTTCATCTCAATGCTCCATGACCTCACTCATCACAGTGCCCCATAACCCCTTTAAACACAATGCTCCATGGCCCTTGTCATCACAATACTCGATGAACCGTGTCCTCACAGTGTTCCAGGACACATGTCATCACTATGATCCATGACTACTTTCATCACAATGCTCCAACACACCTGTCATCACAATGCTCCATGGCTCCTGTTATCATATTGTTCCCTGATCTCTTTCATCACAATGCTCCATGACCACTGTCATCACCATGCCTCATGACGCCTGTCATCTCAATGCTCCATGGCCCCTTTCATCACAATGCTCCATGAACCCAGTCCTCAAAATGTTCCCTGCCCATTTCATGACAATGCTAAATGGGCCCTGTCATCACAATGCTCCATGCCCTTTTCATCAAAATGCTCCAGAACTCCTGTCATCATAATGCTCCATGCCAATGTCACCAAAATGCCCCATGACACTTGTTATCACAATGCTCCATGGCTATTGTCATCAAAATGTTCCAGGGCCCCTGTCATCACAGTGCTCCATGATACCATTCATCACAATCTAGATGACCACTGTCATCACAATGCCCCATGACAGATGTCATCACAATTCGCCATGGTCCTTTTCATCACAATGCTCCATGAACCGTGTCATCACAAGGTTCCAGGACACTTGTCTTCACAATGATCCTTGATCACTTTCATCACAATGCTCCGTGAACCCTGTTATCTCAATGCTCCATAGCCTTTGTATGCACAATGTTTCAGGGCCCCTGTAATCACAGTGCTCCATGACCCCTTTCATCACAATGCTCCAAGACTGCTGTCAACACAATGACCCATGACGCCTGCCATCACAAATCTCCAAGGCCTCTCTTACCAAAAAGCTCCATGATCCCTGTCAGCACAATGTTCCATGACACTTTTCATCACAATGCTCCATGACCCCTGTCATCACAAAGTTCTCTGCCCATATCATCACAATGCTCCTTGTCACCTTTAATCACAATGCTCCATGCCCTTTCATCACAATGCTCCAGAATTCTTTTCATCGCAATGTTCCTTGACTTTGTCATCACAATGCTCCATGACCCTTGTCATCACAAAGCTCCATGACCCCTGTCATCACAATGATCCATGACTCTTTCCTCACAGTGCTCCAGTACCCTTTTCATCAAAATGCTCCATGCCATTGTCAGCACAATGCTCCTTGGACCCTGTCATCAAAATGCTCCATCCCATTTTCATCACAATGCTCCAGATATCCTATCATTACAATGCTCCATGCCCGTGTCAACACAATGCTCCATGACCCCTGTCATCAAAATGCTTTATGAACCTTGTTATCAGAAAGTTCCATGAACCCTGTCATCAAAATGATCCATGACCGTTGTCATCACAATGCTTCATGATACCTTTCATCGCAATTATCTGTGACCGCTGTCATCACAATGCTCCAGGACAATTTTCATCACAATGCTCCATGGCCCCTGTCATCACAGTGCCCCATAACCGCTGTAATCACAATGCTCCATGACTCTGTCATCAGAATGCTTCATGACCCCTGTCATCACATTGTTCCATGGCCTATGTATTCACAATGCTCCATGGACCCTGTAATCACAATGCTCCATGTTCCGTTTCAACACAATGTTCCATGACCCCAGTCACCACATGGTTCCCTGCCCTTGTCATCACAATTCTCGATGAACCATGTCATCACAGTGTTCCAGGACACATGTCATCACAATCATCCATGACTACTTTCAGCACAATGCTCCAATACACCTGTCATCACAATGCTCCATGGCCCCTGTTATGATATTGCTCCATGATCTCTTTCATCACAATGCTCCATGACCACTGTCATCAATATGCCTCATGACGCCTGTCATCTCAATGCTCCATGGCCCCTTTCATCACAATGCTCCATGAACCCAGTCCTCAAAATGTTCCCTGCCCATTTCATGACAATGCTCCATGGGCCCTGTCATCACAATTCTCCATGCCCTTGTCATCAAAATGATCCAGAACTCCTGTCATCATAATGCTCCATGCCAATGTCATCAAAATGCCCCATGACACTTGTCATCAGAATGCTCCATGGCCTTTGTCAACACAATGTTCCATGGCCCCTGTCATCACAGTGCTCCTTGATACCTTTCATCAAAATCTAGACGACCACGGTCATCACTATACCCCATGACAGATGTCATCACGATTCGCCATGGTCCTTGGCATCACAATGCTCCATGAACCGTGTCATCATAAGGTTCCAGGACACTTGTCATCCCAATGATCCATGATCACTTTCATCACAATGCTCCATGACCCCTGTCATCACAATGTTCCATGAAAGTTGTCATCAAAATGCTCCATGACCCCGGTCACCACAAGGTTCTCTGCCCTTCTCATCACAATGCTCCATGACCCTTGTAATCACAATGGTACATGGCCTTGTCATCACAAAGTTCCATGGCCTCTTTCATCACCATGCTCCATGGTCTTTCTCATCACAATGCTCTATGACTCCTGTCATCAAAATGGTTGATGACCATTGTCATCACAATGCTCCAAGGCCCCTGTCATCACAATGCCTCATGGTCTTTGTACTCACAATGCTCAATGACCCCTGTCATCACAATGCTCCATGCCGTTGTCATCACAATGCTCCATGCCCCCTGTAATCACAATGTTCCATGCCCTTGTCATCACAATGCTCCAGAACACTTGTCTCATAATACTCCATTCCCGTGTCATCCCATTGCTCAATGACACTTGTCATCAAAATGTTCCTTGGCCTTTGTCATCACAGTGCTCCATGATACATTTCATCACAATTCTAGATGACCACTCTCATCACATTGCCCCATGACAGATGTCATCACAATTTGCCATGGTCCTTTTCATCACAATGCTCCATGAACCCTGTCATCACAAGGTTCCAGGACACTTGTCATCACAATGATCCATGATCACTTTCATCACAATGCTCCATGAACCCTGTCATCTCAATGCTCCATAGCCTTTGTATTCACAATGTTCCATGGCCCCTGTATTCACAGTGCTCCATGTCCCATTTCATCAAAATGCTCCAGGACCGCTGTCATCACAATGCCCCATGACCCCTGCCATCACAAATCTCCAAGGCCTCTCTTACCAAAAAGCTCCATGATCCCTGTCAGCACAATGTTCCATGAAACTTTTAATCACAATGCTCCATGACACCTGTCATAACAATGTTCTCTGCCCATGTCATCACAATGCTCCTTTTCACAGTTAATCACAATGCTACATGGGCTTTCATCACAATGCTCCAGAATCCTTGTCATCGCAATGTTCCTTGACCGTGTCATCACAATGCTCCATGAACCTTGTCATCACAAAGCTCCATGACCCCTGTCATCACAATGATCCATGACTCCTTTCCTCACAGTGCTCCAGTACCCTTTTCATCACAATGTGCTCCATGCCATTGTCAGCACAATGCTCCTTAGACCCTGTCATCAAAATACTCCATCCCCTCTTCTTCACAATGCTCCAGATATCCTATCATTACAATGCTCCATACCCGTGTCAACACGATTCTCCATGACCCCTGTCATCAAAATTCTTTATGAACCTTGTTATCAGAATGTTCCATGACCCCGTCATCAAAGTGATCCATGACCGTAGTCATCGCCATGCTTCATGATACTTTTCATCCCAATTCTCTGTGACCGCTGTCATCACAATGCTCCAAGACAATTTTCATCACAATGCTCCATGCCCCCTGTCATCACAGTGCCCCATAACTCCTGTAATCACAATGCTCCATGACCCTGTCATTACAATGCTACATGACACCTGTCATCACATTGTTCCATGGCCTATGTATTCACAATGCTCCATGCCCCCTGTAATCACAATGCTCCATGCCCTTGTCATCACAATGCTCCAGAACACTTGTCATCATAATACTCCATTCCCGTGTCATCCCATTGCTCAATGACACTTGTCATCAAAATGTTTCTTGGACTTTTTCATCACAGTGCTCCATGATATCTTTAATCAAAATTCTACATGACCACTGTCATCACAATGCAAGATGACCAATGTCATCACAATGCCCCATGACACGTGTCATCACAATTTGCCTTGGCCCTTGTCATCTCAATGCTGTATGAACCGTGTCATCACTAGGTTCCAGGACACTTGTCATCACAGTGATCCATGACCACCTTCATCACAATGCTCCATGAACTCTGTTATCTCAATGCTCCATGGCCTCTGTATTCACAAGGCTCTAATGTCCCGATAATCGCGTTCCTCCATGAACACTTTCATCACAATGCTCCTTGACCACTGTCACCCTAATGCCCCATGACGCCTCTCATCACTGTGCTCCAAGGCCAGTCTCATCAAAATGCTCGATAATCTGTGTCAGCACAATATAGCATGACACGTCATCACAATGCTCCAAGATCTCTGTAATCACAATGATCCCTGCCAATATCATCACAATGCTCCATGTCTCCTGTAATCACAATGCTCCATGGCTCATGTCATCACAATGCTCCATGACCCCTGTCATCACAATGCTCTATGGCCTTTTTTCATCACAATGCTCCGTGACCCCTGTCAACACAATGCCTGATGACCCCTGTCATCAAAATGCTAAATGGCACTTGTCATCATAATGCTCTATAACGCCTGTCATCACTATTCTCCATGTCACTTGTTATCACAATGCTCCATAGCCCCTGTAATCACAGTACTCCTTGACCCCTTTCATCACAATGCCCAATGCCACCTCTCATCACAATTCTCCATGGCATTTGTCATCACGATGCTCCATGTCCCCTCTCATCAAAATGATCCATGCCCTTGTCATCAAAATGCTCCAGAACTCTTGTCATCATAATGCTCCATCCCAATGTCATCAAAATGCCCCATGACACTTGTCATCACAATGCTCCATGGCCTTTGTCATCACAATGTTCCATGGCCCCTGTCATCACAATGCTCATGCCCTTGTCATCAAAATGCTCCAGAACTCTTTTCATCATAATCCTCCTTGCCAATGTCATCAAAATACCCCATGACACATGTCATCACAATGCTCCATGGCCTTTGTCATCACAATATTCCATGGCCCCTGTCATCACAGTGCTCCATGATACCTTTCATCACAATTCTAGATGACCACTGTCATCACAATGCCCCATGACAGATGTCATCACAATTCGCCAAGGTCCTTGTCATCACATGCTCCATGAACCGTGTCATCAAAAGGTTCCAGGACACTTGTCATCACAATGATCCATGATCACTTTCATCACAATGCTCCATGAAACCTGTCATCTCAATGCTCCATAGCCTTTGTATTCACAATGCTCCATGGCCCCTGTAATCACAGTGCTCCGTGACCCCTTTCATCACAATGCTCCAAGACAGCCGCTGTCATCAAAATGCCCCATGACGCATGCCATCACAAATCTCCAAGGCCTCTGTTACCAAAAGTCTCCGTGATGCCAGGCAGCACAATGTTCCATGACACTTTTCATCACAGTGCTCCAGTACCCTTTTCATCACAATGCTCCATGCCATTGTCAGCACAATGCTCCTTGGACCCTGTCATCAAAATGCTCCATCCACTTTTAATCGCAATGCTCCAGATATATTATCACTACAATGCTCCATGCCTGTGTCAACACAATGCTCCATGACCCCTGTCATCAAAATGCTTTATGAACGTTGTTATCAGAATGTTCCATGACCCCTGTCATCAAAATGATCCATGACCGTTGTCATCACAATGCTTCATGATACCTTTCATCCCAATTCTCTGTGACGGCTGTCATCACAATGCTCCAGGACAATTTTCATCACAATTCTCCATGTCCCCTGTCATCACAGTGCCCCATAACCCCTGTAATCACAATACTCCATGACCCTGTCATCACAGTGCTACATGACACCTGTCATCACATTTTTCCATGGCCTATGTATTCACAATGCTCCATGGACCCTGTAATCACACTGCTCAATGTTCGCTTTCAACACAATGCTCCATGACCACTGTCGTCACAACGTTCCATGCAAGTTTTAATCAAAATGCTCCATGACCCCGGTCACCACAAGGTTCCCTGCCCTTGTCATCACAATGCTCCATGACCCTTGGAATCACAATGGTACATGGCCTTCTCATCACAAAGTTCCATGGCCTCTGTCATCACCATGCTCCATGGTCTTTCTTATCACAATGCTCTATGACCCCTGTCATCACAATGACTGATGACCATAGTCATCACAATGCTCCAATGCCCCTGTCATCACAATGCCTCATGGTCTTTGTAATCACAATGCTCAAAGACCCCTGTCATCAAAATGCTCCATGCTGTTGTCATCACAATGCTCCAAGGCCCCTGTAATCACAATGCTCCATGCCCTTGTCATCACAATGCTCCAGAACAGTTGTCATCATAATACTCCATTCCCGTGTCATCCCATTGCTCAATGACAGTTGTCATCAAAATGTTCCTTGGCCTTTGTCATCACAGTGCTCCATGATACCTTTAATCAAAATTCTACAAGACCACTGTCTTCACAATGCAAGATGACCAATGTCATCACAATGCCCCATGACACGTGTCATCATAATTCGCCTTGGCCCTTGTCATCTCAATGCTGTAGGAAACGTGTCATCACTAGGTTCCAGGACACTTGTCATCACAGTGATCCATGACCACTTTCATCACAATGCTCCATGAACTCTGTTATCTCAATGCTCCATGGCCTTTGTATTCACAATGCTCCATTGTCCCGATAATCGCATTGCTCCATGAACACTTTCATCACAATGCTCCTTGACCACTGTCACCATAATGCCCCATGACGTCTCTCATCACTGTGCTCCAAGGCCACTCTCATCAAAATGCTCCATGATCTGCGTCAGCCCAATATTGCATGACACTTGTCATCACAATGCTCTATGATCCCTGTAATCACAATGATGCCTGCGAATGTCATCACAATGCTCCATGTCTCCTGTAATCACAATGCTCCATGCCCTTGTCATCACAATGCTCCAGGTCGGTTGTCATCACCATGCTTCATGCCCGTGTCATCACAATGCAACGTGAAACTTGTCTTCACATTGCTCCATGGCCAATGTCATCACAATGCTCCATGACCCCTGTCTTCACAATGCTCTATGGCCTTTTTCATCACAATGCTACGTGACCCCTGTCATCACAATGCCTGATGACCCCTGTCATCAAAATCCTAAATGGCACTTGTCATCACAGAGCTCTATGACGCCTGTCACCACTATTCTCCATGTCACTTGTTATCACAATGCTCCATGGCCCATGTAATCACAGTACTCCATGACCCCTTTCATCACAATGCCAAATGCCACCTCTCATCACAATTCTCCATGTCATTTGTCATCACGATGCTCCATGACACCTGTCATCACAATGCTCCATCACACTTGTCATCAAAATGCTCGATGCCCCTTGTCATCACAATGTTCCTTGGTTCTTTTCATTGCAATGCTCCATGACAACTTTCATCAAAATACTCCAAGGTTTGTTTCATCACAATGCTCTATGGCCCTTGTCATTAGAAATCCACAGGATCCCTTTCATCACAATTCTCCATGGCAACTTACATAAAACAGTTCCATGCCCCTGTCATCACAATGCCCAATGATACCTGTTTTTACAATGATCCATGACCCTTGTTATCACAAGGCTCCATGTCCCTTGTATTCACAATGCTCCATGGCCCTTGTCATCACAATGCTCCATAGAAAATTTCATCGGAATGCTCCATGACCGCTTTCAGCACAATGCCACATGACCCCTGTCATCACGATGCTCCATGAAACATTTCCTCACAATGCTCCAGTACTCCTTTCATCCAAATTCCCAATGGCCACTGTCATCACAATTCTCCATGAACCCTGTCATCGTAATGGTCCATGACCCGTTTCATCTCAATGCTAAATGACACCTGTCATCACATAGCTCCATGGCCTTTGTCATCACAATGCTCCATGGCCCCTGTAATCACAGTGCTCCATGATCCGTTTCATCTCAATGCTCCATGACCTCACTCATCACAATGACACATGACCCCTTTAATCACAATGCTCCATGGCCCTTGTCATCACAATACTCGATGAACCGTGTCATCACAGTGTTCCAGGACACATGTCATCACAATGTTCCATGACTACTTTCATCACAATGCTCCAATACACCTGTCATCACAATGCTCCATGGCCCCTGTTATCATATTGCCCCATGATCTCTTTCATCACAATGCTCCATGACCACTGTCATCACCATGCCTCATGACGCCTGTCATCTCAATGCTCCATGGCCCCTTTCATCACAAAGCTCCATGAACCCAGTCATCACAATGTTCCTAGCCCTTTTCATGACAATGCTCCATGGGCCCTGTCATCACAATGCTCCATGCCCTTGTCATCAAAATGCTCCAGAACTCTTGTCATCATAATGCTCCATGCCAATGTCATCAAAATGCCCCATGACACTTATCATCACAATGCTCCATGGCCTTTGTCATCACAATGTTCCATGGCCCCTGTCATCACAGTGCTCCATGATACCTTTCATCACAATCTAGATGACCACTGTCATTACAATGCCCCATGACAGATGTCATCACAATTCGCCATGGTCCTTGTCATCACAATGTTCCATGAACCGTGTAATCACAAGGTTCCAGGACACTTGTCATCACAATGATCCATGATCACTTTCATCACAATGCTCCATGAATCCTGTCATCTCAATGCACCATAGCCTTTGTATTCACAATGCTCCATGGCCCCTTGTCATCACAGTGCTCCATGACCCCTTTTATCCCAATGCTCCAAGTCCGCTGTGATCACAATGTCCCATGATGCCTGCATTCACAAATCTCCAAGGCCTCTCTTACCAAAAAGCTCCATGATCTCTGTCAGCACAACGTTCCATGACATTTTTCATCACAATGCTCCATGACCCCTCTCATAACAAATTTCTCTGCCCATATCATCACAATGCTCCTTGTAACATTTAATCACAATGCTCCATGCCCTTTCATCACAATGCTGAGAATACTTGTCATCACAATGTTCCTTGACCGTGTCATCACAATGCTCCATGACCCTTGTCATCACAAAGCTCCATGACCCTTGTCATCACAATGATCCATGAATCCTTTCCTCACAGTGCTTCAGTACACTTTTCATCACAATGCTCCATGCCATTGTCATCACAATGCTCCTTCGACCCTGTCATCAAAATGCTCCATCCCCTTATAATCACAATGCTCTAGATATCCTATCATTACAATGCTCCATGCCCTTGTCAACACAATGCACCATGACCCCTGTCATCAATCTGATTTATGAACCTTGTTATCAGAATGTTCCATGATCCCTGTAATCAAAATGATCCATGACCATTGTCATCACAATGCTGCATGATACATTTCATCCAAATTCTCTGTGACCGCTCTCATCAGAAAGCTCCAGGACAATTTTCATCACAATGTTCCATGCCCCCTGTAATCACAGTGCCCCATAACGCCTGTAATCACAATGCTGCATGACCCTGTCATCACAATGCCCCATGACAGATGTCTTCACAATTCGCCATGGTCCTTGTCATCACAGTTCTCCATGAACCGTGTCATCACAAGGTTCCAGGACACTTGTCATCCCAATGATCCATGATCACTTTCATCACAATGCTCCATGAAACCTGTCATCTCAATACTCCATAACCTTTGTAGTCACTATTCTCCATTGCCCCTGTCATCACAGTGCTCCATGACCCCATTCATCACAATGCTCCAGGACCGCTGTCATCACAATGCCCCATGACGCCTGCCATCACAAATCTCCAAGGCCTCTCTTACCAAAAAGCTCCATGATCCCTGTCAGCACAATGTTCCATGACACTTTTCATCACAATGCTCCATGACCCCTGTCATCACAAAGTTCTCTGCCCATATCATCACAATGCTCCTTGTCACCTTTAATCACAGTGCTCCATGCCCTTTCATCACAATGCTCCAGAATTCTTGTCATCGCAATGTTCCATGACCGTGTCATAACAATGCTCCATGACCATTTTCATCACAAAGGTCCATGACCCCTGTCAACACAATGCCTTATGACCTCTGTCATCAAAATGCTAAATGGCACTTGTCATCACAGTGCTCTATGACGCCTGTCATCACTATTCTCCATTTCACTTGTTATCAAAATGCTCCATGGCCCATGTAATCACAGTACTCCATAACCCCTTTCATCACAAGGCCCAATGCCACCTCTCATCACAATTCTCCATGACCCTTGTCATCACAAAGCTCCATGACCCCTGTCATCACAATGATCCATGACTCCTTTCCTCACAGTGCTCCAGTACCCTTTTCATCACAATGCTCCATGCCATTGTCAGCACAATGCTCCTTGGACCCTGTCATCAAAATGCTCCATCCCCTTTTCATCACAATGCTCCAGATATCCTATCACTACAATGCTCCATGCCCGTGTCAACACAATACTCCATGAACCCTGTCATCAAAATGCTTTATGAACCTTGTTATCAGAATGTTCCATGACCCCTGTCATCAAAATGATCCATGACAGTTGTCATCAAAATGCTGCATGATACCTTTTATCGCAATTCTCTGGAACCTCTGTCATCACAATGCTCCAAGACAATTTTCATCACAATGCTCCATACCCCTGTCATCACAGTGCCCCATAACACCTGTAATCACAATACTGCCTGGACCCTGTAATAACACTGCTCCATGTTCCCTTTCAACACAATGCTCCATGACCCCTGTCATCACAATGTTCCATGAAAGTTCTCATCAAAATGCTCCATGACCCTGGTCACCACAAGGTTCCCAGCCCTTGTCATCACAATGCTCTATTACCCATGTAATCACAATGGTACATGGCCTTCTCATCATAATGTTCCATGGCCTCTGTCATCACCATGCTCCATGGTCTTTCCCATCACAATGCTCTATGACTCCTGTCAACACAATGCTTGATGACCATTGTCATCACAATTCTCCAAGGCCCCTGTCATCAAAATGCCTCATGGTCTTTGTAATCACAATGCTCAATAACCCCTGTCATCACAATGCTACATGCCGTTGTCATCACAATGCTCCATGGCCACTGTAATCACAATGCTCCATGCCCTTGTCATCACAATGCTCCAGAACATTTGTCATCATAATACTCCATTCCCGTTTCATCCCATTGCTCAATGACCCTTGTCATCAAAATGTTCCTTGGACTTTGTCATCACTGTGCTCCATGATACCTTTAATCAAAACTCTACATGACCACTGTCATCACAATGCAAGATGACAAATGTCATCACAATGCCCCATGACACGTGTCATCACATTTCGCCTTGGCACTTGTCATCTCAATGCTGTAGGAACCGTGTCTTCACTAGGTTCCAGGACACTTGTCATCACAGTGATCCATGACCACTTTCATCACAATGCTCGAAGAACTCTGTTATCTCAATGCTCCATTGTCCCGATAATCGCATTGCTCCATTAACACTTTCATCACAATGCTCCTTGACCACTGTCACCATAATGCCCCATGACGTCTCTCATCACTGTGCTCCAAGGCCACTCTCATCAAAATGCTCCATGATCTGTGTCAGCACAATATTGCATGACACTTGTCATCACAATGCTCCATGATCCCTGTAATCACAATGATCCCTGCCAATGTCATCACAGTGCTCCATGTCTCCTGTAATCACAATGCTCCATGCCCTTGTCATCAGAAGTCTTCAGAGCTCTTGTCATTATAATGCTCCATGCCAATGTCATCAAAATGCCCCATGACACTTGTCTTCAAAATGATCCATTACCACTTTCATCACAATGTTCCATGACCCCTGTCATCTCAATGCTCCATAGCCTTTGTATTCACAATGCTCCATGGCCCCTGTAATCACAGTGCTCTATGACCCATTTCATCAAAATACTCCAAGACCGCTGTCATCACAATGCCCCATGACGCCTGCCATAACAAATCTCCAAGGCCTCTCTTACCAGAAAACTCCATGATCCCTGTCAGCACAATGTTCCATGACACTTTTCATCACAATGCTCCGTGACCCCTGTCATCACAAAGTTCTCTGCCCATATCATCACAATGCTCCTTGTCACCTTTAATCACAATGCTCCATGCCCTTTCATCACAATGGTCCAGAATTCTTGTTATCACAATGATCCTTGACCGTGTCATTACTATGCTCCATGACCCTTCTCATCACAAAGCTCCATGACCCCTGTCATCACAATGATCCATGACTCCTTTCCTCACAGTGCTCCAGTACCCTTTTCATCACAATGTTCCATGCCATTGTAAGCTCAATGATCTTTGGACCCTGTCATCAAAATGCTCCATCCCCTTTTCATCAGAATGCTCCAGGTATCCTATCATTACAATGCTCCATGCCCGTGTCATCACAATGCTCCATGCCGTTGTCATCACAATGCTCCATGGCCCTGTAATCACAATGTTCCATGCCCTTGTCATCACAATGCTCCAGAACAGTTGTCATCATAATACTCCATTCCCGTGTCATCCCATTGCTCAATGACACTTGTCATCAAAATGTTCCTTGGCCTTTGTCATCACAGTGCTCCATGATACCTTTAATCAAAACTCTATATGACCACTGTCATCACAATGCAAGATGACCAATGTCATCACAATGCCCCATGACACGTGTCATCACAATTCGCCTTGGCCCTTGTCATCTCAATGCTGTAGGCACCGTGTCATCACTAGGTTCCAGGACAGTTGGCATCACAGTGATCCATGACCACTTTTCAACACAATGCTCCATGACCCCTGTCATCACAAAGTTCTCTGCCCATATCATCACAATGCTCCTTGTCACCTTTTATCACAATGCTCCATGCCCTTTCATCACAATGCTCCAGAATTCTTTTCATCGCAATGTTCCTTGACCGTGTCATCAAAATGCTCCATGAACCTTGTCATCACAAAGCTCCATGACCCCTGTCATCACAATGATCCATGACTCCTTTCCTCACAGTGCTCCAGTACCCTTTTCATCACAATGCTCCATACCATTGTCAGCACAATGCTCCTTGGACCCTGTCATCAAAATGCTCCATCCCCTTTTCATCACAATGCTCCAGATATCCTATCACTACAATGCTCCATGCCCGTGTCAACAGAATACTCCATGACCCCTGTCATCAAAATGCTTTATGAACCTTCTTATCAGAATGTTCCATGACCCCTGTAATCACAATGCTCCATGCCCTTGTCATCACAAGGCTCCAGAACTCTTGTCATCATAATCCTCCATGTCTGTTTCATCACCATGCTCCATGACACTTTTCATAACATTTCTCCATAGCCCCTTTCATTACTGTGCTCCATAATAACTTTAATCACATTTCTAGATGACCACTGCCATCACAATGCCCCATGACACGTGTCATCACAATTCGCCTTGGCGCTTGTCATCTCAATGCTGTAGGAACCGTGTCATCACTAGGTTCCAGGACACTTATCATCACAGTGATCCATTACCACTTTCAGCACAATGCTACATGACCACTGTCATCTCAATGCTCCATGGCATTTGTATTCACAATGCTCCTTGGCCCCTCTCATCACAGTGCTCCTTGACTCCTTTTATCACAATGCTCCAAGACCGCTCTCATCACAATGCCCCATGACGCCTGCCATCACAAGTCTCCAAGGCCTCTCTTACCAAAAATCTCCATGATCCCTGTCAGCACAATGTTCCATGACACTTTTCAGCACAATGCTCCATGACCCCTGTCATCACAAAGTTCTCTGCCCATATCATCACAATTCTCCTTGTCACCTTTAATCACAATGCTCCATTCCCTTTCATCACAATGCTCCTGAATTCTTGTCATCGCAATGTTCCTTGACCGTGTCATCACAATGCTCCATGACCCTTGTCATCACAAAGCTCCATGACCCCTGTCATCATAATGATCCATGACTCCTCTCCTCACAGTGCTCCAGTACCCTTTTCATCACAATGCTCCATGCCATTGTCAGCACAATGCTCCTTGGACACTATCATCAAAATCCTCCATCCCCTTTTCATCACAATGCTCCCGATATCCTGTCACTACAATGCTCCATGCCCGTGTCAACACAATGCTCCTTGACCCGTGTCATCAAAATGCTTTATGAACCTTGTTATCAGAATGTTCCATGACCCCTGTCATCAGAATGATCCATGACCCTTGTCATCACAATGCTACATAGCCTTGTCATCACAAAGTTCCATGGCCTCTGTCATCACCAAGCTCCATGGTCTTTCTCATCACAATGCTCTATGACCCCTGTCAGCACAATGCTTTATGAAGTTTGTTTTCAAAATGCACCATGACTGCTGTCATCAAAATAATCCATGACCGTTGTCATCACACTGCTGCATGATACCTTTCATCCCGTTTCTCTGTGACCGCTGTCATTAGGATGCTCCAGGACAATATTCATCTCAATGCCCCATGCCCCCTGTAATCACAGTGCCCCATAACCCCTGTCATCACAATGCTCCATGACCCTGTCATCAGAATGCTACATGAGCCTGTCATCACATTGTTCCATGGCCTATGTATTCACAATGCTCCATGGACCCTGTAATCACAGTGCTCCATGTTCCCTTTCAACACAATGTCCCATAACCCCAGTCACCACAAGGTTCCCTGCCCTTGTCATCACAATGCTCCATGACCCTTGGAATCACAATGGTACATGGCCTTGTCATCACAATGTTCCATGGCCTCTGTCATCACTATGCTCCATGGTCTTTCTCATCACAATGCTCTATGACCCCTGTCATCAAAATGCTTGATGACCATTGTCATCACAATGCTCCAAGGCCCCGTTCATCACAATGCCTCATGGTTTTGGAATCACAATGCTCAATGATCCCTGTCCTCACAATGCTCCATGCCATTGTCATCACAATGCCCCATGGCCCCTGTAATCACAATGCTCCATGGCCCTTGTCATCACAATGCTCGATGACCCGTGTCATCACAGTGTTCCAGGCCACATGTCATCACAATCATCCATGACTTCTTTCATCACAATGCTCCAATACACCTGGCATCACAATGCTCCATGGCCCCTGTTATCATATTGCTCCATGATCTCTTTCATCACAATTCTCCATGACCAGTGTCATCACCATGCCTCATGACGCCTGTCATCTCAATGCTCAATGGCCCCTTTCTTCACAATGCTCCATGAATCCAGTCATCACAATGTTCCCTGCCCTTTTCATCACAATGCTCCATGGGCCCTGTCATCACAATGTTCCATGCCCTTGTCATCAAAATGCTCCAGAACCCTTGTCATCATAATGCTCCGTGCCAATGTCATTAAAATGCCCCATGACACTTGTCATCACCATGCTCCATGGCCTTTGTCAACACAATGTTCCATGGCCCCTGTCATCACAATGCTCCATGCCCTTGTCATCAAAATGCTCGAGAACTCTTGTCATCATAATGCTCCATGCCAAAGTCATCAAAATGCCCTATGACACTTGTCATCACAATGCTCCATGGCCTTTGTCATTACAATGTTCAATGGCCCCTGTCATCACAGTGCTCCATGATACCTTTCATCACAATTCTAGATGACCACTCTCATCACAATGCCCCATGACAGATGTCATCACAATTCGCCATGGTCCTTGTCATTACAATGCTCCATGAACCGTGTCATCACAAGGTTCCAGGACACTTGTCATCACAATGATCCATGATCACTTTCATCACAATGCTCCATGAACCCTGTCATCTCAATGCTCCATAGCCTTTGTATGCACAATGCTCCATGGCCCCTTGTCATCACAGTGCTCCATGACCCCTTTTATCCCAATGCTCCAAGACCGCTGTCATCACAATGCCCTATGACGCCTGCCATCACAAATCTCCAAGGCCTCTCTTACCAAAAAGCTCCATGATCCCTGTCAGCACAATGTTCCATGACACTTTTCATCACAATGCTCCATGACCCCTTTCATCACAATGTTCTCTGCCCATATCATCACAATGCTCCTTGTCACCTTTAATCACAATGCTCCATGCCCTTTCATCACTATGCTCCAGAATTCTTGTCATCCCAATGTTCCTTGACTGTGTCATCAGAATGCTCCATGACACTTGTCATCACAAAGCTCCATGACCCCTGTAATCACAATGATCCATGACTCCTCTCCTAACAGTGCTCCAGTACCATTTTTATCACAATCGTCCATGCCATTGTCAGCACAATACTCCTTGAACCCTATCATCAAAATGCTCCATCCCCTTTTCATCACAATGCTCCAGATATCCTATCATTACAATGCTCCATACCCGTGTCAACACAATGCTCCATGACCCCTCTCATCAAAATGCTTTATGAACCTTGTTATCAGAATGTTCCATGACCACTGTCATGAAAATGATCCATGACCGTTGTCATCACAATGCTGCATGATATCTTTCATCCAAATTCTCTGTGACCGCTATCATCACAAAGCTCCAGGACAATTTTCATCACAATGCTCCATGCCCCCTGTCATCACAGTGAACCATAACCCCTGTAATCACAATGTTGCATGACCCTGTCATCACAATGCCCCATGACAGATGTCATCACAATTCGCCATGGTTCTTGTCATCACAATGCTCCATGCCCCCTGTCATCACAGTGCACCATAACCCCTGTAATCACAATGATCCATGACCCTGTCATCGCAATGCTACATGACCCCTGTCATAACATTGTTCCATGGCCTATGTATTAACAATGCTCCATGGACCCTGTAATCACACTACTCCATGCTCCCTTTCAACACAGTGCTCCATGCCCCCTGTCATCACAGTGAACCATAACCCCTGTAATCACAATGCTGCATGACCCTGTCATCACAATGCCCCATGACAGATGTCATCACAATTCGCCATGGTTCTTGTCATCACAATGCTCCATGAACCGTGTCATCACAAGGTTCCAGGACACTTGTCATCACAATGAGCCATGATCACTTTCATCACAATGCTCCATGAAACCTGTCATCTCAATGCTCCATAACCTTTGTATTCACAATGCTCCATGGCCCCTGTAATCACAGTGCTCCATGACCCCTTTCACCACAATGCTCCATGACCCCTGTCATCACAATGTTCTCTGCCCATATCATCACAATGCTCCTTGTCACCTTTTATCACAATGCTCCATGCCCTTTCATCACAATGCTCCAGAATTCTTGTCATCGCAATGTTCCTTGACCGTGTCATCAAAATGCTCCATGACCCTTGTCATCACAAAGCTCCATGACCCCTGTCATCACAATGATCCATGACTCCTTTCCTCACAGTGCTCCAGTACCCTTTTCATCACAATGCTCCATGCCATTGTCAGCACAATGCTCCTTGGACCCTGTCATCAAAATGCTCCATCCCCTTTTCATCACAATGCTCCAGATATCCTATCACTACAATGCTCCATGCCCGTGTCAACACAATACTCCATGAACCCTGTCATCAAAATGCTTTATGAACCTTGTTATCAGAATGTTCCATGACCCCTGTCATCAAAATGATCCATGACCGTTG
Organism: Balaenoptera physalus; assembly: GCF_965194825.1. Lineage (NCBI taxonomy): Eukaryota > Metazoa > Chordata > Mammalia > Artiodactyla > Balaenopteridae > Balaenoptera > Balaenoptera physalus. The sequence continues at coordinate 20,568,700 of NC_138893.1, read as the reverse complement.
TCATCAAAATGCTGCATGATACCTTTTATCGCAATTCTCTGTGACCTCTGTCATCACAATGCTCCAAGACAATTTTCATCACAATGCTCCATACCCCTGTCATCACAGTGCCCCATAACACCTGTAATCACAATACTGCCTGGACCCTGTAATAACACTGCTCCATGTTCCCTTTCAACACAATGCTCCATGACCCCTGTCATCACAATGTTCCATGAAAGTTCTCATCAAAATGCTCCATGACCCTGGTCACCACAAGGTTCCCAGCCCTTGTCATCACAATGCTCTATTACCCATGTAATCACAATGGTACATGGCCTTCTCATCACAATGTTCCATGGCCTCTGTCATCACCATGCTCCATGGTCTTTCTCATCACAATGCTCTATGACTCCTGTCAACACAATGCTTGATGACCATTGTCATCACAATTCTCCAAGGCCCATGTCATCAAAATGCCTCATGGTCTTTGTAATCACAATGCTCAATAACCCCTGTCATCACAATGCTACATGCCGTTGTCATCACAATGCTCCATGGCCACTGTAATCACAATGCTCCATGCCCTTGTCATCACAATGCTCCAGAACACTTGTCATCATAATACTCCATTCCCGTTTCATCCCATTGCTCAATGACCCTTGTCATCAAAATGTTCCTTGGACTTTGTCATCACTGTGCTCCATGATACCTTTAATCAAAACTCTACATGACCACTGTCATCACAATGCAAGATGACAAATGTCATCACAATGCCCCATGACACGTGTCATCACAATTCGCCTTGGCACTTGTCATCTCAATGCTGTAGGAACCGTGTCATCACTAGGTTCCAGGACACTTGTCATCACAGTGATCCATGACCACTTTCATCACAATGCTCGAAGAACTCTGTTATCTCAATGCTCCATTGTCCCGATAATCGCATTGCTCCATTAACACTTTCATCACAATGCTCCTTGACCACTGTCACCATAATGCCCCATGACGTCTCTCATCACTGTGCTCCAAGGCCACTCTCATCAAAATGCTCCATGATCTGTGTCAGCACAATATTGCATGACACTTGTCATCACAATGCTCCATGATCCCTGTAATCACAATGATCCCTGCCAATTTCATCACAATGCTCCATGTCTCCTGTAATCACAATGCTCCATGCCCTTGTCATCAGACGTCTTCAGAGCTCTTGTCATTATAATGCTCCATGCCAATGTCATCAAAATGCCCCATGACACTTGTCTTCAAAATGATCCATTACCACTTTCATCACAATGCTCCATGACCCCTGTCATCTCAATGCTCCATAGCCTTTTTATTCACAATGCTCCATGGCCCCTGTAATCACAGTGCTCCATGACCCCTTTCACCACAGTGCTCCAAGACCGCTGTCATCACAATGCCCCATCACGCCTGCCATCACAAATCTCCAAGCCCTCTCTTACCAAAAAGCTCCATGATCCCAGTCAGCACAATGTTCCATGACACTTTTCATCACAATGCTCCATGACCCCTGTCATCACAAAGTTCTCTGCCCATATCATCACAATTCTCCTTGTCTCCTTTAATCATGATGCTCCATGGCCTTTCATCACAATGCTCCAGAATTCTTCTCATCGCAATGTTCTTTGACCGTGTCATCACAATGCTCCATGACCCTTGTTATCACAAAGCTCCATGACCCCTGTCAGCACAATGATCCATGATTCCTTACCTCACAGTGCTCCAGTACCCTTTTCATCACAATGCTCCATGCCATTGTCAGCACAATGATCTTTGGACCCTGTCATCAAAATGCTCCATCCCCTTTTCATCAGAATGCTCCAGATATCCTATCATTACAATGCTCCATGCCCGTGTCATCATAATGCTACATGCCGTTGTCATCACAATGCTCCATGGCCCCTGTATTCACAATGCTACTGGCCCTTGTCATCACAATGCTCCAGAACACTTGTCATCATAATACTCCATTCCCGTCTCATCCCATTGCTCAATGACACTTGTCATCAAAATGTTCCTTGGCCTTTGTCATCACAGTGCTCCATGATACCTTTAATCAAAACTCTACATGACCACTGTCATCACAATGCAAGATGACCAATGTCATCACAATGCCCCATGACACGTGTCATCACAATTCGCCTTGGCCCTTGTCATCTCAATGCTGTAGGCACCGTGTCATCACTAGGTTCCAGGACAGTTGGCATCACAGTGATCCATGACCACTTTTCAACACAATGCTCCATGACCCCTGTCATCACAAAGTTCTCTGCCCATATCATCACAATGCTCCTTGTCACCTTTTATCACAATGCTCCATGCCCTTTCATCACAATGCTCCAGAATTCTTTTCATCGCAATGTTCCTTGACCGTGTCATCAAAATGCTCCATGAACCTTGTCATCACAAAGCTCCATGACCCCTGTCATCACAATGATCCATGACTCCTTTCCTCACAGTGCTCCAGTACCCTTTTCATCACAATGCTCCATGCCATTGTCAGCACAATGCTCCTTGGACCCTGTCATCAAAATGCTCCATCCCCTTTTCATCACAATGCTCCAGATATCCTATCACTACAATGCTCCATGCCCTTGTCAACACAATACTCCATGACCCCTGTCATCAAAATGCTTTATGAATCTTCTTATCAGAATGTTCCATGACCCCTGTAATCACAATGCTCCATGCCCTTGTCATCACAAGGCTCCAGAACTCTTGTCATCATAATCCTCCATGTCTGTTTCATCACCATGCTCCATGACACTTTTCATAACAATGCTCCATAGCCCCTTTCATTACTGTGCTCCCTAATAACTTTAATCACATTTCTAGATGACTACTGCCATCACAATGCCCCATGACATTGTCATCACAATTCGCCATGACCAATGTCATCACCATGCTCCATGAACTATGTCATCACTGGGTCCCAGGACACTTGTCATCACAATGATCCATTACCACTTTCAGCACAATGCTCCATGACCACTGTCATCTCAATGCTCCATGGCCTTTGTATTCACAATGCTCCATGGCCCCTGTAATCACAGTGCTCCATAACACCTTTCATCATAATGCTCCAAGACCACTGCCATCTCAATGCCCCATGACGCCTGTCATCACAATTCTCCAAGGCCCCTCTCATCACTATGCTCCATGACACTTGTCATCACATTGCTCCATAACACCTGTCATCACAGTGTTCGCTTACCATGTCATCACAATGCTCCATGTCCCCTATAATCACAATGCTCCATGCCTTTTTCCTCACAATGCTGCAGAATTCTTGTCATCACTATGTTCCATGACTGTGTCATCACAATGCTACATGAACCTGGTCATCACAGTTCGCCATGACCTTTGTCATCACAATGCTCTATGTCGCTTTTCATCACAATTCTCAATGACCACTTTAACCACTATGCTCGCTGACCATTTTCATCACATTTCTCTATAGTCATTAAAATTCCCCATGGCCTCTTTCTTCACAATGCTCCATGATGCCTGTCATCACAATGCTCCATGGCTTTTGTTATCACAATGCTGCAGGACCAGTTTCATCACAATACTCCATCCCCCTTGTCATCACGGTGCACAATGAAACCTTTCATTACAATGCTCCATGACACTTGTCATCACAATGCTCCATGGCCTTTATCGTCACAATGCTCCCAGGCACTTTTCATCACGATGTTCCATGAAAACTTTCATCACATTGCTCCATGACCATTTTCATCACAATTGTCCGTACCCTTGTCAACACAATGCTGCATAATCACAGTCATCACAATTCTCCATGACTGCTGTCATCACAATAATCCAGGACAAGTTTCATAACAATGCTTCATGCCCCCAGTCATCACAGTGCTCCATGATACCTTTCATCACAATTCCTAGATGATCATGGTCATCACATTGCCCCATGACACCTGTCATCACAATTCGCTATGACCCTTGTCATCACAATACTCGATGAACCGTGTCATCACAGTGTTCCAGGACACATGTCATCACAATGATCCATGACTACTTTCATCACAATGCTCCAATACACCTGTCATCACAATGCTCCATGGCCCCTGTTATCATATTGCTCCATGATCTCTTTCATCACAATGCTCCATGACCACTGTCATCACCATGCCTCATGACGCCTGTCATCTCAATGCTCCATGGCCCCTTTCATCACAATGCTCCATGAACCCAGTCATCACAATGTTCCCTGCCCTTTTCATCACAATGCTCCATGGGCCCTGTCATCACAATGCTCTATGCCCTTGTCATCAAAATGCTCCAGAACTCTTGTCATCATAATGCTCCATGCCAATGTCATCAAAATGCCCCATGACACTTGTCATCACAATGCTCCATGGCCTTTGTCATCACAATGTTCCATGGTCCCTGTAATCACAGTGCTCCCTGATACCTTTCATCACAAATCTAGATGACCACTATCACCACAATGCCCCATGACTGATGTCATCACAATTCGCATGGTCCTTGTCATCACAATGCTCCATGAACCGTGTCATCACAAGGTTCCAGGACACTTGTCATCACAATGATCCATGATCACTTTCATCACAATGCTCCTTGAAACCTGTCATCTCAATGCTCCATAGCCTTTGTATTCACAATGCTCCATGGCCCCTGTAATCACAGTGCTCTATGACCCATTTCATCAAAATGCTCCAAGACCGCTGTCATTACAATGCCCCATGAGGCCTGCCATCACAAATCTCCAAGGCCTCTCTTACCAGAAAGCTCCATGATCCCTGTCAGCACAATGTTCCATGACACTTTTCATCACAATGCTCCATGACCCCTGTCATCACAAAGTTCTCTGCCCATATCATCACAATGCTCCTTATCACCTTTAATCACAATGCTCCATGCCCTTTCATCACAATGCTCCAGAATTCTTGTTATCGCAATGATCCTTGACCGTGTCATTACAATGCTCCATGACCCTTGTCATCACAAATCTCCATGACCCCTGTCATCACAATGATCCATGACTCCTTTCCTCACAGTGCTACAGTACCCTTTTCATCACAATGTTCCATGCCATTGTAAGCTCAATGATCTTTGGACCCTGTCATCAAAATGCTCCATCCCCTTTTCATCAGAATGCTCCAGATATCCTATCATTACAATGCTCCATGCCCGTGTCATCACAATGCTCCATGCCATTGTCATCACAATGCTCCATGGCCCTGTAATCACAATGTTCCATGCCCTTGTCATCACAATGCTCCAGAACAGTTGTCATCATAATACTCCATTCCCGTGTCATCCCATTGCTCAATGACACTTGTCATCAAAATGTTCTTTGGCCTTTGTCATCACAGTGCTCCATGATACCTTTAATCAAAACTCTATAGGACCACTGTCATCACAATGCAAGATGACCAATGTCATCACAATGCCCCATGACACGTGTCATCACAATTCGCCTTGGCCCTTGTCATCTCAATGCTGTAGGCACCGTGTCATCACTAGGTTCCAGGACACTTGTCATCACAGTGATCCATGACCACTTTAATCACAATGCTCCAGGAACTCTGTTATCTCAATGCTCCATGGCCTTTGTATTCACAATGCTCCATTGTCCCAATAATCGCGTAGCTCCATGAACACTTTCATCATAATGCTCCTTGACCACTGTCACCTTAATGCCCCATGACGTCTCTCATCACTGTGCTCCAAGGCCACTCTCATCAAAATGCTCCATGATCTGTGTCTGCACAATATTGCATGACACTTGTCATCACAATGCTCCATGATCCTTGTAATCACAATGATCCCTGCCAATGTCATCACAATGATCCATGACAGATGTCATCACAATTCGCCATGGTCTTGTCATTACAATGCTCCATGAACCGTGTCATCACAAGGTTCCAGGACACTTGTCATCACAATGATCCATGATCACATTCATCACAATGCTCCAGGAACCCTGTCATCTCAATGCTCCATAGCCTTTGTATTCACAATGCTCCATGGTCCCTCTCATCACAGTGCTCCTTGACTCCTTTAATCACAATGCTCCAAGACCGCTCTCATCACAATGCCCCATGACGCCTGCCATCACAAGTCTCCAAGGCCTCTCTTACCAAAAATCTCCATGATCCCTGTCAGCACAATGTTCCATGACACTTTTCAGCACAATGCTCCATGACCCCTGTCATCACAAAGTTCTCTGCCCATATCATCACAATTCTCCTTGTCACCTTTAATCACAGTGCTCCATTCCCTTTCATCACAATGCTCCTGAATTCTTGTCATCGCAATGTTCCTTGACCGTGTCATCACAATGCTCCATGACCCTTGTCATCACAAAGCTCCATGACCCCTGTCAACATAATGAACCTTGACTCCTCTCCTCACAGTGCTCCAGTACCATTTTCATCAAAATGCTCCATGCCATTGTCAGCACAATGCTCCTTGGACACTGTCATCAAAATCCTCCATCCACTTTTCATCACAATGCTCCCGATATCCTGTCACTACAATGCTCCATGCCCGTGTTAACACAATGCTCCATGACCCGTGTCATCAAAATGCTTTATGAACCTTGTTATCAGAATGTTCCATGACCCCTGTCATCAGAATGATCCATGACCATTGTCATCACAATGCTACATAGCCTTGTCATCACAAAGTTCCATGGCCTCTGTCATCACCAAGCTCCATGGTCTTTCTCATCACAATGCTCTATGACCCCTGTCAGCACAATGCTTTATGAAGTTTGTTTTCAAAATGCACCATGACTGCTGTCATCAAAATAATCCATGACCGTTGTCATCACACTGCTGCATGATACCTTTCATCCCGTTTCTCTGTGACCGCTGTCATTAGGATGCTCCAGGACAATATTCATCTCAATGCCCCATGCCCCCTGTAATCACAGTGCCCCATAACCCCTGTCATCACAATGCTCCATGACCCTGTCATCAGAATGCTACATGAGCCTGTCATCACATTGTTCCATGGCCTATGTATTCACAATGCTCCATGGACCCTGTAATCACAGTGCTCCATGTTCCCTTTCAACAGAATGTCCCATGACCCCAGTCACCACAAGGTTCCCTGCCCTTGTCATCACAATGCTCCATGACCCTTGGAATCACAATGGTACCTGGCCTTGTCATCACAATGTTCCATGCCCTTGTCATCAAAATGTTTGAGAACTCTTGTCATCATAATGCTCCATGCCAAAGTCATCAAAATGCCCTATGACACTTGTCATCACAATGCTCCATGGCCTTTGTCATTACAATGTTCAATGGCCCCTGTCATCACAGTGCTCCATGATACCTTTCATCACAATTCTAGATGACCACTGTAATCACAATGCCCCATGACAGATGTCATCACAATTCGCCATGGTCCTTGTCATTACAATGCTCCATGAACCGTGTCATCACAAGGTTCCAGGACACTTGTCATCACAATGATCCATGATCACTTTCATCACAATGCTCCATGAACCCTGTCATCTCAATGCTCCATAGCCTTTGTATTCACAATGCTCCATGGCCCCTTGTCATCACAGTGCTCCATGACCCCTTTTATCCCAATGCTCCAAGACCGCTGTCATCACAATGCCCTATGACGCCTGCCATCACAAATCTCCAAGGCCTCTCTTACCAAAAAGCTCCATGATCCCTGTCAGCACAATGTTCCATGACACTTTTCATCACAATGCTCCATGACCCCTTTCATCACAATGTTCTCTGCCCATATCATCACAATGCTCCTTTTCACCTTTAATCACAATGCTCCATGCCCTTTCATCACTATGCTCCAGAATTCTTGTCATCGCAATGTTCCTTGACTGTGTCATCAGAATGCTCCATGACACTTGTCATCACAAAGCTCCATGACCCCTGTAATCACAATGATCCATGACTCCTTTCCTCACAGTGCTCCAGTACCATTTTTGTCACAATCGTCCATGCCATTGTCAGCACAATGCTCCTTGAACCCTATCATCAAAATGCTCCATCCCCTTTTCATCACAATGCTCCAGATATCCTATCATTACAATGCTCCATACCCGTGTCAACACAATGTTCCATGACCCCTCTCATCAAAATGCTTTATGAACCTTGTTATCAGAATGTTCCATGACCACTGTCATGAAAATGATCCATGACCGTTGTCATCACAATGCTGCATGATACCTTTCATCCAAATTCTCTGGGACCGCTATCATCACAAAGCTCCCGGACAATTTTCATCACAATGCTCCATGCCCCCTGTCATCACAGTGAACCATAACCCCTGTAATCACAATGCTGCATGACCCTGTCATCACAATGCCCCATGACAGATGTCATCACAATTCGCCATGGTTCTTGTCATCACAATGCTCCATGAACCGTGTCATCACAAGGTTCCAGGACACTTGTCATCACAATGAGCCATGATCACTTTCATCACAATGCTCCATGAAACCTGTCATCTCAATGCTCCATAACCTTTGTATTCACAATGCTCCATGGCCCCTGTAATCACAGTGCTCTATGACCCATTTCATCAAAATGCTCCAAGACCGCTCTCATCACAATGCCCCATGACGCCTGCCATCACAAGTCTCCAAGGCCTCTCTTACCAAAAATCTCCATGATCCCTGTCAGCACAATGTTCCATGACACTTTTCAGCACAATGCTCCATGACCCCTGTCATCACAAAGTTCTCTGCCCATATCATCACAATTCTCCTTGTCTCCTTTAATCACGATGCTCCATGGCCTTTCATCACAATGCTCCAGAATTCTTCTCATCGCAATGTTCTTTGACCGTGTCATCACAATGCTCCATGACCCTTGTTATCACAAAGCTCCATGACCCCTGTCAGCACAATGATCCATGATTCCTTACCTCACAGTGCTCCAGTACCCTTTTCATCACAATGCTCCATGCCATTGTCAGCACAATGATCTTTGGACCCTGTCATCAAAATGCTCCATCCCCTTTTCATCAGAATGCTCCAGATATCCTATCATTACAATGCTCCATGCCCGTGTCATCATAATGCTACATGCCGTTGTCATCACAATGCTCCATGGCCCCTGTATTCACAATGCTACTGGCCCTTGTCATCACAATGCTCCAGAACACTTGTCATCATAATACTCCATTCCCGTCTCATCCCATTGCTCAATGACACTTGTCATCAAAATGTACCTTGGCCTTTGTCATCACAGTGCTCCATGATACCTTTAATCAAAACTCTACATGACCACTGTCATCACAATGCAAGATGACCAATGTCATCACAATGCCCCATGACACGTGTCATCACAATTCGCCTTGGCCCTTGTCATCTCAATGCTGTAGGCACCGTGTCATCACTAGGTTCCAGGACAGTTGGCATCACAGTGATCCATGACCACTTTTCAACACAATGCTCCATGACCCCTGTCATCACAAAGTTCTCTGCCCATATCATCACAATGCTCCTTGTCACCTTTTATCACAATGCTCCATGCCCTTTCATCACAATGCTCCAGAATTCTTTTCATCGCAATGTTCCTTGACCGTGTCATCAAAATGCTCCATGAACCTTGTCATCACAAAGCTCCATGACCCCTGTCATCACAATGATCCATGACTCCTTTCCTCACAGTGCTCCAGTACCCTTTTCATCACAATGCTCCATGCCATTGTCAGCACAATGCTCCTTGGACCCTGTCATCAAAATGCTCCATCCCCTTTTCATCACAATGCTCCAGATATCCTATCACTACAATGCTCCATGCCCTTGTCAACACAATACTCCATGACCCCTGTCATCAAAATGCTTTATGAATCTTCTTATCAGAATGTTCCATGACCCCTGTAATCACAATGCTCCATGCCCTTGTCATCACAAGGCTCCAGAACTCTTGTCATCATAATCCTCCATGTCTGTTTCATCACCATGCTCCATGACACTTTTCATAACAATGCTCCATAGCCCCTTTCATTACTGTGCTCCCTAATAACTTTAATCACATTTCTAGATGACTACTGCCATCACAATGCCCCATGACATTGTCATCACAATTCGCCATGACCAATGTCATCACCATGCTCCATGAACTATGTCATCACTGGGTCCCAGGACACTTGTCATCACAATGATCCATTACCACTTTCAGCACAATGCTCCATGACCACTGTCATCTCAATGCTCCATGGCCTTTGTATTCACAATGCTCCATGGCCCCTGTAATCACAGTGCTCCATAACACCTTTCATCATAATGCTCCAAGACCACTGCCATCTCAATGCCCCATGACGCCTGTCATCACAATTCTCCAAGGCCCCTCTCATCACTATGCTCCATGACACTTGTCATCACATTGCTCCATAACACCTGTCATCACAGTGTTCGCTTACCATGTCATCACAATGCTCCATGTCCCCTATAATCACAATGCTCCATGCCTTTTTCCTCACAATGCTGCAGAATTCTTGTCATCACTATGTTCCATGACTGTGTCATCACAATGCTACATGAACCTGGTCATCACAGTTCGCCATGACCTTTGTCATCACAATGCTCTATGTCGCTTTTCATCACAATTCTCAATGACCACTTTAACCACTATGCTCGCTGACCATTTTCATCACATTTCTCTATAGTCATTAAAATTCCCCATGGCCTCTTTCTTCACAATGCTCCATGATGCCTGTCATCACAATGCTCCATGGCTTTTGTTATCACAATGCTGCAGGACCAGTTTCATCACAATACTCCATCCCCCTTGTCATCACGGTGCACAATGAAACCTTTCATTACAATGCTCCATGACACTTGTCATCACAATGCTCCATGGCCTTTATCGTCACAATGCTCCCAGGCACTTTTCATCACGATGTTCCATGAAAACTTTCATCACATTGCTCCATGACCATTTTCATCACAATTGTCCGTACCCTTGTCAACACAATGCTGCATAATCACAGTCATCACAATTCTCCATGACTGCTGTCATCACAATAATCCAGGACAAGTTTCATAACAATGCTTCATGCCCCCAGTCATCACAGTGCTCCATGATACCTTTCATCACAATTCCTAGATGATCATGGTCATCACATTGCCCCATGACACCTGTCATCACAATTCGCTATGACCCTTGTCATCACAATACTCGATGAACCGTGTCATCACAGTGTTCCAGGACACATGTCATCACAATGATCCATGACTACTTTCATCACAATGCTCCAATACACCTGTCATCACAATGCTCCATGGCCCCTGTTATCATATTGCTCCATGATCTCTTTCATCACAATGCTCCATGACCACTGTCATCACCATGCCTCATGACGCCTGTCATCTCAATGCTCCATGGCCCCTTTCATCACAATGCTCCATGAACCCAGTCATCACAATGTTCCCTGCCCTTTTCATCACAATGCTCCATGGGCCCTGTCATCACAATGCTCTATGCCCTTGTCATCAAAATGCTCCAGAACTCTTGTCATCATAATGCTCCATGCCAATGTCATCAAAATGCCCCATGACACTTGTCATCACAATGCTCCATGGCCTTTGTCATCACAATGTTCCATGGTCCCTGTAATCACAGTGCTCCCTGATACCTTTCATCACAAATCTAGATGACCACTATCACCACAATGCCCCATGACTGATGTCATCACAATTCGCATGGTCCTTGTCATCACAATGCTCCATGAACCGTGTCATCACAAGGTTCCAGGACACTTGTCATCACAATGATCCATGATCACTTTCATCACAATGCTCCTTGAAACCTGTCATCTCAATGCTCCATAGCCTTTGTATTCACAATGCTCCATGGCCCCTGTAATCACAGTGCTCTATGACCCATTTCATCAAAATGCTCCAAGACCGCTGTCATTACAATGCCCCATGAGGCCTGCCATCACAAATCTCCAAGGCCTCTCTTACCAGAAAGCTCCATGATCCCTGTCAGCACAATGTTCCATGACACTTTTCATCACAATGCTCCATGACCCCTGTCATCACAAAGTTCTCTGCCCATATCATCACAATGCTCCTTATCACCTTTAATCACAATGCTCCATGCCCTTTCATCACAATGCTCCAGAATTCTTGTTATCGCAATGATCCTTGACCGTGTCATTACAATGCTCCATGACCCTTGTCATCACAAATCTCCATGACCCCTGTCATCACAATGATCCATGACTCCTTTCCTCACAGTGCTACAGTACCCTTTTCATCACAATGTTCCATGCCATTGTAAGCTCAATGATCTTTGGACCCTGTCATCAAAATGCTCCATCCCCTTTTCATCAGAATGCTCCAGATATCCTATCATTACAATGCTCCATGCCCGTGTCATCACAATGCTCCATGCCATTGTCATCACAATGCTCCATGGCCCTGTAATCACAATGTTCCATGCCCTTGTCATCACAATGCTCCAGAACAGTTGTCATCATAATACTCCATTCCCGTGTCATCCCATTGCTCAATGACACTTGTCATCAAAATGTTCTTTGGCCTTTGTCATCACAGTGCTCCATGATACCTTTAATCAAAACTCTATAGGACCACTGTCATCACAATGCAAGATGACCAATGTCATCACAATGCCCCATGACACGTGTCATCACAATTCGCCTTGGCCCTTGTCATCTCAATGCTGTAGGCACCGTGTCATCACTAGGTTCCAGGACACTTGTCATCACAGTGATCCATGACCACTTTAATCACAATGCTCCAGGAACTCTGTTATCTCAATGCTCCATGGCCTTTGTATTCACAATGCTCCATTGTCCCAATAATCGCGTAGCTCCATGAACACTTTCATCATAATGCTCCTTGACCACTGTCACCTTAATGCCCCATGACGTCTCTCATCACTGTGCTCCAAGGCCACTCTCATCAAAATGCTCCATGATCTGTGTCTGCACAATATTGCATGACACTTGTCATCACAATGCTCCATGATCCTTGTAATCACAATGATCCCTGCCAATGTCATCACAATGATCCATGACAGATGTCATCACAATTCGCCATGGTCTTGTCATTACAATGCTCCATGAACCGTGTCATCACAAGGTTCCAGGACACTTGTCATCACAATGATCCATGATCACATTCATCACAATGCTCCAGGAACCCTGTCATCTCAATGCTCCATAGCCTTTGTATTCACAATGCTCCATGGTCCCTCTCATCACAGTGCTCCTTGACTCCTTTAATCACAATGCTCCAAGACCGCTCTCATCACAATGCCCCATGACGCCTGCCATCACAAGTCTCCAAGGCCTCTCTTACCAAAAATCTCCATGATCCCTGTCAGCACAATGTTCCATGACACTTTTCAGCACAATGCTCCATGACCCCTGTCATCACAAAGTTCTCTGCCCATATCATCACAATTCTCCTTGTCACCTTTAATCACAATGCTCCATTCCCTTTCATCACAATGCTCCTGAATTCTTGTCATCGCAATGTTCCTTGACCGTGTCATCACAATGCTCCATGACCCTTGTCATCACAAAGCTCCATGACCCCTGTCAACATAATGAACCATGACTCCTCTCCTCACAGTGCTCCAGTACCATTTTCATCAAAATGCTCCATGCCATTGTCAGCACAATGTTCCTTGGACACTGTCATCAAAATCCTCCATCCACTTTTCATCACAATGCTCCCGATATCCTGTCACTACAATGCTCCATGCCCGTGTTAACACAATGCTCCATGACCCGTGTCATCAAAATGCTTTATGAACCTTGTTATCAGAATGTTCCATGACCCCTGTCATCAGAATGATCCATGACCATTGTCATCACAATGCTACATAGCCTTGTCATCACAAAGTTCCATGGCCTCTGTCATCACCAAGCTCCATGGTCTTTCTCATCACAATGCTCTATGACCCCTGTCAGCACAATGCTTTATGAAGTTTGTTTTCAAAATGCACCATGACTGCTGTCATCAAAATAATCCATGACCGTTGTCATCACACTGCTGCATGATACCTTTCATCCCGTTTCTCTGTGACCGCTGTCATTAGGATGCTCCAGGACAATATTCATCTCAATGCCCCATGCCCCCTGTAATCACAGTGCCCCATAACCCCTGTCATCACAATGCTCCATGACCCTGTCATCAGAATGCTACATGAGCCTGTCATCACATTGTTCCATGGCCTATGTATTCACAATGCTCCATGGACCCTGTAATCACAGTGCTCCATGTTCCCTTTCAACAGAATGTCCCATGACCCCAGTCACCACAAGGTTCCCTGCCCTTGTCATCACAATGCTCCATGACCCTTGGAATCACAATGGTACCTGGCCTTGTCATCACAATGTTCCATGCCCTTGTCATCAAAATGTTTGAGAACTCTTGTCATCATAATGCTCCATGCCAAAGTCATCAAAATGCCCTATGACACTTGTCATCACAATGCTCCATGGCCTTTGTCATTACAATGTTCAATGGCCCCTGTCATCACAGTGCTCCATGATACCTTTCATCACAATTCTAGATGACCACTGTAATCACAATGCCCCATGACAGATGTCATCACAATTCGCCATGGTCCTTGTCATTACAATGCTCCATGAACCGTGTCATCACAAGGTTCCAGGACACTTGTCATCACAATGATCCATGATCACTTTCATCACAATGCTCCATGAACCCTGTCATCTCAATGCTCCATAGCCTTTGTATTCACAATGCTCCATGGCCCCTTGTCATCACAGTGCTCCATGACCCCTTTTATCCCAATGCTCCAAGACCGCTGTCATCACAATGCCCTATGACGCCTGCCATCACAAATCTCCAAGGCCTCTCTTACCAAAAAGCTCCATGATCCCTGTCAGCACAATGTTCCATGACACTTTTCATCACAATGCTCCATGACCCCTTTCATCACAATGTTCTCTGCCCATATCATCACAATGCTCCTTGTCACCTTTAATCACAATGCTCCATGCCCTTTCATCACTATGCTCCAGAATTCTTGTCATCGCAATGTTCCTTGACTGTGTCATCAGAATGCTCCATGACACTTGTCATCACAAAGCTCCATGACCCCTGTAATCACAATGATCCATGACTCCTTTCCTCACAGTGCTCCAGTACCATTTTTGTCACAATCGTCCATGCCATTGTCAGCACAATGCTCCTTGAACCCTATCATCAAAATGCTCCATCCCCTTTTCATCACAATGCTCCAGATATCCTATCATTACAATGCTCCATACCCGTGTCAACACAATGTTCCATGACCCCTCTCATCAAAATGCTTTATGAACCTTGTTATCAGAATGTTCCATGACCACTGTCATGAAAATGATCCATGACCGTTGTCATCACAATGCTGCATGATACCTTTCATCCAAATTCTCTGGGACCGCTATCATCACAAAGCTCCCGGACAATTTTCATCACAATGCTCCATGCCCCCTGTCATCACAGTGAACCATAACCCCTGTAATCACAATGCTGCATGACCCTGTCATCACAATGCCCCATGACAGATGTCATCACAATTCGCCATGGTTCTTGTCATCACAATGCTCCATGAACCGTGTCATCACAAGGTTCCAGGACACTTGTCATCACAATGAGCCATGATCACTTTCATCACAATGCTCCATGAAACCTGTCATCTCAATGCTCCATAACCTTTGTATTCACAATGCTCCATGGCCCCTGTAATCACAGTGCTCTATGACCCATTTCATCAAAATGCTCCAAGACCGCTCTCATCACAATGCCCCATGACGCCTGCCATCACAAGTCTCCAAGGCCTCTCTTACCAAAAATCTCCATGATCCCTGTCAGCACAATGTTCCATGACACTTTTCAGCACAATGCTCCATGACCCCTGTCATCACAAAGTTCTCTGCCCATATCATCACAATTCTCCTTGTCTCCTTTAATCACGATGCTCCATGGCCTTTCATCACAATGCTCCAGAATTCTTCTCATCGCAATGTTCTTTGACCGTGTCATCACAATGCTCCATGACCCTTGTTATCACAAAGCTCCATGACCCCTGTCAGCACAATGATCCATGATTCCTTACCTCACAGTGCTCCAGTACCCTTTTCATCACAATGCTCCATGCCATTGTCAGCACAATGATCTTTGGACCCTGTCATCAAAATGCTCCATCCCCTTTTCATCAGAATGCTCCAGATATCCTATCATTACAATGCTCCATGCCCGTGTCATCATAATGCTACATGCCGTTGTCATCACAATGCTCCATGGCCCCTGTATTCACAATGCTACTGGCCCTTGTCATCACAATGCTCCAGAACACTTGTCATCATAATACTCCATTCCCGTCTCATCCCATTGCTCAATGACACTTGTCATCAAAATGTTCCTTGGCCTTTGTCATCACAGTGCTCCATGATACCTTTAATCAAAACTCTACATGACCACTGTCATCACAATGCAAGATGACCAATGTCATCACAATGCCCCATGACACGTGTCATCACAATTCGCCTTGGCCCTTGTCATCTCAATGCTGTAGGCACCGTGTCATCACTAGGTTCCAGGACAGTTGGCATCACAGTGATCCATGACCACTTTTCAACACAATGCTCCATGACCCCTGTCATCACAAAGTTCTCTGCCCATATCATCACAATGCTCCTTGTCACCTTTTATCACAATGCTCCATGCCCTTTCATCACAATGCTCCAGAATTCTTTTCATCGCAATGTTCCTTGACCGTGTCATCAAAATGCTCCATGAACCTTGTCATCACAAAGCTCCATGACCCCTGTCATCACAATGATCCATGACTCCTTTCCTCACAGTGCTCCAGTACCCTTTTCATCACAATGCTCCATGCCATTGTCAGCACAATGCTCCTTGGACCCTGTCATCAAAATGCTCCATCCCCTTTTCATCACAATGCTCCAGATATCCTATCACTACAATGCTCCATGCCCGTGTCAACACAATACTCCATGACCCCTGTCATCAAAATGCTTTATGAACCTTCTTATCAGAATGTTCCATGACCCCTGTAATCACAATGCTCCATGCCCTTGTCATCACAAGGCTCCAGAACTCTTGTCATCATAATCCTCCATGTCTGTTTCATCACCATGCTCCATGACACTTTTCATAACAATGCTCCATAGCCCCTTTCATTACTGTGCTCCCTAATAACTTTAATCACATTTCTAGATGACTACTGCCATCACAATGCCCCATGACATTGTCATCACAATTCGCCATGACCAATGTCATCACCATGCTCCATGAACTATGTCATCACTGGGTCCCAGGACACTTGTCATCACAATGATCCATTACCACTTTCAGCACAATGCTCCATGACCACTGTCATCTCAATGCTCCATGGCCTTTGTATTCACAATGCTCCATGGCCCCTGTAATCACAGTGCTCCATAACACCTTTCATCATAATGCTCCAAGACCACTGCCATCTCAATGCCCCATGACGCCTGTCATCACAATTCTCCAAGGCCCCTCTCATCACTATGCTCCATGACACTTGTCATCACATTGCTCCATAACACCTGTCATCACAGTGTTCGCTTACCATGTCATCACAATGCTCCATGTCCCCTATAATCACAATGCTCCATGCCTTTTTCCTCACAATGCTGCAGAATTCTTGTCATCACTATGTTCCATGACTGTGTCATCACAATGCTACATGAACCTGGTCATCACAGTTCTCCATGACCTTTGTCATCACAATGCTCTATGTCGCTTTTCATCACAATTCTCAATGACCACTTTAACCACTATGCTCGCTGACCATTTTCATCACATTTCTCTATAGTCATTAAAATTCCCCATGGCCTCTTTCTTCACAATGCTCCATGATGCCTGTCATCACAATGCTCCATGGCTTTTGTTATCACAATGCTGCAGGACCAGTTTCATCACAATACTCCATCCCCCTTGTCATCACGGTGCACAATGAAACCTTTCATTACAATGCTCCATGACACTTGTCATCACAATGCTCCATGGCCTTTATCGTCACAATGCTCCCAGGCACTTTTCATCACGATGTTCCATGAAAACTTTCATCACATTGCTCCATGACCATTTTCATCACAATTGTCCGTACCCTTGTCAACACAATGCTGCATAATCACAGTCATCACAATTCTCCATGACTGCTGTCATCACAATAATCCAGGACAAGTTTCATAACAATGCTTCATGCCCCCAGTCATCACAGTGCTCCATGATACCTTTCATCACAATTCCTAGATGATCAAGGTTCATCACATTGCCCCATGACACCTGTCATCACAATTCGCTATGACCCTTGTCATCACAATACTCGATGAACCGTGTCATCACAGTGTTCCAGGACACATGTCATCACAATGATCCATGACTACTTTCATCACAATGCTCCAATACACCTGTCATCACAATGCTCCATGGCCCCTGTTATCATATTGCTCCATGATCTCTTTCATCACAATGCTCCATGACCACTGTCATCACCATGCCTCATGACGCCTGTCATCTCAATGCTCCATGGCCCCTTTCATCACAATGCTCCATGAACCCAGTCATCACAATGTTCCCTGCACTTTTCATCACAATGCTCCATGGGCCCTGTCATCACAATGCTCTATGCCCTTGTCATCAAAATGCTCCAGAACTCTTGTCATCATAATGCTCCATGCCAATGACATCAAAATGCCCCATGACACTTGTCATCACAATGCTCCATGGCCTTTGTCATCACAATGTTCCATGGTCCCTGTAATCACAGTGCTCCCTGATACTTTTCATCACAATTCTAGATGACCACTGTCACCACAATGCCCCATGACTGATGTCATCACAATTCGCATGGTCCTTGTCATCACAATGCTCCATGAACCGTGTCATCACAAGGTTCCAGGACACTTGTCATCACAATGATCCATGATCACTTTCATCACAATGCTCCTTGAAACCTGTCATCTCAATGCTCCATAGCCTTTGTATTCACAATGCTCCATGGCCCCTGTAATCACAGTGCTCTATGACCCATTTCATCAAAATGCTCCAAGACCGCTGTCATTACAATGCCCCATGAGGCCTGCCATCACAAATCTCCAAGGCCTCTCTTACCAGAAAGCTCCATGATCCCTGTCAGCACAATGTTCCATGACACTTTTCATCACAATGCTCCATGACCCCTGTCATCACAAAGTTCTCTGCCCATATCATCACAATGCTCCTTATCACCTTTAATCACAATGCTCCATGCCCTTTCATCACAATGCTCCAGAATTCTTGTTATCGCAATGATCCTTGACCGTGTCATTACAATGCTCCATGACCCTTGTCATCACAAATCTCCATGACCCCTGTCATCACAATGATCCATGACTCCTTTCCTCACAGTGCTACAGTACCCTTTTCATCACAATGTTCCATGCCATTGTAAGCTCAATGATCTTTGGACCCTGTCATCAAAATGCTCCATCCCCTTTTCATCAGAATGCTCCAGATATCCTATCATTACAATGCTCCATGCCCGTGTCATCACAATGCTCCATGCCGTTGTCATCACAATGCTCCATGGCCCTGTAATCACAATGTTCCATGCCCTTGTCATCACAATGCTCCAGAACAGTTGTCATCATAATACTCCATTCCCGTGTCATCCCATTGCTCAATGACACTTGTCATCAAAATGTTCCTTGGCCTTTGTCATCACAGTGCTCCATGATACCTTTAATCAAAACTCTATATGACCACTGTCATCACAATGCAAGATGACCAATGTCATCACAATGCCCCATGACACGTGTCATCACAATTCGCCTTGGCCCTTGTCATCTCAATGCTGTAGGCACCGTGTCATCACTAGGTTCCAGGACACTTGTCATCACAGTGATCCATGACCACTTTAATCACAATGCTCCAGGAACTCTGTTATCTCAATGCTCCATGGCCTTTGTATTCACAATGCTCCATTGTCCCGATAATCGCGTAGCTCCATGAACACTTTCATCATAATGCTCCTTGACCACTGTCACCTTAATGCCCCATGACGTCTCTCATCACTGTGCTCCAAGGCCACTCTCATCAAAATGCTCCATGATCTGTGTCTGCACAATATTGCATGACACTTGTCATCACAATGCTCCATGATCCTTGTAATCACAATGATCCCTGCCAATGTCATCACAATGATCCATGACAGATGTCATCACAATTCGCCATGGTCTTGTCATTACAATGCTCCATGAACCGTGTCATCACAAGGTTCCAGGACACTTGTCATCACAATGATCCATGATCACATTCATCACAATGCTCCAGGAACCCTGTCATCTCAATGCTCCATAGCCTTTGTATTCACAATGCTCCATGGTCCCTCTCATCACAGTGCTCCTTGACTCCTTTAATCACAATGCTCCAAGACCGCTCTCATCACAATGCCCCATGACGCCTGCCATCACAAGTCTCCAAGGCCTCTCTTACCAAAAATCTCCATGATCCCTGTCAGCACAATGTTCCATGACACTTTTCAGCACAATGCTCCATGACCCCTGTCATCACAAAGTTCTCTGCCCATATCATCACAATTCTCCTTGTCACCTTTAATCACAATGCTCCATTCCCTTTCATCACAATGCTCCTGAATTCTTGTCATCGCAATGTTCCTTGACCGTGTCATCACAATGCTCCATGACCCTTGTCATCACAAAGCTCCATGACCCCTGTCAACATAATGAACCATGACTCCTCTCCTCACAGTGCTCCAGTACCATTTTCATCAAAATGCTCCATGCCATTGTCAGCACAATGCTCCTTGGACACTGTCATCAAAATCCTCCATCCACTTTTCATCACAATGCTCCCGATATCCTGTCACTACAATGCTCCATGCCCGTGTTAACACAATGCTCCATGACCCGTGTCATCAAAATGCTTTATGAACCTTGTTATCAGAATGTTCCATGACCCCTGTCATCAGAATGATCCATGACCCTTGTCATCACAATGCTACATAGCCTTGTCATCACAAAGTTCCATGGCCTCTGTCATCACCAAGCTCCATGGTCTTTCTCATCACAATGCTCTATGACCCCTGTCAGCACAATGCTTTATGAAGTTTGTTTTCAAAATGCACCATGACCGCTGTCATCAAAATAATCTATGACCGTTGTCATCACACTGCTGCATGATACCTTTCATCCCGTTTCTCTGTGACCGCTGTCATTAGGATGCTCCAGGACAATATTCATCTCAATGCCCCATGCCCCCTGTAATCACAGTGCCCCATAACCCCTGTCATCACAATGCTCCATGACCCTGTCATCAGAATGCTACATGAGCCTGTCATCACATTGTTCCATGGCCTATGTATTCACAATGCTCCATGGACCCTGTAATCACAGTGCTCCATGTTCCCTTTCAACAGAATGTCCCATGACCCCAGTCACCACAAGGTTCCCTGCCCTTGTCATCACAATGCTCCATGACCCTTGGAATCACAATGGTACATGGCCTTGTCATCACAATGTTCCATGCCCTTGTCATCAAAATGCTCGAGAACTCTTGTCATCATAATGCTCCATGCCAAAGTCATCAAAATGCCCTATGACACTTGTCATCACAATGCTCCATGGCCTTTGTCATTACAATGTTCAATGGCCCCTGTCATCACAGTGCTCCATGATACCTTTCATCACAATTCTAGATGACCACTCTCATCACAATGCCCCATGACAGATGTCATCACAATTCGCCATGGTCCTTGTCATTACAATGCTCCATGAACCGTGTCATCACAAGGTTCCAGGACACTTGTCATCACAATGATCCATGATCACTTTCATCACAATGCTCCATGAACCCTGTCATCTCAATGCTCCATAGCCTTTGTATTCACAATGCTCCATGGCCCCTTGTCATCACAGTGCTCCATGACCCCTTTTATCCCAATGCTCCAAGACCGCTGTCATCACAATGCCCTATGACGCCTGCCATCACAAATCTCCAAGGCCTCTCTTACCAAAAAGCTCCATGATCCCTGTCAGCACAATGTTCCATGACACTTTTCATCACAATGCTCCATGACCCCTTTCATCACAATGTTCTCTGCCCATATCATCACAATGCTCCTTGTCACCTTTAATCACAATGCTCCATGCCCTTTCATCACTATGCTCCAGAATTCTTGTCATCGCAATGTTCCTTGACTGTGTCATCAGAATGCTCCATGACACTTGTCATCACAAAGCTCCATGACCCCTGTAATCACAATGATCCATGACTCCTTTCCTCACAGTGCTCCAGTACCATTTTTGTCACAATCGTCCATGCCATTGTCAGCACAATGCTCCTTGAACCCTATCATCAAAATGCTCCATCCCCTTTTCATCACAATGCTCCAGATATCCTATCATTACAATGCTCCATACCCGTGTCAACACAATGTTCCATGACCCCTCTCATCAAAATGCTTTATGAACCTTGTTATCAGAATGTTCCATGACCACTGTCATGAAAATGATCCATGACCGTTGTCATCACAATGCTGCATGATACCTTTCATCCAAATTCTCTGGGACCGCTATCATCACAAAGCTCCCGGACAATTTTCATCACAATGCTCCATGCCCCCTGTCATCACAGTGAACCATAACCCCTGTAATCACAATGCTGCATGACCCTGTCATCACAATGCCCCATGACAGATGTCATCACAATTCGCCATGGTTCTTGTCATCACAATGCTCCATGAACCGTGTCATCACAAGGTTCCAGGACACTTGTCATCACAATGAGCCATGATCACTTTCATCACAATGCTCCATGAAACCTGTCATCTCAATGCTCCATAACCTTTGTATTCACAATGCTCCATGGCCCCTGTAATCACAGTGCTCCATGACCCCTTTCACCACAATGCTCCATGACCCCAGTCATCACAATGTTCTCTGCCCATATCATCACAATGCTCCTTGTCACCTTTTATCACAATGCTCCATGCCCTTTCATCACAATGCTCCAGAATTCTTGTCATCGCAATGTTCCTTGACCGTGTCATCAAAATGCTCCATGACCCTTGTCATCACAAAGCTCCATGACCCCTGTCATCACAATGATCCATGACTCCTTTCCTCACAGTGCTCCAGTACCCTTTTCATCACAATGCTCCATGCCATTGTCAGCACAATGCTCCTTGGACCCTGTCATCAAAATGCTCCATCCCCTTTTCATCACAATGCTCCAGATACCCTATCACTACAATGCTCCATGCCCGTGTCAACACAATACTCCATGAACCCTGTCATCAAAATGCTTTATGAACCTTGTTATCAGAATGTTCCATGACCCCTGTCATCAAAATGATCCATGACCGTTGTCATCAAAATGCTGCATGATACCTTTTATCGCAATTCTCTGTGACCTCTGTCATCACAATGCTCCAAGACAATTTTCATCACAATGCTCCATACCCCTGTCATCACAGTGCCCCATAACACCTGTAATCACAATACTGCCTGGACCCTGTAATAACACTGCTCCATGTTCCCTTTCAACACAATGCTCCATGACCCCTGTCATCACAATGTTCCATGAAAGTTCTCATCAAAATGCTCCATGACCCTGGTCACCACAAGGTTCCCAGCCCTTGTCATCACAATGCTCTATTACCCATGTAATCACAATGGTACATGGCCTTCTCATCACAATGTTCCATGGCCTCTGTCATCACCATGCTCCATGGTCTTTCTCATCACAATGCTCTATGACTCCTGTCAACACAATGCTTGATGACCATTGTCATCACAATTCTCCAAGGCCCCTGTCATCAAAATGCCTCATGGTCTTTGTAATCACAATGCTCAATAACCCCTGTCATCACAATGCTACATGCCGTTGTCATCACAATGCTCCATGGCCACTGTAATCACAATGCTCCATGCCCTTGTCATCACAATGCTCCAGAACACTTGTCATCATAATACTCCATTCCCGTTTCATCCCATTGCTCAATGACCCTTGTCATCAAAATGTTCCTTGGACTTTGTCATCACTGTGCTCCATGATACCTTTAATCAAAACTCTACATGACCACTGTCATCACAATGCAAGATGACAAATGTCATCACAATGCCCCATGACACGTGTCATCACATTTCGCCTTGGCACTTGTCATCTCAATGCTGTAGGAACCGTGTCATCACTAGGTTCCAGGACACTTGTCATCACAGTGATCCATGACCACTTTCATCACAATGCTCGAAGAACTCTGTTATCTCAATGCTCCATTGTCCCGATAATCGCATTGCTCCATTAACACTTTCATCACAATGCTCCTTGACCACTGTCACCATAATGCCCCATGACGTCTCTCATCACTGTGCTCCAAGGCCACTCTCATCAAAATGCTCCATGATCTGTGTCAGCACAATATTGCATGACACTTGTCATCACAATGCTCCATGATCCCTGTAATCACAATGATCCCTGCCAATGTCATCACAATGCTCCATGTCTCCTGTAATCACAATGCTCCATGCCCTTGTCATCAGAAGTCTTCAGAGCTGTTGTCATTATAATGCTCCATGCCAATGTCATCAAAATGCCCCATGACACTTGTCTTCAAAATGATCCATTACCACTTTCATCACAATGCTCCATGACCCCTGTCATCTCAATGCTCCATAGCCTTTGTATTCACAATGCTCCATGGCCCCTGTAATCACAGTGCTCCATGACCCCTTTCACCACAGTGCTCCAAGACCGCTGTCATCACAATTCCCCATCACGCCTGCCATCACAAATCTCCAAGCCCTCTCTTACCAAAAAGCTCCATGATCCCAGTCAGCACAATGTTCCATGACAATTTTCATCACAATGCTCCATGACCCCTGTCATCACAAAGTTCTCTGCCCATATCATCACAATGCTCCTTGTCTCCTTTAATCACGATGCTCCATGGCCTTTCATCACAATGCTCCAGAATTCTTCTCATCGCAATGTTCTTTGACCGTGTCATCACAATGCTCCATGACCTTGTTATCACAAAGCTCCATGACCCCTGTCAGCACAATGATCCATGATTCCTTACCTCACAGTGCTCCAGTACCCTTTTCATCACAATGCTCCATGCCATTGTCAGCACAATGATCTTTGGACCCTGTCATCAAAATGCTCCATCCCCTTTTCATCAGAATGCTCCAGATATCCTATCATTACAATGCTCCATGCCCGTGTCATCATAATGCTACATGCCGTTGTCATCACAATGCTCCATGGCCCCTGTATTCACAATGCTACTGGCCCTTGTCATCACAATGCTCCAGAACACTTGTCATCATAATACTCCATTCCCGTCTCATCCCATTGCTCAATGACACTTGTCATCAAAATGTTCCTTGGCCTTTGTCATCACAGTGCTCCATGATACCTTTAATCAAAACTCTACATGACCACTGTCATCACAATGCAAGATGACCAATGTCATCACAATGCCCCATGACACGTGTCATCACAATTCGCCTTGGCCCTTGTCATCTCAATGCTGTAGGCACCGTGTCATCACTAGGTTCCAGGACAGTTGGCATCACAGTGATCCATGACCACTTTTCAACACAATGCTCCATGACCCCTGTCATCACAAAGTTCTCTGCCCATATCATCACAATGCTCCTTGTCACCTTTTATCACAATGCTCCATGCCCTTTCATCACAATGCTCCAGAATTCTTTTCATCGCAATGTTCCTTGACCGTGTCATCAAAATGCTCCATGAACCTTGTCATCACAAAGGTCCATGACCCCTGTCATCACAATGATCCATGACTCCTTTCCTCACAGTGCTCCAGTACCCTTTTCATCACAATGCTCCATGCCATTGTCAGCACAATGCTCCTTGGACCCTGTCATCAAAATGCTCCATCCCCTTTTCATCACAATGCTCCAGATATCCTATCACTACAATGCTCCATGCCCGTGTCAACACAATACTCCATGACCCCTGTCATCAAAATGCTTTATGAACCTTCTTATCAGAATGTTCCATGACCCCTGTAATCACAATGCTCCATGCCCTTGTCATCACAAGGCTCCAGAACTCTTGTCATCATAATCCTCCATGTCTGTTTCATCACCATGCTCCATGACACTTTTCATAACATTTCTCCATAGCCCCTTTCATTACTGTGCTCCCTAATAACTTTAATCACATTTCTAGATGACCACTGCCATCACAATGCCCCATGACATTGTCATCACAATTCGCCATGACCAATGTCATCACCATGCTCCATGAACTATGTCATCACTGGGTCCCAGGACACTTGTCATCACAATGATCCATTACCACTTTCAGCACAATGCTCCATGACCACTGTCATCTCAATGCTCCATGGCCTTTGTATTCACAATGCTCCATGGCCCCTGTAATCACAGTGCTCCATAACACCTTTCATCATAATGCTCCAAGACCACTGCCATCTCAATGCCCCATGACGCCTGTCATCACAATTCTCCAAGGCCCCTCTCATCACTATGCTCCATGACACTTGTCATCACATTGCTCCATAACACCTGTCATCACAGTGTTCGCTTACCATGTCATCACAATGCTCCATGTCCCCTATAATCACAATGCTCCATGCCTTTTTCCTCACAATGCTGCAGAATTCTTGTCATCACTATGTTCCATGACTGTGTCATCACAATGCTACATGAACCTGGTCATCACAGTTCTCCATGACCTTTGTCATCACAATGCTCTATGTCGCTTTTCATCACAATTCTCAATGACCACTTTAACCACTATGCTCGCTGACCATTTTCATCACATTTCTCTATAGTCATTAAAATTCCCCATGGCCTCTTTCTTCACAATGCTCCATGATGCCTGTCATCACAATGCTCCATGGCTTTTGTTATCACAATGCTGCAGGACCAGTTTCATCACAATACTCCATCCCCCTTGTCATCACGGTGCACAATGAAACCTTTCATTACAATGCTCCATGACACTTGTCATCACAATGCTCCATGGCCTTTATCGTCACAATGCTCCCAGGCACTTTTCATCACGATGTTCCATGAAAACTTTCATCACATTGCTCCATGACCATTTTCATCACAATTGTCCGTACCCTTGTCAACACAATGCTGCATAATCACAGTCATCACAATTCTCCATGACTGCTGTCATCACAATAATCCAGGACAAGTTTCATAACAATGCTTCATGCCCCCAGTCATCACAGTGCTCCATGATACCTTTCATCACAATTCCTAGATGATCATGGTCATCACATTGCCCCATGACACCTGTCATCACAATTCGCTATGACCCTTGTCATCACAATACTCGATGAACCGTGTCATCACAGTGTTCCAGGACACATGTCATCACAATGATCCATGACTACTTTCATCACAATGCTCCAATACACCTGTCATCACAATGCTCCATGGCCCCTGTTTATCATATTGCTCCATGATCTCTTTCATCACAATGCTCCATGACCACTGTCATCACCATGCCTCATGATGCCTGTCATCTCAATGCTCCATGGCCCCTTTCATCACAATGCTCCATGAACCCAGTCATCACAATGTTCCCTGCCCTTTTCATCACAATGCTCCATGGGCCCTGTCTTCACAATGCTCTATGACCTTGTCATCAAAATGCTCCAGAACTCTTGTCATCATAATGCTCCATGCCAATGTCATCAAAATGCCCCATGACACTTGTCATCACAATGCTCCATGGCCTTTGTCATCACAATGTTCCATGGTCCCTGTAATCACAGTGCTCCCTGATACCTTTCATCACAAATCTAGATGACCACTATCACCACAATGCCCCATGACTGATGTCATCACAATTCGCATGGTCCTTGTCATCACAATGCTCCATGAACCGTGTCATCACAAGGTTCCAGGACACTTGTCATCACAATGATCCATGATCACTTTCATCACAATGCTCCTTGAAACCTGTCATCTCAATGCTCCATAGCCTTTGTATTCACAATGCTCCATGGCCCCTGTAATCACAGTGCTCTATGACCCATTTCATCAAAATGCTCCAAGACCGCTGTCATTACAATGCCCCATGAGGCCTGCCATCACAAATCTCCAAGGCCTCTCTTACCAGAAAGCTCCATGATCCCTGTCAGCACAATGTTCCATGACACTTTTCATCACAATGCTCCATGACCCCTGTCATCACAAAGTTCTCTGCCCATATCATCACAATGCTCCTTATCACCTTTAATCACAATGCTCCATGCCCTTTCATCACAATGCTCCAGAATTCTTGTTATCGCAATGATCCTTGACCGTGTCATTACAATGCTCCATGACCCTTGTCATCACAAATCTCCATGACCCCTGTCATCACAATGATCCATGACTCCTTTCCTCACAGTGCTACAGTACCCTTTTCATCACAATGTTCCATGCCATTGTAAGCTCAATGATCTTTGGACCCTGTCATCAAAATGCTCCATCCCCTTTTCATCAGAATGCTCCAGATATCCTATCATTACAATGCTCCATGCCCGTGTCATCACAATGCTCCATGCCGTTGTCATCACAATGCTCCATGGCCCTGTAATCACAATGTTCCATGCCCTTGTCATCACAATGCTCCAGAACAGTTGTCATCATAATACTCCATTCCCGTGTCATCCCATTGCTCAATGACACTTGTCATCAAAATGTTCCTTGGCCTTTGTCATCACAGTGCTCCATGATACCTTTAATCAAAACTCTATATGACCACTGTCATCACAATGCAAGATGACCAATGTCATCACAATGCCCCATGACACGTGTCATCACAATTCGCCTTGGCCCTTGTCATCTCAATGCTGTAGGCACCGTGTCATCACTAGGTTCCAGGACACTTGTCATCACAGTGATCCATGACCACTTTAATCACAATGCTCCAGGAACTCTGTTATCTCAATGCTCCATGGCCTTTGTATTCACAATGCTCCATTGTCCCAATAATCGCGTAGCTCCATGAACACTTTCATCATAATGCTCCTTGACCACTGTCACCTTAATGCCCCATGACGTCTCTCATCACTGTGCTCCAAGGCCACTCTCATCAAAATGCTCCATGATCTGTGTCTGCACAATATTGCATGACACTTGTCATCACAATGCTCCATGATCCTTGTAATCACAATGATCCCTGCCAATGTCATCACAATGATCCATGACAGATGTCATCACAATTCGCCATGGTCTTGTCATTACAATGCTCCATGAACCGTGTCATCACAAGGTTCCAGGACACTTGTCATCACAATGATCCATGATCACATTCATCACAATGCTCCAGGAACCCTGTCATCTCAATGCTCCATAGCCTTTGTATTCACAATGCTCCATGGTCCCTCTCATCACAGTGCTCCTTGACTCCTTTAATCACAATGCTCCAAGACCGCTCTCATCACAATGCCCCATGACGCCTGCCATCACAAGTCTCCAAGGCCTCTCTTACCAAAAATCTCCATGATCCCTGTCAGCACAATGTTCCATGACACTTTTCAGCACAATGCTCCATGACCCCTGTCATCACAAAGTTCTCTGCCCATATCATCACAATTCTCCTTGTCACCTTTAATCACAATGCTCCATTCCCTTTCATCACAATGCTCCTGAATTCTTGTCATCGCAATGTTCCTTGACCGTGTCATCACAATGCTCCATGACCCTTGTCATCACAAAGCTCCATGACCCCTGTCAACATAATGAACCATGACTCCTCTCCTCACAGTGCTCCAGTACCATTTTCATCAAAATGCTCCATGCCATTGTCAGCACAATGCTCCTTGGACACTGTCATCAAAATCCTCCATCCACTTTTCATCACAATGCTCCCGATATCCTGTCACTACAATGCTCCATGCCCGTGTTAACACAATGCTCCATGACCCGTGTCATCAAAATGCTTTATGAACCTTGTTATCAGAATGTTCCATGACCCCTGTCATCAGAATGATCCATGACCATTGTCATCACAATGCTACATAGCCTTGTCATCACAAAGTTCCATGGCCTCTGTCATCACCAAGCTCCATGGTCTTTCTCATCACAATGCTCTATGACCCCTGTCAGCACAATGCTTTATGAAGTTTGTTTTCAAAATGCACCATGACTGCTGTCATCAAAATAATCCATGACCGTTGTCATCACACTGCTGCATGATACCTTTCATCCCGTTTCTCTGTGACCGCTGTCATTAGGATGCTCCAGGACAATATTCATCTCAATGCCCCATGCCCCCTGTAATCACAGTGCCCCATAACCCCTGTCATCACAATGCTCCATGACCCTGTCATCAGAATGCTACATGAGCCTGTCATCACATTGTTCCATGGCCTATGTATTCACAATGCTCCATGGACCCTGTAATCACAGTGCTCCATGTTCCCTTTCAACAGAATGTCCCATGACCCCAGTCACCACAAGGTTCCCTGCCCTTGTCATCACAATGCTCCATGACCCTTGGAATCACAATGGTACCTGGCCTTGTCATCACAATGTTCCATGCCCTTGTCATCAAAATGTTTGAGAACTCTTGTCATCATAATGCTCCATGCCAAAGTCATCAAAATGCCCTATGACACTTGTCATCACAATGCTCCATGGCCTTTGTCATTACAATGTTCAATGGCCCCTGTCATCACAGTGCTCCATGATACCTTTCATCACAATTCTAGATGACCACTGTAATCACAATGCCCCATGACAGATGTCATCACAATTCGCCATGGTCCTTGTCATTACAATGCTCCATGAACCGTGTCATCACAAGGTTCCAGGACACTTGTCATCACAATGATCCATGATCACTTTCATCACAATGCTCCATGAACCCTGTCATCTCAATGCTCCATAGCCTTTGTATTCACAATGCTCCATGGCCCCTTGTCATCACAGTGCTCCATGACCCCTTTTATCCCAATGCTCCAAGACCGCTGTCATCACAATGCCCTATGACGCCTGCCATCACAAATCTCCAAGGCCTCTCTTACCAAAAAGCTCCATGATCCCTGTCAGCACAATGTTCCATGACACTTTTCATCACAATGCTCCATGACCCCTTTCATCACAATGTTCTCTGCCCATATCATCACAATGCTCCTTGTCACCTTTAATCACAATGCTCCATGCCCTTTCATCACTATGCTCCAGAATTCTTGTCATCGCAATGTTCCTTGACTGTGTCATCAGAATGCTCCATGACACTTGTCATCACAAAGCTCCATGACCCCTGTAATCACAATGATCCATGACTCCTTTCCTCACAGTGCTCCAGTACCATTTTTGTCACAATCGTCCAGGCCATTGTCAGCACAATGCTCCTTGAACCCTATCATCAAAATGCTCCATCCCCTTTTCATCACAATGCTCCAGATATCCTATCATTACAATGCTCCATACCCGTGTCAACACAATGTTCCATGACCCCTCTCATCAAAATGCTTTATGAACCTTGTTATCAGAATGTTCCATGACCACTGTCATGAAAATGATCCATGACCGTTGTCATCACAATGCTGCATGATACCTTTCATCCAAATTCTCTGGGACCGCTATCATCACAAAGCTCCCGGACAATTTTCATCACAATGCTCCATGCCCCCTGTCATCACAGTGAACCATAACCCCTGTAATCACAATGCTGCATGACCCTGTCATCACAATGCCCCATGACAGATGTCATCACAATTCGCCATGGTTCTTGTCATCACAATGCTCCATGAACCGTGTCATCACAAGGTTCCAGGACACTTGTCATCACAATGAGCCATGATCACTTTCATCACAATGCTCCATGAAACCTGTCATCTCAATGCTCCATAACCTTTGTATTCACAATGCTCCATGGCCCCTGTAATCACAGTGCTCTATGACCCATTTCATCAAAATGCTCCAAGACCGCTCTCATCACAATGCCCCATGACGCCTGCCATCACAAGTCTCCAAGGCCTCTCTTACCAAAAATCTCCATGATCCCTGTCAGCACAATGTTCCATGACACTTTTCAGCACAATGCTCCATGACCCCTGTCATCACAAAGTTCTCTGCCCATATCATCACAATTCTCCTTGTCTCCTTTAATCACGATGCTCCATGGCCTTTCATCACAATGCTCCAGAATTCTTCTCATCGCAATGTTCTTTGACCGTGTCATCACAATGCTCCATGACCCTTGTTATCACAAAGCTCCATGACCCCTGTCAGCACAATGATCCATGATTCCTTACCTCACAGTGCTCCAGTACCCTTTTCATCACAATGCTCCATGCCATTGTCAGCACAATGATCTTTGGACCCTGTCATCAAAATGCTCCATCCCCTTTTCATCAGAATGCTCCAGATATCCTATCATTACAATGCTCCATGCCCGTGTCATCATAATGCTACATGCCGTTGTCATCACAATGCTCCATGGCCCCTGTATTCACAATGCTACTGGCCCTTGTCATCACAATGCTCCAGAACACTTGTCATCATAATACTCCATTCCCGTCTCATCCCATTGCTCAATGACACTTGTCATCAAAATGTTCCTTGGCCTTTGTCATCACAGTGCTCCATGATACCTTTAATCAAAACTCTACATGACCACTGTCATCACAATGCAAGATGACCAATGTCATCACAATGCCCCATGACACGTGTCATCACAATTCGCCTTGGCCCTTGTCATCTCAATGCTGTAGGCACCGTGTCATCACTAGGTTCCAGGACAGTTGGCATCACAGTGATCCATGACCACTTTTCAACACAATGCTCCATGACCCCTGTCATCACAAAGTTCTCTGCCCATATCATCACAATGCTCCTTGTCACCTTTTATCACAATGCTCCATGCCCTTTCATCACAATGCTCCAGAATTCTTTTCATCGCAATGTTCCTTGACCGTGTCATCAAAATGCTCCATGAACCTTGTCATCACAAAGCTCCATGACCCCTGTCATCACAATGATCCATGACTCCTTTCCTCACAGTGCTCCAGTACCCTTTTCATCACAATGCTCCATGCCATTGTCAGCACAATGCTCCTTGGACCCTGTCATCAAAATGCTCCATCCCCTTTTCATCACAATGCTCCAGATATCCTATCACTACAATGCTCCATGCCCGTGTCAACACAATACTCCATGACCCCTGTCATCAAAATGCTTTATGAACCTTCTTATCAGAATGTTCCATGACCCCTGTAATCACAATGCTCCATGCCCTTGTCATCACAAGGCTCCAGAACTCTTGTCATCATAATCCTCCATGTCTGTTTCATCACCATGCTCCATGACACTTTTCATAACAATGCTCCATAGCCCCTTTCATTACTGTGCTCCCTAATAACTTTAATCACATTTCTAGATGACTACTGCCATCACAATGCCCCATGACATTGTCATCACAATTCGCCATGACCAATGTCATCACCATGCTCCATGAACTATGTCATCACTGGGTCCCAGGACACTTGTCATCACAATGATCCATTACCACTTTCAGCACAATGCTCCATGACCACTGTCATCTCAATGCTCCATGGCCTTTGTATTCACAATGCTCCATGGCCCCTGTAATCACAGTGCTCCATAACACCTTTCATCATAATGCTCCAAGACCACTGCCATCTCAATGCCCCATGACGCCTGTCATCACAATTCTCCAAGGCCCCTCTCATCACTATGCTCCATGACACTTGTCATCACATTGCTCCATAACACCTGTCATCACAGTGTTCGCTTACCATGTCATCACAATGCTCCATGTCCCCTATAATCACAATGCTCCATGCCTTTTTCCTCACAATGCTGCAGAATTCTTGTCATCACTATGTTCCATGACTGTGTCATCACAATGCTACATGAACCTGGTCATCACAGTTCTCCATGACCTTTGTCATCACAATGCTCTATGTCGCTTTTCATCACAATTCTCAATGACCACTTTAACCACTATGCTCGCTGACCATTTTCATCACATTTCTCTATAGTCATTAAAATTCCCCATGGCCTCTTTCTTCACAATGCTCCATGATGCCTGTCATCACAATGCTCCATGGCTTTTGTTATCACAATGCTGCAGGACCAGTTTCATCACAATACTCCATCCCCCTTGTCATCACGGTGCACAATGAAACCTTTCATTACAATGCTCCATGACACTTGTCATCACAATGCTCCATGGCCTTTATCGTCACAATGCTCCCAGGCACTTTTCATCACGATGTTCCATGAAAACTTTCATCACATTGCTCCATGACCATTTTCATCACAATTGTCCGTACCCTTGTCAACACAATGCTGCATAATCACAGTCATCACAATTCTCCATGACTGCTGTCATCACAATAATCCAGGACAAGTTTCATAACAATGCTTCATGCCCCCAGTCATCACAGTGCTCCATGATACCTTTCATCACAATTCCTAGATGATCATGGTCATCACATTGCCCCATGACACCTGTCATCACAATTCGCTATGACCCTTGTCATCACAATACTCGATGAACCGTGTCATCACAGTGTTCCAGGACACATGTCATCACAATGATCCATGACTACTTTCATCACAATGCTCCAATACACCTGTCATCACAATGCTCCATGGCCCCTGTTATCATATTGCTCCATGATCTCTTTCATCACAATGCTCCATGACCACTGTCATCACCATGCCTCATGACGCCTGTCATCTCAATGCTCCATGGCCCCTTTCATCACAATGCTCCATGAACCCAGTCATCACAATGTTCCCTGCACTTTTCATCACAATGCTCCATGGGCCCTGTCATCACAATGCTCTATGCCCTTGTCATCAAAATGCTCCAGAACTCTTGTCATCATAATGCTCCATGCCAATGACATCAAAATGCCCCATGACACTTGTCATCACAATGCTCCATGGCCTTTGTCATCACAATGTTCCATGGTCCCTGTAATCACAGTGCTCCCTGATACTTTTCATCACAATTCTAGATGACCACTGTCACCACAATGCCCCATGACTGATGTCATCACAATTCGCATGGTCCTTGTCATCACAATGCTCCATGAACCGTGTCATCACAAGGTTCCAGGACACTTGTCATCACAATGATCCATGATCACTTTCATCACAATGCTCCTTGAAACCTGTCATCTCAATGCTCCATAGCCTTTGTATTCACAATGCTCCATGGCCCCTGTAATCACAGTGCTCTATGACCCATTTCATCAAAATGCTCCAAGACCGCTGTCATTACAATGCCCCATGAGGCCTGCCATCACAAATCTCCAAGGCCTCTCTTACCAGAAAGCTCCATGATCCCTGTCAGCACAATGTTCCATGACACTTTTCATCACAATGCTCCATGACCCCTGTCATCACAAAGTTCTCTGCCCATATCATCACAATGCTCCTTATCACCTTTAATCACAATGCTCCATGCCCTTTCATCACAATGCTCCAGAATTCTTGTTATCGCAATGATCCTTGACCGTGTCATTACAATGCTCCATGACCCTTGTCATCACAAATCTCCATGACCCCTGTCATCACAATGATCCATGACTCCTTTCCTCACAGTGCTACAGTACCCTTTTCATCACAATGTTCCATGCCATTGTAAGCTCAATGATCTTTGGACCCTGTCATCAAAATGCTACATCCCCTTTTCATCAGAATGCTCCAGATATCCTATCATTACAATGCTCCATGCCCGTGTCATCACAATGCTCCATGCCGTTGTCATCACAATGCTCCATGGCCCTGTAATCACAATGTTCCATGCCCTTGTCATCACAATGCTCCAGAACAGTTGTCATCATAATACTCCATTCCCGTGTCATCCCATTGCTCAATGACACTTGTCATCAAAATGTTCCTTGGCCTTTGTCATCACAGTGCTCCATGATACCTTTAATCAAAACTCTATATGACCACTGTCATCACAATGCAAGATGACCAATGTCATCACAATGCCCCATGACACGTGTCATCACAATTCGCCTTGGCCCTTGTCATCTCAATGCTGTAGGCACCGTGTCATCACTAGGTTCCAGGACACTTGTCATCACAGTGATCCATGACCACTTTAATCACAATGCTCCAGGAACTCTGTTATCTCAATGCTCCATGGCCTTTGTATTCACAATGCTCCATTGTCCCGATAATCGCGTAGCTCCATGAACACTTTCATCATAATGCTCCTTGACCACTGTCACCTTAATGCCCCATGACGTCTCTCATCACTGTGCTCCAAGGCCACTCTCATCAAAATGCTCCATGATCTGTGTCTGCACAATATTGCATGACACTTGTCATCACAATGCTCCATGATCCTTGTAATCACAATGATCCCTGCCAATGTCATCACAATGATCCATGACAGATGTCATCACAATTCGCCATGGTCTTGTCATTACAATGCTCCATGAACCGTGTCATCACAAGGTTCCAGGACACTTGTCATCACAATGATCCATGATCACATTCATCACAATGCTCCAGGAACCCTGTCATCTCAATGCTCCATAGCCTTTGTATTCACAATGCTCCATGGTCCCTCTCATCACAGTGCTCCTTGACTCCTTTAATCACAATGCTCCAAGACCGCTCTCATCACAATTCCCCATGACGCCTGCCATCACAAGTCTCCAAGGCCTCTCTTACCAAAAATCTCCATGATCCCTGTCAGCACAATGTTCCATGACACTTTTCAGCACAATGCTCCATGACCCCTGTCATCACAAAGTTCTCTGCCCATATCATCACAATTCTCCTTGTCACCTTTAATCACAATGCTCCATTCCCTTTCATCACAATGCTCCTGAATTCTTGTCATCGCAATGTTCCTTGACCGTGTCATCACAATGCTCCATGACCCTTGTCATCACAAAGCTCCATGACCCCTGTCAACATAATGAACCATGACTCCTCTCCTCACAGTGCTCCAGTACCATTTTCATCAAAATGCTCCATGCCATTGTCAGCACAATGCTCCTTGGACACTGTCATCAAAATCCTCCATCCACTTTTCATCACAATGCTCCCGATATCCTGTCACTACAATGCTCCATGCCCGTGTTAACACAATGCTCCATGACCCGTGTCATCAAAATGCTTTATGAACCTTGTTATCAGAATGTTCCATGACCCCTGTCATCAGAATGATCCATGACCCTTGTCATCACAATGCTACATAGCCTTGTCATCACAAAGTTCCATGGCCTCTGTCATCACCAAGCTCCATGGTCTTTCTCATCACAATGCTCTATGACCCCTGTCAGCACAATGCTTTATGAAGTTTGTTTTCAAAATGCACCATGACCACTGTCATCAAAATAATCTATGACCGTTGTCATCACACTGCTGCATGATACCTTTCATCCCGTTTCTCTGTGACCGCTGTCATTAGGATGCTCCAGGACAATATTCATCTCAATGCCCCATGCCCCCTGTAATCACAGTGCCCCATAACCCCTGTCATCACAATGCTCCATGACCCTGTCATCAGAATGCTACATGAGCCTGTCATCACATTGTTCCATGGCCTATGTATTCACAATGCTCCATGGACCCTGTAATCACAGTGCTCCATGTTCCCTTTCAACAGAATGTCCCATGACCCCAGTCACCACAAGGTTCCCTGCCCTTGTCATCACAATGCTCCATGACCCTTGGAATCACAATGGTACATGGCCTTGTCATCACAATGTTCCATGCCCTTGTCATCAAAATGCTCGAGAACTCTTGTCATCATAATGCTCCATGCCAAAGTCATCAAAATGCCCTATGACACTTGTCATCACAATGCTCCATGGCCTTTGTCATTACAATGTTCAATGGCCCCTGTCATCACAGTGCTCCATGATACCTTTCATCACAATTCTAGATGACCACTCTCATCACAATGCCCCATGACAGATGTCATCACAATTCGCCATGGTCCTTGTCATTACAATGCTCCATGAACCGTGTCATCACAAGGTTCCAGGACACTTGTCATCACAATGATCCATGATCACTTTCATCACAATGCTCCATGAACCCTGTCATCTCAATGCTCCATAGCCTTTGTATTCACAATGCTCCATGGCCCCTTGTCATCACAGTGCTCCATGACCCCTTTTATCCCAATGCTCCAAGACCGCTGTCATCACAATGCCCTATGACGCCTGCCATCACAAATCTCCAAGGCCTCTCTTACCAAAAAGCTCCATGATCCCTGTCAGCACAATGTTCCATGACACTTTTCATCACAATGCTCCATGACCCCTTTCATCACAATGTTCTCTGCCCATATCATCACAATGCTCCTTGTCACCTTTAATCACAATGCTCCATGCCCTTTCATCACTATGCTCCAGAATTCTTGTCATCGCAATGTTCCTTGACTGTGTCATCAGAATGCTCCATGACACTTGTCATCACAAAGCTCCATGACCCCTGTAATCACAATGATCCATGACTCCTTTCCTCACAGTGCTCCAGTACCATTTTTGTCACAATCGTCCATGCCATTGTCAGCACAATGCTCCTTGAACCCTATCATCAAAATGCTCCATCCCCTTTTCATCACAATGCTCCAGATATCCTATCATTACAATGCTCCATACCCGTGTCAACACAATGTTCCATGACCCCTCTCATCAAAATGCTTTATGAACCTTGTTATCAGAATGTTCCATGACCACTGTCATGAAAATGATCCATGACCGTTGTCATCACAATGCTGCATGATACCTTTCATCCAAATTCTCTGGGACCGCTATCATCACAAAGCTCCCGGACAATTTTCATCACAATGCTCCATGCCCCCTGTCATCACAGTGAACCATAACCCCTGTAATCACAATGCTGCATGACCCTGTCATCACAATGCCCCATGACAGATGTCATCACAATTCGCCATGGTTCTTGTCATCACAATGCTCCATGAACCGTGTCATCACAAGGTTCCAGGACACTTGTCATCACAATGAGCCATGATCACTTTCATCACAATGCTCCATGAAACCTGTCATCTCAATGCTCCATAACCTTTGTATTCACAATGCTCCATGGCCCCTGTAATCACAGTGCTCCATGACCCCTTTCACCACAATGCTCCATGACCCCAGTCATCACAATGTTCTCTGCCCATATCATCACAATGCTCCTTGTCACCTTTTATCACAATGCTCCATGCCCTTTCATCACAATGCTCCAGAATTCTTGTCATCGCAATGTTCCTTGACCGTGTCATCAAAATGCTCCATGACCCTTGTCATCACAAAGCTCCATGACCCCTGTCATCACAATGATCCATGACTCCTTTCCTCACAGTGCTCCAGTACCCTTTTCATCACAATGCTCCATGCCATTGTCAGCACAATGCTCCTTGGACCCTGTCATCAAAATGCTCCATCCCCTTTTCATCACAATGCTCCAGATACCCTATCACTACAATGCTCCATGCCCGTGTCAACACAATACTCCATGAACCCTGTCATCAAAATGCTTTATGAACCTTGTTATCAGAATGTTCCATGACCCCTGTCATCAAAATGATCCATGACCGTTGTCATCAAAATGCTGCATGATACCTTTTATCGCAATTCTCTGTGACCTCTGTCATCACAATGCTCCAAGACAATTTTCATCACAATGCTCCATACCCCTGTCATCACAGTGCCCCATAACACCTGTAATCACAATACTGCCTGGACCCTGTAATAACACTGCTCCATGTTCCCTTTCAACACAATGCTCCATGACCCCTGTCATCACAATGTTCCATGAAAGTTCTCATCAAAATGCTCCATGACCCTGGTCACCACAAGGTTCCCAGCCCTTGTCATCACAATGCTCTATTACCCATGTAATCACAATGGTACATGGCCTTCTCATCACAATGTTCCATGGCCTCTGTCATCACCATGCTCCATGGTCTTTCTCATCACAATGCTCTATGACTCCTGTCAGCACAATGCTTGATGACCATTGTCATCACAATTCTCCAAGGCCCCTGTCATCAAAATGCCTCATGGTCTTTGTAATCACAATGCTCAATAACCCCTGTCATCACAATGCTACATGCCGTTGTCATCACAATGCTCCATGGCCACTGTAATCACAATGCTCCATGCCCTTGTCATCACAATGCTTCAGAACACTTGTCATCATAATACTCCATTCCCGTTTCATCCCATTGCTCAATGACCCTTGTCATCAAAATGTTCCTTGGACTTTGTCATCACTGTGCTCCATGATACCTTTAATCAAAACTCTACATGACCACTGTCATCACAATGCAAGATGACAAATGTCATCACAATGCCCCATGACACGTGTCATCACATTTCGCCTTGGCACTTGTCATCTCAATGCTGTAGGAACCGTGTCATCACTAGGTTCCAGGACACTTGTCATCACAGTGATCCATGACCACTTTCATCACAATGCTCGAAGAACTCTGTTATCTCAATGCTCCATTGTCCCGATAATCGCATTGCTCCATTAACACTTTCATCACAATGCTCCTTGACCACTGTCACCATAATGCCCCATGACGTCTCTCATCACTGTGCTCCAAGGCCACTCTCATCAAAATGCTCCATGATCTGTGTCAGCACAATATTGCATGACACTTGTCATCACAATGCTCCATGATCCCTGTAATCACAATGATCCCTGCCAATGTCATCACAATGCTCCATGTCTCCTGTAATCACAATGCTCCATGCCCTTGTCATCAGAAGTCTTCAGAGCTGTTGTCATTATAATGCTCCATGCCAATGTCATCAAAATGCCCCATGACACTTGTCTTCAAAATGATCCATTACCACTTTCATCACAATGCTCCATGACCCCTGTCATCTCAATGCTCCATAGCCTTTGTATTCACAATGCTCCATGGCCCCTGTAATCACAGTGCTCCATGACCCCTTTCACCACAGTGCTCCAAGACCGCTGTCATCACAATGCCCCATCACGCCTGCCATCACAAATCTCCAAGCCCTCTCTTACCAAAAAGCTCCATGATCCCAGTCAGCACAATGTTCCATGACACTTTTCATCACAATGCTCCATGACCCCTGTCATCACAAAGTTCTCTCCCCATATCATCACAATGCTCCTTGTCTCCTTTAATCACGATGCTCCATGGCCTTTCATCACAATGCTCCAGAATTCTTCTCATCGCAATGTTCTTTGACCGTGTCATCACAATGCTCCATGACCTTGTTATCACAAAGCTCCATGACCCCTGTCAGCACAATGATCCATGATTCCTTACCTCACAGTGCTCCAGTACCCTTTTCATCACAATGCTCCATGCCATTGTCAGCACAATGATCTTTGGACCCTGTCATCAAAATGCTCCATCCCCTTTTCATCAGAATGCTCCAGATATCCTATCATTACAATGCTCCATGCCCGTGTCATCATAATGCTACATGCCGTTGTCATCACAATGCTCCATGGCCCCTGTATTCACAATGCTACTGGCCCTTGTCATCACAATGCTCCAGAACACTTGTCATCATAATACTCCATTCCCGTCTCATCCCATTGCTCAATGACACTTGTCATCAAAATGTTCCTTGGCCTTTGTCATCACAGTGCTCCATGATACCTTTAATCAAAACTCTACATGACCACTGTCATCACAATGCAAGATGACCAATGTCATCACAATGCCCCATGACACGTGTCATCACAATTCGCCTTGGCCCTTGTCATCTCAATGCTGTAGGCACCGTGTCATCACTAGGTTCCAGGACAGTTGGCATCACAGTGATCCATGACCACTTTTCAACACAATGCTCCATGACCCCTGTCATCACAAAGTTCTCTGCCCATATCATCACAATGCTCCTTGTCACCTTTTATCACAATGCTCCATGCCCTTTCATCACAATGCTCCAGAATTCTTTTCATCGCAATGTTCCTTGACCGTGTCATCAAAATGCTCCATGAACCTTGTCATCACAAAGCTCCATGACCCCTGTCATCACAATGATCCATGACTCCTTTCCTCACAGTGCTCCAGTACCCTTTTCATCACAATGCTCCATGCCATTGTCAGCACAATGCTCCTTGGACCCTGTCATCAAAATGCTCCATCCCCTTTTCATCACAATGCTCCAGATATCCTATCACTACAATGCTCCATGCCCGTGTCAACACAATACTCCATGACCCCTGTCATCAAAATGCTTTATGAACCTTCTTATCAGAATGTTCCATGACCCCTGTAATCACAATGCTCCATGCCCTTGTCATCACAAGGCTCCAGAACTCTTGTCATCATAATCCTCCATGTCTGTTTCATCACCATGCTCCATGACACTTT
This sequence comes from Balaenoptera physalus, assembly GCF_965194825.1. Lineage (NCBI taxonomy): Eukaryota > Metazoa > Chordata > Mammalia > Artiodactyla > Balaenopteridae > Balaenoptera > Balaenoptera physalus. The sequence continues at coordinate 20,526,339 of NC_138893.1, read as the reverse complement.
TCATAACATTTCTCCATAGCCCCTTTCATTACTGTGCTCCCTAATAACTTTAATCACATTTCTAGATGACCACTGCCATCACAATGCCCCATGACATTGTCATCACAATTCGCCATGACCAATGTCATCACCATGCTCCATGAACTATGTCATCACTGGGTCCCAGGACACTTGTCATCACAATGATCCATTACCACTTTCAGCACAATGCTCCATGACCACTGTCATCTCAATGCTCCATGGCCTTTGTATTCACAATGCTCCATGGCCCCTGTAATCACAGTGCTCCATAACACCTTTCATCATAATGCTCCAAGACCACTGCCATCTCAATGCCCCATGACGCCTGTCATCACAATTCTCCAAGGCCCCTCTCATCACTATGCTCCATGACACTTGTCATCACATTGCTCCATAACACCTGTCATCACAGTGTTCGCTTACCATGTCATCACAATGCTCCATGTCCCCTATAATCACAATGCTCCATGCCTTTTTCCTCACAATGCTGCAGAATTCTTGTCATCACTATGTTCCATGACTGTGTCATCACAATGCTACATGAACCTGGTCATCACAGTTCTCCATGACCTTTGTCATCACAATGCTCTATGTCGCTTTTCATCACAATTCTCAATGACCACTTTAACCACTATGCTCGCTGACCATTTTCATCACATTTCTCTATAGTCATTAAAATTCCCCATGGCCTCTTTCTTCACAATGCTCCATGATGCCTGTCATCACAATGCTCCATGGCTTTTGTTATCACAATGCTGCAGGACCAGTTTCATCACAATACTCCATCCCCCTTGTCATCACGGTGCACAATGAAACCTTTCATTACAATGCTCCATGACACTTGTCATCACAATGCTCCATGGCCTTTATCGTCACAATGCTCCCAGGCACTTTTCATCACGATGTTCCATGAAAACTTTCATCACATTGCTCCATGACCATTTTCATCACAATTGTCCGTACCCTTGTCAACACAATGCTGCATAATCACAGTCATCACAATTCTCCATGACTGCTGTCATCACAATAATCCAGGACAAGTTTCATAACAATGCTTCATGCCCCCAGTCATCACAGTGCTCCATGATACCTTTCATCACAATTCCTAGATGATCATGGTCATCACATTGCCCCATGACACCTGTCATCACAATTCGCTATGACCCTTGTCATCACAATACTCGATGAACCGTGTCATCACAGTGTTCCAGGACACATGTCATCACAATGATCCATGACTACTTTCATCACAATGCTCCAATACACCTGTCATCACAATGCTCCATGGCCCCTGTTTATCATATTGCTCCATGATCTCTTTCATCACAATGCTCCATGACCACTGTCATCACCATGCCTCATGACGCCTGTCATCTCAATGCTCCATGGCCCCTTTCATCACAATGCTCCATGAACCCAGTCATCACAATGTTCCCTGCCCTTTTCATCACAATGCTCCATGGGCCCTGTCATCACAATGCTCTATGCCCTTGTCATCAAAATGCTCCAGAACTCTTGTCATCATAATGCTCCATGCCAATGTCATCAAAATGCCCCATGACACTTGTCATCACAATGCTCCATGGCCTTTGTCATCACAATGTTCCATGGTCCCTGTAATCACAGTGCTCCCTGATACCTTTCATCACAAATCTAGATGACCACTATCACCACAATGCCCCATGACTGATGTCATCACAATTCGCATGGTCCTTGTCATCACAATGCTCCATGAACCGTGTCATCACAAGGTTCCAGGACACTTGTCATCACAATGATCCATGATCACTTTCATCACAATGCTCCTTGAAACCTGTCATCTCAATGCTCCATAGCCTTTGTATTCACAATGCTCCATGGCCCCTGTAATCACAGTGCTCTATGACCCATTTCATCAAAATGCTCCAAGACCGCTGTCATTACAATGCCCCATGAGGCCTGCCATCACAAATCTCCAAGGCCTCTCTTACCAGAAAGCTCCATGATCCCTGTCAGCACAATGTTCCATGACACTTTTCATCACAATGCTCCATGACCCCTGTCATCACAAAGTTCTCTGCCCATATCATCACAATGCTCCTTATCACCTTTAATCACAATGCTCCATGCCCTTTCATCACAATGCTCCAGAATTCTTGTTATCGCAATGATCCTTGACCGTGTCATTACAATGCTCCATGACCCTTGTCATCACAAATCTCCATGACCCCTGTCATCACAATGATCCATGACTCCTTTCCTCACAGTGCTACAGTACCCTTTTCATCACAATGTTCCATGCCATTGTAAGCTCAATGATCTTTGGACCCTGTCATCAAAATGCTCCATCCCCTTTTCATCAGAATGCTCCAGATATCCTATCATTACAATGCTCCATGCCCGTGTCATCACAATGCTCCATGCCGTTGTCATCACAATGCTCCATGGCCCTGTAATCACAATGTTCCATGCCCTTTTCATCACAATGCTCCAGAACAGTTGTCATCATAATACTCCATTCCCGTGTCATCCCATTGCTCAATGACACTTGTCATCAAAATGTTCCTTGGCCTTTGTCATCACAGTGCTCCATGATACCTTTAATCAAAACTCTATATGACCACTGTCATCACAATGCAAGATGACCAATGTCATCACAATGCCCCATGACACGTGTCATCACAATTCGCCTTGGCCCTTGTCATCTCAATGCTGTAGGCACCGTGTCATCACTAGGTTCCAGGACACTTGTCATGACAGTGATCCATGACCACTTTAATCACAATGCTCCAGGAACTCTGTTATCTCAATGCTCCATGGCCTTTGTATTCACAATGCTCCATTGTCCCGATAATCGCGTAGCTCCATGAACACTTTCATCATAATGCTCCTTGACCACTGTCACCTTAATGCCCCATGACGTCTCTCATCACTGTGCTCCAAGGCCACTCTCATCAAAATGCTCCATGATCTGTGTCTGCACAATATTGCATGACACTTGTCATCACAATGCTCCATGATCCTTGTAATCACAATGATCCCTGCCAATGTCATCACAATGATCCATGACAGATGTCATCACAATTCGCCATGGTCTTGTCATTACAATGCTCCATGAACCGTGTCATCTCAAGGTTCCAGGACACTTGTCATCACAATGATCCATGATCACATTCATCACAATGCTCCAGGAACCCTGTCATCTCAATGCTCCATAGCCTTTGTATTCACAATGCTCCATGGTCCCTCTCATCACAGTGCTCCTTGACTCCTTTAATCACAATGCTCCAAGACCGCTCTCATCACAATGCCCCATGACGCCTGCCATCACAAGTCTCCAAGGCCTCTCTTACCAAAAATCTCCATGATCCCTGTCAGCACAATGTTCCATGACACTTTTCAGCACAATGCTCCATGACCCCTGTCATCACAAAGTTCTCTGCCCATATCATCACAATTCTCCTTGTCAACTTTAATCACAATGCTCCATTCCCTTTCATCACAATGCTCCTGAATTCTTGTCATCGCAATGTTCCTTGACCGTGTCATCACAATGCTCCATGACCCTTGTCATCACAAAGCTCCATGACCACTGTCAACATAATGAACCATGACTCCTCTCCTCACAGTGCTCCAGTACCATTTTCATCAAAATGCTCCATGCCATTGTCAGCGCAATGCTCCTTGGACACTGTCATCAAAATCCTCCATCCACTTTTCATCACAATGCTCCCGATATCCTGTCACTACAATGCTCCATGCCCGTGTCAACACAATGCTCCATGACCCGTGTCATCAAAATGCTTTATGAACCTTGTTATCAGAATGTTCCATGACCCCTGTCATCAGAATGATCCATGACCATTGTCATCACAATGCTACATAGCCTTGTCATCACAAAGTTCCATGGCCTCTGTCATCACCAAGCTCCATGGTCTTTCTCATCACAATGCTCTATGACCCCTGTCAGCACAATGCTTTATGAAGTTTGTTTTCAAAATGCACCATGACTGCTGTCATCAAAATAATCCATGACCGTTGTCATCACACTGCTGCATGATACCTTTCATCCCGTTTCTCTGTGACCGCTGTCATTAGGATGCTCCAGGACAATATTCATCTCAATGCCCCATGCCCCCTGTAATCACAGTGCCCCATAACCCCTGTCATCACAATGCTCCATGACCCTGTCATCAGAATGCTACATGAGCCTGTCATCACATTGTTCCATGGCCTATGTATTCACAATGCTCCATGGACCCTGTAATCACAGTGCTCCATGTTCCCTTTCAACAGAATGTCCCATGACCCCAGTCACCACAAGGTTCCCTGCCCTTGTCATCACAATGCTCCATGACCCTTGGAATCACAATGGTACATGGCCTTGTCATCACAATGTTCCATGCCCTTGTCATCAAAATGCTTGAGAACTCTTGTCATCATAATGCTCCATGCCAAAGTCATCAAAATGCCCTATGACACTTGTCATCACAATGCTCCATGGCCTTTGTCATTACAATGTTCAATGGCCCCTGTCATCACAGTGCTCCATGATACCTTTCATCACAATTCTAGATGACCACTGTAATCACAATGCCCCATGACAGATGTCATCACAATTCGCCATGGTCCTTGTCATTACAATGCTCCATGAACCGTGTCATCACAAGGTTCCAGGACACTTGTCATCACAATGATCCATGATCACTTTCATCACAATGCTCCATGAACCCTGTCATCTCAATGCTCCATAGCCTTTGTATTCACAATGCTCCATGGCCCCTTGTCATCACAGTGCTCCATGACCCCTTTTATCCCAATGCTCCAAGACCGCTGTCATCACAATGCCCTATGACGCCTGCCATCACAAATCTCCAAGGCCTCTCTTACCAAAAAGCTCCATGATCCCTGTCAGCACAATGTTCCATGACACTTTTCATCACAATGCTCCATGACCCCTTTCATCACAATGTTCTCTGCCCATATCATCACAATGCTCCTTGTCACCTTTAATCACAATGCTCCATGCCCTTTCATCACTATGCTCCAGAATTCTTGTCATCGCAATGTTCCTTGACTGTGTCATCAGAATGCTCCATGACACTTGTCATCACAAAGCTCCATGACCCCTGTAATCACAATGATCCATGACTCCTTTCCTCACAGTGCTCCAGTACCATTTTTGTCACAATCGTCCATGCCATTGTCAGCACAATGCTCCTTGAACCCTATCATCAAAATGCTCCATCCCCTTTTCATCACAATGCTCCAGATATCCTATCATTACAATGCTCCATACCCGTGTCAACACAATGTTCCATGACCCCTCTCATCAAAATGCTTTATGAACCTTGTTATCAGAATGTTCCATGACCACTGTCATGAAAATGATCCATGACCGTTGTCATCACAATGCTGCATGATACCTTTCATCCAAATTCTCTGGGACCGCTATCATCACAAAGCTCCCGGACAATTTTCATCACAATGCTCCATGCCCCCTGTCATCACAGTGAACCATAACCCCTGTAATCACAATGCTGCATGACCCTGTCATCACAATGCCCCATGACAGATGTCATCACAATTCGCCATGGTTCTTGTCATCACAATGCTCCATGAACCGTGTCATCACAAGGTTCCAGGACACTTGTCATCACAATGAGCCATGATCACTTTCATCACAATGCTCCATGAAACCTGTCATCTCAATGCTCCATAACCTTTGTATTCACAATGCTCCATGGCCCCTGTAATCACAGTGCTCTATGACCCATTTCATCAAAATGCTCCAAGACCGCTCTCATCACAATGCCCCATGACGCCTGCCATCACAAGTCTCCAAGGCCTCTCTTACCAAAAATCTCCATGATCCCTGTCAGCACAATGTTCCATGACACTTTTCAGCACAATGCTCCATGACCACTGTCATCACAAAGTTCTCTGCCCATATCATCACAATGCTCCTTGTCTCCTTTAATCACGATGCTCCATGGCCTTTCATCACAATGCTCCAGAATTCTTCTCATCGCAATGTTCTTTGACCGTGTCATCACAATGCTCCATGACCCTTGTTATCACAAAGCTCCATGACCCCTGTCAGCACAATGATCCATGATTCCTTACCTCACAGTGCTCCAGTACCCTTTTCATCACAATGCTCCATGCCATTGTCAGCACAATGATCTTTGGACCCTGTCATCAAAATGCTCCATCCCCTTTTCATCAGAATGCTCCAGATATCCTATCATTACAATGCTCCATGCCCGTGTCATCATAATGCTACATGCCGTTGTCATCACAATGCTCCATGGCCCCTGTATTCACAATGCTACTGGCCCTTGTCATCACAATGCTCCAGAACACTTGTCATCATAATACTCCATTCCCGTCTCATCCCATTGCTCAATGACACTTGTCATCAAAATGTTCCTTGGCCTTTGTCATCACAGTGCTCCATGATACCTTTAATCAAAACTCTACATGACCACTGTCATCACAATGCAAGATGACCAATGTCATCACAATGCCCCATGACACGTGTCATCACAATTCGCCTTGGCCCTTGTCATCTCAATGCTGTAGGCACCGTGTCATCACTAGGTTCCAGGACAGTTGGGATCACAGTGATCCATGACCACTTTTCAACACAATGCTCCATGACCCCTGTCATCACAAAGTTCTCTGCCCATATCATCACAATGCTCCTTGTCACCTTTTATCACAATGCTCCATGCCCTTTCATCACAATGCTCCAGAATTCTTTTCATCGCAATGTTCCTTGACCGTGTCATCAAAATGCTCCATGAACCTTGTCATCACAAAGCTCCATGACCCCTGTCATCACAATGATCCATGACTCCTTTCCTCACAGTGCTCCAGTACCCTTTTCATCACAATGCTCCATGCCATTGTCAGCACAATGCTCCTTGGACCCTGTCATCAAAATGCTCCATCCCCTTTTCATCACAATGCTCCAGATATCCTATCACTACAATGCTCCATGCCCGTGTCAACACAATACTCCATGACCCCTGTCATCAAAATGCTTTATGAACCTTCTTATCAGAATGTTCCATGACCCCTGTAATCACAATGCTCCATGCCCTTGTCATCACAAGGCTCCAGAACTCTTGTCATCATAATCCTCCATGTCTGTTTCATCACCATGCTCCATGACACTTTTCATAACAATGCTCCATAGCCCCTTTCATTACTGTGCTCCCTAATAACTTTAATCACATTTCTAGATGACTACTGCCATCACAATGCCCCATGACATTGTCATCACAATTCGCCATGACCAATGTCATCACCATGCTCCATGAACTATGTCATCACTGGGTCCCAGGACACTTGTCATCACAATGATCCATTACCACTTTCAGCACAATGCTCCATGACCACTGTCATCTCAATGCTCCATGGCCTTTGTATTCACAATGCTCCATGGCCCCTGTAATCACAGTGCTCCATAACACCTTTCATCATAATGCTCCAAGACCACTGCCATCTCAATGCCCCATGACGCCTGTCATCACAATTCTCCAAGGCCCCTCTCATCACTATGCTCCATGACACTTGTCATCACATTGCTCCATAACACCTGTCATCACAGTGTTCGCTTACCATGTCATCACAATGCTCCATGTCCCCTATAATCACAATGCTCCATGCCTTTTTCCTCACAATGCTGCAGAATTCTTGTCATCACTATGTTCCATGACTGTGTCATCACAATGCTACATGAACCTGGTCATCACAGTTCTCCATGACCTTTGTCATCACAATGCTCTATGTCGCTTTTCATCACAATTCTCAATGACCACTTTAACCACTATGCTCGCTGACCATTTTCATCACATTTCTCTATAGTCATTAAAATTCCCCATGGCCTCTTTCTTCACAATGCTCCATGATGCCTGTCATCACAATGCTCCATGGCTTTTGTTATCACAATGCTGCAGGACCAGTTTCATCACAATACTCCATCCCCCTTGTCATCACGGTGCACAATGAAACCTTTCATTACAATGCTCCATGACACTTGTCATCACAATGCTCCATGGCCTTTATCGTCACAATGCTCCCAGGCACTTTTCATCACGATGTTCCATGAAAACTTTCATCACATTGCTCCATGACCATTTTCATCACAATTGTCCGTACCCTTGTCAACACAATGCTGCATAATCACAGTCATCACAATTCTCCATGACTGCTGTCATCACAATAATCCAGGACAAGTTTCATAACAATGCTTCATGCCCCCAGTCATCACAGTGCTCCATGATACCTTTCATCACAATTCCTAGCTGATCAAGGTTCATCACATTGCCCCATGACACCTGTCATCACAATTCGCTATGACCCTTGTCATCACAATACTCGATGAACCGTGTCATCACAGTGTTCCAGGACACATGTCATCACAATGATCCATGACTACTTTCATCACAATGCTCCAATACACCTGTCATCACAATGCTCCATGGCCCCTGTTATCATATTGCTCCATGATCTCTTTCATCACAATGCTCCATGACCACTGTCATCACCATGCCTCATGACGCCTGTCATCTCAATGCTCCATGGCCCCTTTCATCACAATGCTCCATGAACCCAGTCATCACAATGTTCCCTGCACTTTTCATCACAATGCTCCATGGGCCCTGTCATCACAATGCTCTATGCCCTTGTCATCAAAATGCTCCAGAACTCTTGTCATCATAATGCTCCATGCCAATGACATCAAAATGCCCCATGACACTTGTCATCACAATGCTCCATGGCCTTTGTCATCACAATGTTCCATGGTCCCTGTAATCACAGTGCTCCCTGATACCTTTCATCACAATTCTAGATGACCACTGTCACCACAATGCCCCATGACTGATGTCATCACAATTCGCATGGTCCTTGTCATCACAATGCTCCATGAACCGTGTCATCACAAGGTTCCAGGACACTTGTCATCACAATGATCCATGATCACTTTCATCACAATGCTCCTTGAAACCTGTCATCTCAATGCTCCAAAGCCTTTGTATTCACAATGCTCCATGGCCCCTGTAATCACAGTGCTCTATGACCCATTTCATCAAAATGCTCCAAGACCGCTGTCATTACAATGCCCCATGAGGCCTGCCATCACAAATCTCCAAGGCCTCTCTTACCAGAAAGCTCCATGATCCCTGTCAGCACAATGTTCCATGACACTTTTCATCACAATGCTCCATGACCCCTGTCATCACAAAGTTCTCTGCCCATATCATCACAATGCTCCTTATCACCTTTAATCACAATGCTCCATGCCCTTTCATCACAATGCTCCAGAATTCTTGTTATCGCAATGATCCTTGACCGTGTCATTACAATGCTCCATGACCCTTGTCATCACAAATCTCCATGACCCCTGTCATCACAATGATCCATGACTCCTTTCCTCACAGTGCTACAGTACCCTTTTCATCACAATGTTCCATGCCATTGTAAGCTCAATGATCTTTGGACCCTGTCATCAAAATGCTCCATCCCCTTTTCATCAGAATGCTCCAGATATCCTATCATTACAATGCTCCATGCCCGTGTCATCACAATGCTCCATGCCGTTGTCATCACAATGCTCCATGGCCCTGTAATCACAATGTTCCATGCCCTTGTCATCACAATGCTCCAGAACAGTTGTCATCATAATACTCCATTCCCGTGTCATCCCATTGCTCAATGACACTTGTCATCAAAATGTTCCTTGGCCTTTGTCATCACAGTGCTCCATGATACCTTTAATCAAAACTCTATATGACCACTGTCATCACAATGCAAGATGACCAATGTCATCACAATGCCCCATGACACGTGTCATCACAATTCGCCTTGGCCCTTGTCATCTCAATGCTGTAGGCACCGTGTCATCACTAGGTTCCAGGACACTTGTCATCACAGTGATCCATGACCACTTTAATCACAATGCTCCAGGAACTCTGTTATCTCAATGCTCCATGGCCTTTGTATTCACAATGCTCCATTGTCCCGATAATCGCGTAGCTCCATGAACACTTTCATCATAATGCTCCTTGACCACTGTCACCTTAATGCCCCATGACGTCTCTCATCACTGTGCTCCAAGGCCACTCTCATCAAAATGCTCCATGATCTGTGTCTGCACAATATTGCATGACACTTGTCATCACAATGCTCCATGATCCTTGTAATCACAATGATCCCTGCCAATGTCATCACAATGATCCATGACAGATGTCATCACAATTCGCCATGGTCTTGTCATTACAATGCTCCATGAACCGTGTCATCACAAGGTTCCAGGACACTTGTCATCACAATGATCCATGATCACATTCATCACAATGCTCCAGGAACCCTGTCATCTCAATGCTCCATAGCCTTTGTATTCACAATGCTCCATGGTCCCTCTCATCACAGTGCTCCTTGACTCCTTTAATCACAATGCTCCAAGACCGCTCTCATCACAATGCCCCATGACGCCTGCCATCACAAGTCTCCAAGGCCTCTCTTACCAAAAATCTCCATGATCCCTGTCAGCACAATGTTCCATGACACTTTTCAGCACAATGCTCCATGACCCCTGTCATCACAAAGTTCTCTGCCCATATCATCACAATTCTCCTTGTCACCTTTAATCACAATGCTCCATTCCCTTTCATCACAATGCTCCTGAATTCTTGTCATCGCAATGTTCCTTGACCGTGTCATCACAATGCTCCATGACCCTTGTCATCACAAAGCTCCATGACCCCTGTCAACATAATGAACCATGACTCCTCTCCTCACAGTGCTCCAGTACCATTTTCATCAAAATGCTCCATGCCATTGTCAGCACAATGCTCCTTGGACACTGTCATCAAAATCCTCCATCCACTTTTCATCACAATGCTCCCGATATCCTGTCACTACAATGCTCCATGCCCGTGTTAACACAATGCTCCATGACCCGTGTCATCAAAATGCTTTATGAACCTTGTTATCAGAATGTTCCATGACCCCTGTCATCAGAATGATCCATGACCCTTGTCATCACAATGCTACATAGCCTTGTCATCACAAAGTTCCATGGCCTCTGTCATCACCAAGCTCCATGGTCTTTCTCATCACAATGCTCTATGACCCCTGTCAGCACAATGCTTTATGAAGTTTGTTTTCAAAATGCACCATGAACGCTGTCATCAAAATAATCTATGACCGTTGTCATCACACTGCTGCATGATACCTTTCATCCCGTTTCTCTGTGACCGCTGTCATTAGGATGCTCCAGGACAATATTCATCTCAATGCCCCATGCCCCCTGTAATCACAGTGCCCCATAACCCCTGTCATCACAATGCTCCATGACCCTGTCATCAGAATGCTACATGAGCCTGTCATCACATTGTTCCATGGCCTATGTATTCACAATGCTCCATGGACCCTGTAATCACAGTGCTCCATGTTCCCTTTCAACAGAATGTCCCATGACCCCAGTCACCACAAGGTTCCCTGCCCTTGTCATCACAATGCTCCATGACCCTTGGAATCACAATGGTACATGGCCTTGTCATCACAATGTTCCATGCCCTTGTCATCAAAATGCTCGAGAACTCTTGTCATCATAATGCTCCATGCCAAAGTCATCAAAATGCCCTATGACACTTGTCATCACAATGCTCCATGGCCTTTGTCATTACAATGTTCAATGGCCCCTGTCATCACAGTGCTCCATGATACCTTTCATCACAATTCTAGATGACCACTCTCATCACAATGCCCCATGACAGATGTCATCACAATTCGCCATGGTCCTTGTCATTACAATGCTCCATGAACCGTGTCATCACAAGGTTCCAGGACACTTGTCATCACAATGATCCATGATCACTTTCATCACAATGCTCCATGAACCCTGTCATCTCAATGCTCCATAGCCTTTGTATTCACAATGCTCCATGGCCCCTTGTCATCACAGTGCTCCATGACCCCTTTTATCCCAATGCTCCAAGACCGCTGTCATCACAATGCCCTATGACGCCTGCCATCACAAATCTCCAAGGCTTCTCTTACCAAAAAGCTCCATGATCCCTGTCAGCACAATGTTCCATGACACTTTTCATCACAATGCTCCATGACCCCTTTCATCACAATGTTCTCTGCCCATATCATCACAATGCTCCTTGTCACCTTTAATCACAATGCTCCATGCCCTTTCATCACTATGCTCCAGAATTCTTGTCATCGCAATGTTCCTTGACTGAGTCATCAGAATGCTCCATGACACTTGTCATCACAAAGCTCCATGACCCCTGTAATCACAATGATCCATGACTCCTTTCCTCACAGTGCTCCAGTACCATTTTTGTCACAATCGTCCATGCCATTGTCAGCACAATGCTCCTTGAACCCTATCATCAAAATGCTCCATCCCCTTTTCATCACAATGCTCCAGATATCCTATCATTACAATGCTCCATACCCGTGTCAACACAATGTTCCATGACCCCTCTCATCAAAATGCTTTATGAACCTTGTTATCAGAATGTTCCATGACCACTGTCATGAAAATGATCCATGACCGTTGTCATCACAATGCTGCATGATACCTTTCATCCAAATTCTCTGGGACCGCTATCATCACAAAGCTCCCGGACAATTTTCATCACAATGCTCCATGCCCCCTGTCATCACAGTGAACCATAACCCCTGTAATCACAATGCTGCATGACCCTGTCATCACAATGCCCCATGACAGATGTCATCACAATTCGCCATGGTTCTTGTCATCACAATGCTCCATGAACCGTGTCATCACAAGGTTCCAGGACACTTGTCATCACAATGAGCCATGATCACTTTCATCACAATGCTCCATGAAACCTGTCATCTCAATGCTCCATAACCTTTGTATTCACAATGCTCCATGGCCCCTGTAATCACAGTGCTCCATGACCCCTTTCACCACAATGCTCCATGACCCCAGTCATCACAATGTTCTCTGCCCATATCATCACAATGCTCCTTGTCACCTTTTATCACAATGCTCCATGCCCTTTCATCACAATGCTCCAGAATTCTTGTCATCGCAATGTTCCTTGACCGTGTCATCAAAATGCTCCATGACCCTTGTCATCACAAAGCTCCATGACCCCTGTCATCACAATGATCCATGACTCCTTTCCTCACAGTGCTCCAGTACCCTTTTCATCACAATGCTCCATGCCATTGTCAGCACAATGCTCCTTGGACCCTGTCATCAAAATGCTCCATCCCCTTTTCATCACAATGCTCCAGATATCCTATCACTACAATGCTCCATGCCCGTGTCAACACAATACTCCATGAACCCTGTCATCAAAATGCTTTATGAACCTTGTTATCAGAATGTTCCATGACCCCTGTCATCAAAATGATCCATGACCGTTGTCATCAAAATGCTGCATGATACCTTTTATCGCAATTCTCTGTGACCTCTGTCATCACAATGCTCCAAGACAATTTTCATCACAATGCTCCATACCCCTGTCATCACAGTGCCCCATAACACCTGTAATCACAATACTGCCTGGACCCTGTAATAACACTGCTCCATGTTCCCTTTCAACACAATGCTCCATGACCCCTGTCATCACAATGTTCCATGAAAGTTCTCATCAAAATGCTCCATGACCCTGGTCACCACAAGGTTCCCAGCCCTTGTCATCACAATGCTCTATTACCCATGTAATCACAATGGTACATGGCCTTCTCATCACAATGTTCCATGGCCTCTGTCATCACCATGCTCCATGGTCTTTCTCATCACAATGCTCTATGACTCCTGTCAACACAATGCTTGATGACCATTGTCATCACAATTCTCCAAGGCCCCTGTCATCAAAATGCCTCATGGTCTTTGTAATCACAATGCTCAATAACCCCTGTCATCACAATGCTACATGCCGTTGTCATCACAATGCTCCATGGCCACTGTAATCACAATGCTCCATGCCCTTGTCATCACAATGCTCCAGAACACTTGTCATCATAATACTCCATTCCCGTTTCATCCCATTGCTCAATGACCCTTGTCATCAAAATGTTCCTTGGACTTTGTCATCACTGTGCTCCATGATACCTTTAATCAAAACTCTACAGGACCACTGTCATCACAATGCAAGATGACAAATGTCATCACAATGCCCCATGACACGTGTCATCACATTTCGCCTTGGCACTTGTCATCTCAATGCTGTAGGAACCGTGTCATCACTAGGTTCCAGGACACTTGTCATCACAGTGATCCATGACCACTTTCATCACAATGCTCGAAGAACTCTGTTATCTCAATGCTCCATTGTCCCGATAATCGCATTGCTCCATTAACACTTTCATCACAATGCTCCTTGACCACTGTCACCATAATGCCCCATGACGTCTCTCATCACTGTGCTCCAAGGCCACTCTCATCAAAATGCTCCATGATCTGTGTCAGCACAATATTGCATGACACTTGTCATCACAATGCTCCATGATCCCTGTAATCACAATGATCCCTGCCAATGTCATCACAATGCTCCATGTCTCCTGTAATCACAATGCTCCATGCCCTTGTCATCAGAAGTCTTCAGAGCTCTTGTCATTATAATGCTCCATGCCAATGTCATCAAAATGCCCCATGACACTTGTCTTCAAAATGATCCATTACCACTTTCATCACAATGCTCCATGACCCCTGTCATCTCAATGCTCCATAGCCTTTGTATTCACAATGCTCCATGGCCCCTGTAATCACAGTGCTCCATGACCCCTTTCACCACAGTGCTCCAAGACCGCTGTCATCACAATGCCCCATCACGCCTGCCATCACAAATCTCCAAGCCCTCTCTTACCAAAAATCTCCATGATCCCAGTCAGCACAATGTTCCATGACACTTTTCATCACAATGCTCCATGACCCCTGTCATCACAAAGTTCTCTGCCCATATCATCACAATGCTCCTTGTCTCCTTTAATCACGATGCTCCATGGCCTTTCATCACAATGCTCCAGAATTCTTCTCATCGCAATGTTCTTTGACCGTGTCATCACAATGCTCCATGACCCTTGTTATCACAAAGCTCCATGACCCCTGTCAGCACAATGATCCATGACTCCTTACCTCACAGTGCTCCAGTACCCTTTTCATCACAATGCTCCATGCCATTGTCAGCACAATGATCTTTGGACCCTGTCATCAAAATGCTCCATCCCCTTTTCATCAGAATGCTCCAGATATCCTATCATTACAATGCTCCATGCCCATGTCATCATAATGCTACATGCCGTTGTCATCACAATGCTCCATGGCCCCTGTATTCACAATGCTACTGGCCCTTGTCATCACAATGCTCCAGAACACTTGTCATCATAATACTCCATTCCCGTCTCATCCCATTGCTCAATGACACTTGTCATCAAAATGTTCCTTGGCCTTTGTCATCACAGTGCTCCATGATACCTTTAATCAAAACTCTACATGACCACTGTCATCACAATGCAAGATGACCAATGTCATCACAATGCCCCATGACACGTGTCATCACAATTCGCCTTGGCCCTTGTCATCTCAATGCTGTAGGCACCGTGTCATCACTAGGTTCCAGGACAGTTGGCATCACAGTGATCCATGACCACTTTAATCACAATGCTCCATGACCCCTGTCATCACAAAGTTCTCTGCCCATATCATCACAATGCTCCTTGTCACCTTTTATCACAATGCTCCATGCCCTTTCATCACAATGCTCCAGAATTCTTTTCATCGCAATGTTCCTTGACCGTGTCATCAAAATGCTCCATGAACCTTGTCATCACAAAGCTCCATGACCCCTGTCATCACAATGATCCATGACTCCTTTCCTCACAGTGCTCCAGTACCCTTTTCATCACAATGCTCCATGCCATTGTCAGCACAATGCTCCTTGGACCCTGTCATCAAAATGCTCCATCCCCTTTTCATCACAATGCTCCAGATATCCTATCACTACAATGCTCCATGCCCGTGTCAACACAATACTCCATGACCCCTGTCATCAAAATGCTTTATGAACCTTCTTATCAGAATGTTCCATGACCCCTGTAATCACAATGCTCCATGCCCTTGTCATCACAAGGCTCCAGAACTCTTGTCATCATAATCCTCCATGTCTGTTTCATCACCATGCTCCATGACACTTTTCATAACAATGCTCCATAGCCCCTTTCATTACTGTGCTCCCTAATAACTTTAATCACATTTCTAGATGACTACTGCCATCACAATGCCCCATGACATTGTCATCACAATTCGCCATGACCAATGTCATCACCATGCTCCATGAACTATGTCATCACTGGGTCCCAGGACACTTGTCATCACAATGATCCATTACCACTTTCAGCACAATGCTCCATGACCACTGTCATCTCAATGCTCCATGGCCTTTGTATTCACAATGCTCCATGGCCCCTGTAATCACAGTGCTCCATAACACCTTTCATCATAATGCTCCAAGACCACTGCCATCTCAATGCCCCATGACGCCTGTCATCACAATTCTCCAAGGCCCCTCTCATCACTATGCTCCATGACACTTGTCATCACATTGCTCCATAACACCTGTCATCACAGTGTTCGCTTACCATGTCATCACAATGCTCCATGTCCCCTATAATCACAATGCTCCATGCCTTTTTCCTCACAATGCTGCAGAATTCTTGTCATCACTATGTTCCATGACTGTGTCATCACAATGCTACATGAACCTGGTCATCACAGTTCTCCATGACCTTTGTCATCACAATGCTCTATGTCGCTTTTCATCACAATTCTCAATGACCACTTTAACCACTATGCTCGCTGACCATTTTCATCACATTTCTCTATAGTCATTAAAATTCCCCATGGCCTCTTTCTTCACAATGCTCCATGATGCCTGTCATCACAATGCTCCATGGCTTTTGTTATCACAATGCTGCAGGACCAGTTTCATCACAATACTCCATCCCCCTTGTCATCACGGTGCACAATGAAACCTTTCATTACAATGCTCCATGACACTTGTCATCACAATGCTCCATGGCCTTTATCGTCACAATGCTCCCAGGCACTTTTCATCACGATGTTCCATGAAAACTTTCATCACATTGCTCCATGACCATTTTCATCACAATTGTCCGTACCCTTGTCAACACAATGCTGCATAATCACAGTCATCACAATTCTCCATGACTGCTGTCATCACAATAATCCAGGACAAGTTTCATAACAATGCTTCATGCCCCCAGTCATCACAGTGCTCCATGATACCTTTCATCACAATTCCTAGATGATCATGGTCATCACATTGCCCCATGACACCTGTCATCACAATTCGCTATGACCCTTGTCATCACAATACTCGATGAACCGTGTCATCACAGTGTTCCAGGACACATGTCATCACAATGATCCATGACTACTTTCATCACAATGCTCCAATACACCTGTCATCACAATGCTCCATGGCCCCTGTTTATCATATTGCTCCATGATCTCTTTCATCACAATGCTCCATGACCACTGTCATCACCATGCCTCATGACGCCTGTCATCTCAATGCTCCATGGCCCCTTTCATCACAATGCTCCATGAACCCAGTCATCACAATGTTCCCTGCCCTTTTCATCACAATGCTCCATGGGCCCTGTCATCACAATGCTCTATGCCCTTGTCATCAAAATGCTCCAGAACTCTTGTCATCATAATGCTCCATGCCAATGTCATCAAAATGCCCCATGACACTTGTCATCACAATGCTCCATGGCCTTTGTCATCACAATGTTCCATGGTCCCTGTAATCACAGTGCTCCCTGATACCTTTCATCACAAATCTAGATGACCACTATCACCACAATGCCCCATGACTGATGTCATCACAATTCGCATGGTCCTTGTCATCACAATGCTCCATGAACCGTGTCATCACAAGGTTCCAGGACACTTGTCATCACAATGATCCATGATCACTTTCATCACAATGCTCCTTGAAACCTGTCATCTCAATGCTCCATAGCCTTTGTATTCACAATGCTCCATGGCCCCTGTAATCACAGTGCTCTATGACCCATTTCATCAAAATGCTCCAAGACCGCTGTCATTACAATGCCCCATGAGGCCTGCCATCACAAATCTCCAAGGCCTCTCTTACCAGAAAGCTCCATGATCCCTGTCAGCACAATGTTCCATGACACTTTTCATCACAATGCTCCATGACCCCTGTCATCACAAAGTTCTCTGCCCATATCATCACAATGCTCCTTATCACCTTTAATCACAATGCTCCATGCCCTTTCATCACAATGCTCCAGAATTCTTGTTATCGCAATGATCCTTGACCGTGTCATTACAATGCTCCATGACCCTTGTCATCACAAATCTCCATGACCCCTGTCATCACAATGATCCATGACTCCTTTCCTCACAGTGCTACAGTACCCTTTTCATCACAATGTTCCATGCCATTGTAAGCTCAATGATCTTTGGACCCTGTCATCAAAATGCTCCATCCCCTTTTCATCAGAATGCTCCAGATATCCTATCATTACAATGCTCCATGCCCGTGTCATCACAATGCTCCATGCCGTTGTCATCACAATGCTCCATGGCCCTGTAATCACAATGTTCCATGCCCTTTTCATCACAATGCTCCAGAACAGTTGTCATCATAATACTCCATTCCCGTGTCATCCCATTGCTCAATGACACTTGTCATCAAAATGTTCCTTGGCCTTTGTCATCACAGTGCTCCATGATACCTTTAATCAAAACTCTATATGACCACTGTCATCACAATGCAAGATGACCAATGTCATCACAATGCCCCATGACACGTGTCATCACAATTCGCCTTGGCCCTTGTCATCTCAATGCTGTAGGCACCGTGTCATCACTAGGTTCCAGGACACTTGTCATGACAGTGATCCATGACCACTTTAATCACAATGCTCCAGGAACTCTGTTATCTCAATGCTCCATGGCCTTTGTATTCACAATGCTCCATTGTCCCGATAATCGCGTAGCTCCATGAACACTTTCATCATAATGCTCCTTGACCACTGTCACCTTAATGCCCCATGACGTCTCTCATCACTGTGCTCCAAGGCCACTCTCATCAAAATGCTCCATGATCTGTGTCTGCACAATATTGCATGACACTTGTCATCACAATGCTCCATGATCCTTGTAATCACAATGATCCCTGCCAATGTCATCACAATGATCCATGACAGATGTCATCACAATTCGCCATGGTCTTGTCATTACAATGCTCCATGAACCGTGTCATCTCAAGGTTCCAGGACACTTGTCATCACAATGATCCATGATCACATTCATCACAATGCTCCAGGAACCCTGTCATCTCAATGCTCCATAGCCTTTGTATTCACAATGCTCCATGGTCCCTCTCATCACAGTGCTCCTTGACTCCTTTTATCACAATGCTCCAAGACCGCTCTCATCACAATGCCCCATGACGCCTGCCATCACAAGTCTCCAAGGCCTCTCTTACCAAAAATCTCCATGATCCCTGTCAGCACAATGTTCCATGACACTTTTCAGCACAATGCTCCATGACCCCTGTCATCACAAAGTTCTCTGCCCATATCATCACAATTCTCCTTGTCAACTTTAATCACAATGCTCCATTCCCTTTCATCACAATGCTCCTGAATTCTTGTCATCGCAATGTTCCTTGACCGTGTCATCACAATGCTCCATGACCCTTGTCATCACAAAGCTCCATGACCACTGTCAACATAATGAACCATGACTCCTCTCCTCACAGTGCTCCAGTACCATTTTCATCAAAATGCTTCATGCCATTGTCAGCACAATGCTCCTTGGACACTGTCATCAAAATCCTCCATCCACTTTTCATCACAATGCTCCCGATATCCTGTCACTACAATGCTCCATGCCCGTGTCAACACAATGCTCCATGACCCGTGTCATCAAAATGCTTTATGAACCTTGTTATCAGAATGTTCCATGACCCCTGTCATCAGAATGATCCATGACCATTGTCATCACAATGCTACATAGCCTTGTCATCACAAAGTTCCATGGCCTCTGTCATCACCAAGCTCCATGGTCTTTCTCATCACAATGCTCTATGACCCCTGTCAGCACAATGCTTTATGAAGTTTGTTTTCAAAATGCACCATGACTGCTGTCATCAAAATAATCCATGACCGTTGTCATCACACTGCTGCATGATACCTTTCATCCCGTTTCTCTGTGACCGCTGTCATTAGGATGCTCCAGGACAATATTCATCTCAATGCCCCATGCCCCCTGTAATCACAGTGCCCCATAACCCCTGTCATCACAATGCTCCATGACCCTGTCATCAGAATGCTACATGAGCCTGTCATCACATTGTTCCATGGCCTATGTATTCACAATGCTCCATGGACCCTGTAATCACAGTGCTCCATGTTCCCTTTCAACAGAATGTCCCATGACCCCAGTCACCACAAGGTTCCCTGCCCTTGTCATCACAATGCTCCATGACCCTTGGAATCACAATGGTACATGGCCTTGTCATCACAATGTTCCATGCCCTTGTCATCAAAATGCTTGAGAACTCTTGTCATCATAATGCTCCATGCCAAAGTCATCAAAATGCCCTATGACACTTGTCATCACAATGCTCCATGGCCTTTGTCATTACAATGTTCAATGGCCCCTGTCATCACAGTGCTCCATGATACCTTTCATCACAATTCTAGATGACCACTGTAATCACAATGCCCCATGACAGATGTCATCACAATTCGCCATGGTCCTTGTCATTACAATGCTCCATGAACCGTGTCATCACAAGGTTCCAGGACACTTGTCATCACAATGATCCATGATCACTTTCATCACAATGCTCCATGAACCCTGTCATCTCAATGCTCCATAGCCTTTGTATTCACAATGCTCCATGGCCCCTTGTCATCACAGTGCTCCATGACCCCTTTTATCCCAATGCTCCAAGACCGCTGTCATCACAATGCCCTATGACGCCTGCCATCACAAATCTCCAAGGCCTCTCTTACCAAAAAGCTCCATGATCCCTGTCAGCACAATGTTCCATGACACTTTTCATCACAATGCTCCATGACCCCTTTCATCACAATGTTCTCTGCCCATATCATCACAATGCTCCTTGTCACCTTTAATCACAATGCTCCATGCCCTTTCATCACTATGCTCCAGAATTCTTGTCATCGCAATGTTCCTTGACTGTGTCATCAGAATGCTCCATGACACTTGTCATCACAAAGCTCCATGACCCCTGTAATCACAATGATCCATGACTCCTTTCCTCACAGTGCTCCAGTACCATTTTTATCACAATCGTCCATGCCATTGTCAGCACAATGCTCCTTGAACCCTATCATCAAAATGCTCCATCCCCTTTTCATCACAATGCTCCAGATATCCTATCATTACAATGCTCCATACCCGTGTCAACACAATGCTCCATGACCCCTCTCATCAAAATGCTTTATGAACCTTGTTATCAGAATGTTCCATGACCACTGTCATGAAAATGATCCATGACCGTTGTCATCACAATGCTGCATGATACCTTTCATCCAAATTCTCTGGGACCGCTATCATCACAAAGCTCCCGGACAATTTTCATCACAATGCTCCATGCCCCCTGTCATCACAGTGAACCATAACCCCTGTAATCACAATGCTGCATGACCCTGTCATCACAATGCCCCATGACAGATGTCATCACAATTCGCCATGGTTCTTGTCATCACAATGCTCCATGAACCGTGTCATCACAAGGTTCCAGGACACTTGTCATCACAATGAGCCATGATCACTTTCATCACAATGCTCCATGAAACCTGTCATCTCAATGCTCCATAACCTTTGTATTCACAATGCTCCATGGCCCCTGTAATCACAGTGCTCCATGACCCCTTTCACCACAATGCTCCATGACCCCAGTCATCACAATGTTCTCTGCCCATATCATCACAATGCTCCTTGTCACCTTTTATCACAATGCTCCATGCCCTTTCATCACAATGCTCCAGAATTCTTGTCATCGCAATGTTCCTTGACCGTGTCATCAAAATGCTCCATGACCCTTGTCATCACAAAGCTCCATGACCCCTGTCATCACAATGATCCATGACTCCTTTCCTCACAGTGCTCCAGTACCCTTTTCATCACAATGCTCCATGCCATTGTCAGCACAATGCTCCTTGGACCCTATCATCAAAATGCTCCATCCCCTTTTCATCACAATGCTCCAGATACCCTATCACTACAATGCTCCATGCCCGTGTCAACACAATACTCCATGAACCCTGTCATCAAAATGCTTTATGAACCTTGTTATCAGAATGTTCCATGACCCCTGTCATCAAAATGATCCATGACCGTTGTCATCAAAATGCTGCATGATACCTTTTATCGCAATTCTCTGTGACCTCTGTCATCACAATGCTCCAAGACAATTTTCATCACAATGCTCCATACCCCTGTCATCACAGTGCCCCATAACACCTGTAATCACAATACTGCCTGGACCCTGTAATAACACTGCTCCATGTTCCCTTTCAACACAATGCTCCATGACCCCTGTCATCACAATGTTCCATGAAAGTTCTCATCAAAATGCTCCATGACCCTGGTCACCACAAGGTTCCCAGCCCTTGTCATCACAATGCTCTATTACCCATGTAATCACAATGGTACATGGCCTTCTCATCACAATGTTCCATGGCCTCTGTCATCACCATGCTCCATGGTCTTTCTCATCACAATGCTCTATGACTCCTGTCAACACAATGCTTGATGACCATTGTCATCACAATTCTCCAAGGCCCCTGTCATCAAAATGCCTCATGGTCTTTGTAATCACAATGCTCAATAACCCCTGTCATCACAATGCTACATGCCGTTGTCATCACAATGCTCCATGGCCACTGTAATCACAATGCTCCATGCCCTTGTCATCACAATGCTCCAGAACACTTGTCATCATAATACTCCATTCCCGTTTCATCCCATTGCTCAATGACCCTTGTCATCAAAATGTTCCTTGGACTTTGTCATCACTGTGCTCCATGATACCTTTAATCAAAACTCTACATGACCACTGTCATCACAATGCAAGATGACAAATGTCATCACAATGCCCCATGACACGTGTCATCACATTTCGCCTTGGCACTTGTCATCTCAATGCTGTAGGAACCGTGTCATCACTAGGTTCCAGGACACTTGTCATCACAGTGATCCATGACCACTTTCATCACAATGCTCGAAGAACTCTGTTATCTCAATGCTCCATTGTCCCGATAATCGCATTGCTCCATTAACACTTTCATCACAATGCTCCTTGACCACTGTCACCATAATGCCCCATGACGTCTCTCATCACCGTGCTCCAAGGCCACTCTCATCAAAATGCTCCATGATCTGTGTCAGCACAATATTGCATGACACTTGTCATCACAATGCTCCATGATCCCTGTAATCACAATGATCCCTGCCAATGTCATCACAATGCTCCATGTCTCCTGTAATCACAATGCTCCATGCCCTTGTCATCAGAAGTCTTCAGAGCTGTTGTCATTATAATGCTCCATGCCAATGTCATCAAAATGCCCCATGACACTTGTCTTCAAAATGATCCATTACCACTTTCATCACAATGCTCCATGACCCCTGTCATCTCAATGCTCCATAGCCTTTGTATTCACAATGCTCCATGGCCCCTGTAATCACAGTGCTCCATGACCCCTTTCACCACAGTGCTCCAAGACCGCTGTCATCACAATGCCCCATCACGCCTGCCATCACAAATCTCCAAGCCCTCTCTTACCAAAAAGCTCCATGATCCCAGTCAGCACAATGTTCTATGACACTTTTCATCACAATGCTCCATGACCCCTGTCATCACAAAGTTCTCTGCCCATATCATCACAATGCTCCTTGTCTCCTTTAATCACGGTGCTCCATGGCCTTTCATCACAATGCTCCAGAATTCTTCTCATCGCAATGTTCTTTGACCGTGTCATCACAATGCTCCATGACCCTTGTTATCACAAAGCTCCATGACCCCTGTCAGCACAATGATCCATGACTCCTTACCTCACAGTGCTCCAGTACCCTTTTCATCACAATGCTCCATGCCATTGTCAGCACAATGATCTTTGGACCCTGTCATCAAAATGCTCCATCCCCTTTTCATCAGAATGCTCCAGATATCCTATCATTACAATGCTCCATGCCCGTGTCATCATAATGCTACATGCCGTTGTCATCACAATGCTCCATGGCCCCTGTATTCACAATGCTACTGGCCCTTGTCATCACAATGCTCCAGAACACTTGTCATCATAATACTCCATTCCCGTCTCATCCCATTGCTCAATGACACTTGTCATCAAAATGTTCCTTGGCCTTTGTCATCACAGTGCTCCATGATACCTTTAATCAAAACTCTACATGACCACTGTCATCACAATGCAAGATGACCAATGTCATCACAATGCCCCATGACACGTGTCATCACAATTCGCCTTGGCCCTTGTCATCTCAATGCTGTAGGCACCGTGTCATCACTAGGTTCCAGGACAGTTGGCATCACAGTGATCCATGACCACTTTAATCACAATGCTCCATGACCCCTGTCATCACAAAGTTCTCTGCCCATATCATCACAATGCTCCTTGTCACCTTTTATCACAATGCTCCATGCCCTTTCATCACAATGCTCCAGAATTCTTTTCATCGCAATGTTCCTTGACCGTGTCATCAAAATGCTCCATGAACCTTGTCATCACAAAGCTCCATGACCCCTGTCATCACAATGATCCATGACTCCTTTCCTCACAGTGCTCCAGTACCCTTTTCATCACAATGCTCCATGCCATTGTCAGCACAATGCTCCTTGGACCCTGTCATCAAAATGCTCCATCCCCTTTTCATCACAATGCTCCAGATATCCTATCACTACAATGCTCCATGCCCGTGTCAACACAATACTCCATGACCCCTGTCATCAAAATGCTTTATGAACCTTCTTATCAGAATGTTCCATGACCCCTGTAATCACAATGCTCCATGCCCTTGTCATCACAAGGCTCCAGAACTCTTGTCATCATAATCCTCCATGTCTGTTTCATCACCATGCTCCATGACACTTTTCATAACAATGCTCCATAGCCCCTTTCATTACTGTGCTCCCTAATAACTTTAATCACATTTCTAGATGACTACTGCCATCACAATGCCCCATGACATTGTCATCACAATTCGCCATGACCAATGTCATCACCATGCTCCATGAACTATGTCATCACTGGGTCCCAGGACACTTGTCATCACAATGATCCATTACCACTTTCAGCACAATGCTCCATGACCACTGTCATCTCAATGCTCCATGGCCTTTGTATTCACAATGCTCCATGGCCCCTGTAATCACAGTGCTCCATAACACCTTTCATCATAATGCTCCAAGACCACTGCCATCTCAATGCCCCATGACGCCTGTCATCACAATTCTCCAAGGCCCCTCTCATCACTATGCTCCATGACACTTGTCATCACATTGCTCCATAACACCTGTCATCACAGTGTTCGCTTACCATGTCATCACAATGCTCCATGTCCCCTATAATCACAATGCTCCATGCCTTTTTCCTCACAATGCTGCAGAATTCTTGTCATCACTATGTTCCATGACTGTGTCATCACAATGCTACATGAACCTGGTCATCACAGTTCTCCATGACCTTTGTCATCACAATGCTCTATGTCGCTTTTCATCACAATTCTCAATGACCACTTTAACCACTATGCTCGCTGACCATTTTCATCACATTTCTCTATAGTCATTAAAATTCCCCATGGCCTCTTTCTTCACAATGCTCCATGATGCCTGTCATCACAATGCTCCATGGCTTTTGTTATCACAATGCTGCAGGACCAGTTTCATCACAATACTCCATCCCCCTTGTCATCACGGTGCACAATGAAACCTTTCATTACAATGCTCCATGACACTTGTCATCACAATGCTCCATGGCCTTTATCGTCACAATGCTCCCAGGCACTTTTCATCACGATGTTCCATGAAAACTTTCATCACATTGCTCCATGACCATTTTCATCACAATTGTCCGTACCCTTGTCAACACAATGCTGCATAATCACAGTCATCACAATTCTCCATGACTGCTGTCATCACAATAATCCAGGACAAGTTTCATAACAATGCTTCATGCCCCCAGTCATCACAGTGCTCCATGATACCTTTCATCACAATTCCTAGATGATCATGGTCATCACATTGCCCCATGACACCTGTCATCACAATTCGCTATGACCCTTGTCATCACAATACTCGATGAACCGTGTCATCACAGTGTTCCAGGACACATGTCATCACAATGATCCATGACTACTTTCATCACAATGCTCCAATACACATGTCATCACAATGCTCCATGGCCCCTGTTATCATATTGCTCCATGATCTCTTTCATCACAATGCTCCATGACCACTGTCATCACCATGCCTCATGACGCCTGTCATCTCAATGCTCCATGGCCCCTTTCATCACAATGCTCCATGAACCCAGTCATCACAATGTTCCCTGCCCTTTTCATCACAATGCTCCATGGGCCCTGTCATCACAATGCTCTATGCCCTTGTCATCAAAATGCTCCAGAACTCTTGTCATCATAATGCTCCATGCCAATGTCATCAAAATGCCCCATGACACTTGTCATCACAATGCTCCATGGCCTTTGTCATCACAATGTTCCATGGTCCCTGTAATCACAGTGCTCCCTGATACCTTTCATCACAAATCTAGATGACCACTATCACCACAATGCCCCATGACTGATGTCATCACAATTCGCATGGTCCTTGTCATCACAATGCTCCATGAACCGTGTCATCACAAGGTTCCAGGACACTTGTCATCACAATGATCCATGATCACTTTCATCACAATGCTCCTTGAAACCTGTCATCTCAATGCTCCATAGCCTTTGTATTCACAATGCTCCATGGCCCCTGTAATCACAGTGCTCTATGACCCATTTCATCAAAATGCTCCAAGACCGCTGTCATTACAATGCCCCATGAGGCCTGCCATCACAAATCTCCAAGGCCTCTCTTACCAGAAAGCTCCATGATCCCTGTCAGCACAATGTTCCATGACACTTTTCATCACAATGCTCCATGACCCCTGTCATCACAAAGTTCTCTGCCCATATCATCACAATGCTCCTTATCACCTTTAATCACAATGCTCCATGCCCTTTCATCACAATGCTCCAGAATTCTTGTTATCGCAATGATCCTTGACCGTGTCATTACAATGCTGCATGACCCTTGTCATCACAAATCTCCATGACCCCTGTCATCACAATGATCCATGACTCCTTTCCTCACAGTGCTCCAGTACCCTTTTCATCACAATGTTCCATGCCATTGTAAGCTCAATGATCTTTGGACCCTGTCATCAAAATGCTCCATCCCCTTTTCATCAGAATGCTCCAGATATCCTATCATTACAATGCTCCATGCCCGTGTCATCACAATGCTCCATGCCGTTGTCATCACAATGCTCCATGGCCCTGTAATCACAATGTTCCATGCCCTTGTCATCACAATGCTCCAGAACAGTTGTCATCATAATACTCCATTCCCGTGTCATCCCATTGCTCAATGACACTTGTCATCAAAATGTTCCTTGGCCTTTGTCATCACAGTGCTCCATGATACCTTTAATCAAAACTCTATATGACCACTGTCATCACAATGCAAGATGACCAATGTCATCACAATGCCCCATGACACGTGTCATCACAATTCGCCTTGGCCCTTGTCATCTCAATGCTGTAGGCACCGTGTCATCACTAGGTTCCAGGACACTTGTCATGACAGTGATCCATGACCACTTTAATCACAATGCTCCAGGAACTCTGTTATCTCAATGCTCCATGGCCTTTGTATTCACAATGCTCCATTGTCCCGATAATCGCGTAGCTCCATGAACACTTTCATCATAATGCTCCTTGACCACTGTCACCTTAATGCCCCATGACGTCTCTCATCACTGTGCTCCAAGGCCACTCTCATCAAAATGCTCCATGATCTGTGTCTGCACAATATTGCATGACACTTGTCATCACAATGCTCCATGATCCTTGTAATCACAATGATCCCTGCCAATGTCATCACAATGATCCATGACAGATGTCATCACAATTCGCCATGGTCTTGTCATTACAATGCTCCATGAACCGTGTCATCACAAGGTTCCAGGACACTTGTCATCACAATGATCCATGATCACATTCATCACAATGCTCCAGGAACCCTGTCATCTCAATGCTCCATAGCCTTTGTATTCACAATGCTCCATGGTCCCTCTCATCACAGTGCTCCTTGACTCCTTTTATCACAATGCTCCAAGACCGCTCTCATCACAATGCCCCATGACGCCTGCCATCACAAGTCTCCAAGGCCTCTCTTACCGAAAATCTCCATGATCCCTGTCAGCACAATGTTCCATGACACTTTTCAGCACAATGCTCCATGACCCCTGTCATCACAAAGTTCTCTGCCCATATCATCACAATTCTCCTTGTCACCTTTAATCACAATGCTCCATTCCCTTTCATCACAATGCTCCTGAATTCTTGTCATCGCAATGTTCCTTGACCGTGTCATCACAATGCTCCATGACCCTTGTCATCACAAAGCTCCATGACCCCTGTCAACATAATGAACCATGACTCCTCTCCTCACAGTGCTCCAGTACCATTTTCATCAAAATGCTCCATGCCATTGTCAGCACAATGCTCCTTGGACACTGTCATCAAAATCCTCCATCCACTTTTCATCACAATGCTCCCGATATCCTGTCACTACAATGCTCCATGCCCGTGTCAACACAATGCTCCATGACCCGTGTCATCAAAATGCTTTATGAACCTTGTTATCAGAATGTTCCATGACCCCTGTCATCAGAATGATCCATGACCATTGTCATCACAATGCTACATAGCCTTGTCATCACAAAGTTCCATGGCCTCTGTCATCACCAAGCTCCATGGTCTTTCTCATCACAATGCTCTATGACCCCTGTCAGCACAATGCTTTATGAAGTTTGTTTTCAAAATGCACCATGACTGCTGTCATCAAAATAATCCATGACCGTTGTCATCACACTGCTGCATGATACCTTTCATCCCGTTTCTCTGTGACCGCTGTCATTAGGATGCTCCAGGACAATATTCATCTCAATGCCCCATGCCCCCTGTAATCACAGTGCCCCATAACCCCTGTCATCACAATGCTCCATGACCCTGTCATCAGAATGCTACATGAGCCTGTCATCACATTGTTCCATGGCCTATGTATTCACAATGCTCCATGGACCCTGTAATCACAGTGCTCCATGTTCCCTTTCAACAGAATGTCCCATGACCCCAGTCACCACAAGGTTCCCTGCCCTTGTCATCACAATGCTCCATGACCCTTGGAATCACAATGGTACATGGCCTTGTCATCACAATGTTCCATGCCCTTGTCATCAAAATGCTCGAGAACTCTTGTCATCATAATGCTCCATGCCAAAGTCATCAAAATGCCCTATGACACTTGTCATCACAATGCTCCATGGCCTTTGTCATTACAATGTTCAATGGCCCCTGTCATCACAGTGCTCCATGATACCTTTCATCAGAATTCTAGATGACCACTGTAATCATAATGCCCCATGACAGATGTCATCACAATTCGCCATGGTCCTTGTCATTACAATGCTCCATGAACCGTGTCATCACAAGGTTCCAGGACACTTGTCATCACAATGATCCATGATCACTTTCATCACAATGCTCCATGAACCCTGTCATCTCAATGCTCCATAGCCTTTGTATTCACAATGCTCCATGGCCCCTTGTCATCACAGTGCTCCATGACCCCTTTTATCCCAATGCTCCAAGACCGCTGTCATCACAATGCCCTATGACGCCTGCCATCACAAATCTCCAAGGCCTCTCTTACCAAAAAGCTCCATGATCCCTGTCAGCACAATGTTCCATGACACTTTTCATCACAATGCTCCATGACCCCTTTCATCACAATGTTCTCTGCCCATATCATCACAATGCTCCTTGTCACCTTTAATCACAATGCTCCATGCCCTTTCATCACTATGCTCCAGAATTCTTGTCATCGCAATGTTCCTTGACTGTGTCATCAGAATGCTCCATGACACTTGTCATCACAAAGCTCCATGACCCCTGTAATCACAATGATCCATGACTCCTTTCCTCACAGTGCTCCAGTACCATTTTTGTCACAATCGTCCATGCCATTGTCAGCACAATGCTCCTTGAACCCTATCATCAAAATGCTCCATCCCCTTTTCATCACAATGCTCCAGATATCCTATCATTACAATGCTCCATACCCGTGTCAACACAATGTTCCATGACCCCTCTCATCAAAATGCTTTATGAACCTTGTTATCAGAATGTTCCATGACCACTGTCATGAAAATGATCCATGACCGTTGTCATCACAATGCTGCATGATACCTTTCATCCAAATTCTCTGGGACCGCTATCATCACAAAGCTCCCGGACAATTTTCATCACAATGCTCCATGCCCCCTGTCATCACAGTGAACCATAACCCCTGTAATCACAATGCTGCATGACCCTGTCATCACAATGCCCCATGACAGATGTCATCACAATTCGCCATGGTTCTTGTCATCACAATGCTCCATGAACCGTGTCATCACAAGGTTCCAGGACACTTGTCATCACAATGAGCCATGATCACTTTCATCACAATGCTCCATGAAACCTGTCATCTCAATGCTCCATAACCTTTGTATTCACAATGCTCCATGGCCCCTGTAATCACAGTGCTCCATGACCCCTTTCACCACAATGCTCCATGACCCCAGTCATCACAATGTTCTCTGCCCATATCATCACAATGCTCCTTGTCACCTTTTATCACAATGCTCCATGCCCTTTCATCACAATGCTCCAGAATTCTTGTCATCGCAATGTTCCTTGACCGTGTCATCAAAATGCTCCATGACCCTTGTCATCACAAAGCTCCATGACCCCTGTCATCACAATGATCCATGACTCCTTTCCTCACAGTGCTCCAGTACCCTTTTCATCACAATGCTCCATGCCATTGTCAGCACAATGCTCCTTGGACCCTGTCATCAAAATGCTCCATCCCCTTTTCATCACAATGCTCCAGATATCCTATCACTACAATGCTCCATGCCCGTGTCAACACAATACTCCATGAACCCTGTCATCAAAATGCTTTATGAACCTTGTTATCAGAATGTTCCATGACCCCTGTCATCAAAATGATCCATGACCGTTGTCATCAAAATGCTGCATGATACCTTTTATCGCAATTCTCTGTGACCTCTCTCATCACAATGCTCCAAGACAATTTTCATCACAATGCTCCATACCCCTGTCATCACAGTGCCCCATAACACCTGTAATCACAATACTGCCTGGACCCTGTAATAACACTGCTCCATGTTCCCTTTCAACACAATGCTCCATGACCCCTGTCATCACAATGTTCCATGAAAGTTCTCATCAAAATGCTCCATGACCCTGGTCACCACAAGGTTCCCAGCCCTTGTCATCACAATGCTCTATTACCCATGTAATCACAATGGTACATGGCCTTCTCATCACAATGTTCCATGGCCTCTGTCATCACCATGCTCCATGGTCTTTCTCATCACAATGCTCTATGACTCCTGTCAACACAATGCTTGATGACCATTGTCATCACAATTCTCCAAGGCCCCTGTCATCAAAATGCCTCATGGTCTTTGTAATCACAATGCTCAATAACCCCTGTCATCACAATGCTACATGCCGTTGTCATCACAATGCTCCATGGCCACTGTAATCACAATGCTCCATGCCCTTGTCATCACAATGCTCCAGAACACTTGTCATCATAATACTCCATTCCCGTTTCATCCCATTGCTCAATGACCCTTGTCATCAAAATGTTCCTTGGACTTTGTCATCACTGTGCTCCATGATACCTTTAATCAAAACTCTACATGACCACTGTCATCACAATGCAAGATGACAAATGTCATCACAATGCCCCATGACACGTGTCATCACATTTCGCCTTGGCACTTGTCATCTCAATGCTGTAGGAACCGTGTCATCACTAGGTTCCAGGACACTTGTCATCACAGTGATCCATGACCACTTTCATCACAATGCTCGAAGAACTCTGTTATCTCAATGCTCCATTGTCCCGATAATCGCATTGCTCCATTAACACTTTCATCACAATGCTCCTTGACCACTGTCACCATAATGCCCCATGACGTCTCTCATCACTGTGCTCCAAGGCCACTCTCATCAAAATGCTCCATGATCTGTGTCAGCACAATATTGCATGACACTTGTCATCACAATGCTCCATGATCCCTGTAATCACAATGATCCCTGCCAATGTCATCACAATGCTCCATGTCTCCTGTAATCACAATGCTCCATGCCCTTGTCATCAGAAGTCTTCAGAGCTCTTGTCATTATAATGCTCCATGCCAATGTCATCAAAATGCCCCATGACACTTGTCTTCAAAATGATCCATTACCACTTTCATCACAATGCTCCATGACCCCTGTCATCTCAATGCTCCATAGCCTTTGTATTCACAATGCTCCATGGCCCCTGTAATCACAGTGCTCCATGACCCCTTTCACCACAGTGCTCCAAGACCGCTGTCATCACAATGCCCCATCACGCCTGCCATCACAAATCTACAAGCCCTCTCTTACCAAAAAGCTCCATGATCCCAGTCAGCACAATGTTCCATGACACTTTTCATCACAATGCTCCATGACCACTGTCATCACAAAGTTCTCTGCCCATATCATCACAATGCTCCTTGTCTCCTTTAATGACGATGCTCCATGGCCTTTCATCACAATGCTCCAGAATTCTTCTCATCGCAATGTTCTTTGACCGTGTCATCACAATGCTCCATGACCCTTGTTATCACAAAGCTCCATGACCCCTGTCAGCACAATGATCCATGACTCCTTACCTCACAGTGCTCCAGTACCGTTTTCATCACAATGCTCCATGCCATTGTCAGCACAATGATCTTTGGACCCTGTCATCAAAATGCTCCATCCCCTTTTCATCAGAATGCTCCAGATATCCTATCATTACAATGCTCCATGCCCGTGTCATCATAATGCTACATGCCGTTGTCATCACAATGCTCCATGGCCCCTGTATTCACAATGCTACTGGCCCTTGTCATCACAATGCTCCAGAACACTTGTCATCATAATACTCCATTCCCGTGTCATCCCATTGCTCAATGACACTTGTCATCAAAATGTTCCTTGGCCTTTGTCATCACAGTGCTCCATGATACCTTTAATCAAAACTCTATATGACCACTGTCATCACAATGCAAGATGTCCAATGTCATCACAATGCCCCATGACACGTGTCATCACAATTCGCCTTGGCCCTTGTCATCTCAATGCTGTAGGCACCGTGTCATCACTAGGTTCCAGGACAGTTGGCATCACAGTGATCCATGACCACTTTTCAACACAATGCTCCATGACCCCTGTCATCACAAAGTTCTCTGCCCATATCATCACAATTCTCCTTGTCACCTTTTATCACAATGCTCCATGCCCTTTCATCACAATGCTCCAGAATTCTTTTCATCGCAATGTTCCTTGACCGTGTCATCAAAATGCTCCATGAACCTTGTCATCACAAAGCTCCATGACCCCTGTCATCACAATGATCCATGACTCCTTTCCTCACAGTGCTCCAGTACCCTTTTCATCACAATGCTCCATGCCATTGTCAGCACAATGCTCCTTGGACCCTGTCATCAAAATGCTCCATCCCCTTTTCATCACAATGCTCCAGATATCCTATCACTACAATGCTCCATGCCCGTGTCAACACAATACTCCATGACCCCTGTCATCAAAATGCTTTATGAACCTTCTTATCAGAATGTTCCATGACCCCTGTCATCACAATGCTCCATGCCCTTGTCATCACAAGGCTCCAGAACTCTTGTCATCATAATCCTCCATGTCTGTTTCATCACCATGCTCCATGACACTTTTCATAACAATGCTCCATAGCCCCTTTCATTACTGTGCTCCCTAATAACTTTAATCACATTTCTAGATGACCACTGCCATCACAATTCCCCATGACATTGTCAGCACAATTCGCCATGACCAATGTCATCACCATGCTCCATGAACTATGTCATCACTGGGTCCCAGGACACTTGTCATCACAATGATCCATTACCACTTTCAGCACAATGCTCCATGACCACTGTCATCTCAATGCTCCATGGCCTTTGTATTCACAATGCTCCATGGCCCCTGTAATCACAGTGCTCCATAACACCTTTCATCATAATGCTCCAAGACCACTGCCATCTCAATGCCCCATGACGCCTGTCATCACAATTCTCCAAGGCCCCTCTCATCACTATGCTCCATGACACTTGTCATCACATTGCTCCATAACACCTGTCATCACAGTGTTCGCTTACCATGTCATCACAATGCTCCATGTCCCCTATAATCACAATGCTCCATGCCTTTTTCCTCACAATGCTGCAGAATTCTTGTCATCACAATGTTCCATGACTGTGTCATCACAATGCTACATGAACCTGGTCATCACAGTTCTCCATGACCTTTGTCATCACAATGCTCTATGTCGCTTTTCATCACAATTCTCAATGACCACTTTAACCACTATGCTCGCTGACCATTTTCATCACATTTCTCTATAGTCATTAAAATTCCCCATGGCCTCTTTCTTCACAATGCTCCATGATGCCTGTCATCACAATGCTCCATGGCTTTTGTTATCACAATGCTGCAGGACCAGTTTCATCACAATACTCCATCCCCCTTGTCATCACGGTGCACAATGAAACCTTTCATTACAATGCTCCATGACACTTGTCATCACAATGCTCCATGGCCTTTATCATCACAATGCTCCCAGGCACTTTTCATCACGATGTTCCATGAAAACTTTCATCACATTGCTCCATGACCATTTTCATCACAATTGTCCGTACCCTTGTCAACACAATGCTGCATAATCACAGTCATCACAATTCTCCATGACTGCTGTCATCACAATAATCCAGGACAAGTTTCATAACAATGCTTCATGCCCCCAGTCATCACAGTGCTCCATGATACCTTTCATCACAATTCCTAGATGATCAAGGTCATCACATTGCCCCATGACACCTGTCATCACAATTCGCTATGACCCTTGTCATCACAATACTCGATGAACCGTGTCATCACAGTGTTCCAGGACACATGTCATCACAATGATCCATGACTACTTTCATCACAATGCTCCAATACACCTGTCATCACAATGCTCCATGGCCCCTGTTATCATATTGCTCCATGATCTCTTTCATCACAATGCTCCATGACCACTGTCATCACCATGCCTCATGACGCCTGTCATCTCAATGCTCCATGGCCCCTTTCATCACAATGCTCCATGAACCCAGTCATCACAATGTTCCCTGCCCTTTTCATCACAACGCTCCATGGGCCCTGTCATCACAATGCTCTATGCCCTTGTCATCAAAATGCTCCAGAACTCTTGTCATCATAATGCTCCATGCCAATGTCATCAAAATGCCCCATGACACTTGTCATCACAATGCTCCATGGCCTTTTTCATCACAATGTTCCATGGTCCCTGTAATCACAGTGCTCCCTGATACCTTTCATCACAATTCTAGATGACCACTGTCACCACAATGCCCCATGACTGATGTCATCACAATTCGCATGGTCCTTGTCATCACAATGCTCCATGAACCGTGTCATCACAAGGTTCCAGGACACTTGTCATCACAATGATCCATGATCACTTTCATCACAATGCTCCTTGAAACCTGTCATCTCAATGCTCCATAGCCTTTGTATTCACAATGCTCCATGGCCCCTGTAATCACAGTGCTCTATGACCCATTTCATCAAAATGCTCCAAGACCGCTGTCATCACAATGCCCCATGACGCCTGCCATCACAAATCTCCAAGGCCTCTCTTACCAGAAAACTCCATGATCCCTGTCAGCACAATGTTCCATGACACTTTTCATCACAATGCTCCATGACCCCTGTCATCACAAAGTTCTCTGCCCATATCATCACAATGCTCCTTGTCACCTTTAATCACAATGCTCCATGCCCTTTCATCACAATGCTCCAGAATTCTTGTTATCGCAATGATCCTTGACCGTGTCATTACAATGCTCCATGACCCTTGTCATCACAAAACTCCATGACCCCTGTCATCACAATGATCCATGACTCCTTTCCTCACAGTGCTCCAGTACCCTTTTCATCACAATGTTCCATGCCATTGTAAGCTCAATGATCTTTGGACCCTGTCATCAAAATGCTCCATCCCCTTTTCATCAGAATGCTCCAGATATCCTATCATTACAATGCTCCATGCCCGTGTCATCACAATGCTCCATGCCGTTGTCATCACAATGTTCCATGCCCTTGTCATCACAATGCTCCAGAACAGTTGTCACCATAATACTCCATTCCCGTGTCATCCCATTGCTCAATGACACTTGTCATCAAAATGTTCCTTGGCCTTTGTCATCACAGTGCTCCATGATACCTTTAATCAAAACTCTATATGACCACTGTCATCACAATGCAAGATGTCCAATGTCATCACAATGCCCCATGACACGTGTCATCACAATTCGCCTTGGCCCTTGTCATCTCAATGCTGTAGGCACCGTGTCATCACTAGGTTCCAGGACAGTTGGCATCACAGTGATCCATGACCACTTTTCAACACAATGCTCCATGACCCCTGTCATCACAAAGTTCTCTGCCCATATCATCACAATGCTCCTTGTCACCTTTTATCACAATGCTCCATGCCCTTTCATCACAATGCTCCAGAATTCTTGTCATCGCAATGTTCCTTGACCGTGTCATCAAAATGCTCCATGACCCTTGTCATCACAAAGCTCCATGACCCCTGTCATCACAATGATCCATGACTCCTTTCCTCACAGTGCTCCAGTACCCTTTTCATCACAATGCTCCATGCCATTGTCAGCACAATGCTCCTTGGACCCTGTCATCAAAATGCTCCATCCCCTTTTCATCACAATGCTCCAGATATCCTATCACTGCAATGCTCCATGCCCGTGTCAACACAATACTCCATGAACCCTGTCATCAAAATGCTTTATGAACCTTGTTATCAGAATGTTCCATGACCCCTGTCATCAAAATGATCCATGACCGTTGTCATCAAAATGCTGCATGATACCTTTTATCGCAATTCTCTGTGACCTCTCTCATCACAATGCTCCAAGACAATTTTCATCACAATGCTCCATACCCCTGTCATCACAGTGCCCCATAACACCTGTAATCACAATACTGCCTGGACCCTGTAATAACACTGCTCCATGTTCCCTTTCAACACAATGCTCCATGACCCCTGTCATCACAATGTTCCATGAAAGTTCTCATCAAAATGCTCCATGACCCTGGTCACCACAAGGTTCCCAGCCCTTGTCATCACAATGCTCTATTACCCATGTAATCACAATGGTACATGGCCTTCTCATCACAATGTTCCATGGCCTCTGTCATCACCATGCTCCATGGTCTTTCTCATCACAATGCTCTATGACTCCTGTCAGCACAATGCTTGATGACCATTGTCATCACAATTCTCCAAGGCCCCTGTCATCAAAATGCCTCATGGTCTTTGTAATCACAATGCTCAATAACCCCTGTCATCACAATGCTACATGCCGTTGTCATCACAATGCTCCATGGCCACTGTAATCACAATGCTCCATGCCCTTGTCATCACAATGCTTCAGAACACTTGTCATCATAATACTCCATTCCCGTTTCATCCCATTGCTCAATGACCCTTGTCATCAAAATGTTCCTTGGACTTTGTCATCACTGTGCTCCATGATACCTTTAATCAAAACTCTACATGACCACTGTCATCACAATGCAAGATGACAAATGTCATCACAATGCCCCATGACACGTGTCATCACATTTCGCCTTGGCACTTGTCATCTCAATGCTGTAGGAACCGTGTCATCACTAGGTTCCAGGACACTTGTCATCACAGTGATCCATGACCACTTTCATCACAATGCTCCAGAATTCTTCTCATCGCAATGTTCTTTGACCGTGTCATCACAATGCTCCATGACCCTTGTTATCACAAAGCTCCAT
The DNA here is from genome assembly GCF_965194825.1 of Balaenoptera physalus. Taxonomy (NCBI): domain Eukaryota; kingdom Metazoa; phylum Chordata; class Mammalia; order Artiodactyla; family Balaenopteridae; genus Balaenoptera; species Balaenoptera physalus. The sequence goes on along the minus strand of NC_138893.1, from coordinate 20,487,920 downwards.
GACCCCTGTCAGCACAATGATCCATGACTCCTTACCTCACAGTGCTCCAGTACCCTTTTCATGACAATGCTCCATGCCATTGTCAGCACAATGATCTTTGGACCCTGTCATCAAAATGCTCCATCCCCTTTTCATCAGAATGCTCCAGATATCCTATCATTACAATGCTCCATGCCCGTGTCATCATAATGCTACATGCCGTTGTCATCACAATGCTCCATGGCCCCTGTATTCACAATGCTACTGGCCCTTGTCATCACAATGCTCCAGAACACTTGTCATCATAATACTCCATTCCCGTCTCATCCCATTGCTCAATGACACTTGTCATCAAAATGTTCCTTGGCCTTTGTCATCACAGTGCTCCATGATACCTTTAATCAAAACCCTACATGACCACTGTCATCACAATGCAAGATGACCAATGTCATCACAATGCCCCATGACACGTGTCATCACAATTCGCCTTGGCCCTTGTCATCTCAATGCTGTAGGCACCGTGTCATCACTAGGTTCCAGGACAGTTGGCATCACAGTGATCCATGACCACTTTTCAACACAATACTCCATGACCCCTGTCATCACAAAGTTCTCTGCCCATATCATCACAATGCTCCTTGTCACCTTTTATCACAATGCTCCATGCCGTTTCATCACAATGCTCCAGAATTCTTTTCATCGCAATGTTCCTTGACCGTGTCATCAAAATGCTCCATGAACCTTGTCATCACAAAGCTCCATGACCCCTGTCATCACAACGATCCATGACTCCTTTCCTCACAGTACTCCAGTACCCTTTTCATCACAATGCTCCATGCCATTGTCAGCACAATGCTCCTTGGACCCTGTCATCAAAATGCTCCATCCCCTTTTCATCACAATGCTCCAGATATCCTATCACTACAATGCTCCATGCCCGTGTCAACACAATACTCCATGACCCCTGTCATCAAAATGCTTTATGAACCTTCTTATCAGAATGTTCCATGACCCCTGTAATCACAATGCTCCATGCCCTTGTCATCACAAGGCTCCAGAACTCTTGTCATCATAATCCTCCATGTCTGTTTCATCACCATGCTCCATGACACTTTTCATAACAATGCTCCATAGCCCCTTTCATTACTGTGCTCCCTAATAACTTTAATCACATTTCTAGATGACCACTGCCATCACAATGCCCCATGACACGTGTCATCTCAATTCGCCTTGGCCCTTGTCATCTCAATGCTGTAGGAACCGTGTCATCACTAGGTTCCAGGACACTTGTCATCACAGTGATCCATTACCACTTTCAGCACAATGCTCCATGACCACTGTCATCTCAATGCTCCATGACGCCTGTCATCACAATTCTCCAAGGCCCCTCTCATCACTATGCTCCATGACACTTGTCATCACATTGCTCCATAACACCTGTCATCACAGTGTTCGCTTACCATGTCATCACAATGCTCCATGTCCCCTATAATCACAATGCTCCATGCCTTTTTCCTCACAATGCTGCAGAATTCTTGTCATCACAATGTTCCATGACTGTGTCATCACAATGCTACATGAACCTGGTCATCACAGTTCTCCATGACCTTTGTCATCACAATGCTCTATGTCGCTTTTCATCACAATTCTCAATGACCACTTTAACCACTATGCTCGCTGACCATTTTCATCACATTTCTCTATAGTCATTAAAATTCCCCATGGCCTCTTTCTTCACAATGCTCCATGATGCCTGTCATCACAATGCTCCATGGCTTTTGTTATCACAATGCTGCAGGACCAGTTTCATCACAATACTCCATCCCCCTTGTCATCACGGTGCACAATGAAACCTTTCATTACAATGCTCCATGACACTTGTCATCACAATGCTCCATGGCCTTTATCGTCACAATGCTCCCAGGCACTTTTCATCACGATGTTCCATGAAAACTTTCATCACATTGCTCCATGACCATTTTCATCACAATTGTCCGTACCCTTGTCAACACAATGCTGCATAATCACAGTCATCACAATTCTCCATGACTGCTGTCATCACAATAATCCAGGACAAGTTTCATAACAATGCTTCATGCCCCCAGTCATCACAGTGCTCCATGATACCTTTCATCACAATTCCTAGATGATCAAGGTCATCACATTGCCCCATGACACCTGTCATCACAATTCGCTATGACCCTTGTCATCACAATACTCGATGAACCGTGTCATCACAGTGTTCCAGGACACATGTCATCACAATGATCCATGACTACTTTCATCACAATGCTCCAATACACCTGTCATCACAATGCTCCATGGCCCCTGTTATCATATTGCTCCATGATCTCTTTCATCACAATGCTCCATGACCACTGTCATCACCATGCCTCATGACGCCTGTCATCTCAATGCTCCATGGCCCCTTTCATCACAATGCTCCATGAACCCAGTCATCACAATGTTCCCTGCCCTTTTCATCACAACGCTCCATGGGCCCTGTCATCACAATGCTCTATGCCCTTGTCATCAAAATGCTCCAGAACTCTTGTCATCATAATGCTCCATGCCAATGTCATCAAAATGCCCCATGACACTTGTCATCACAATGCTCCATGGCCTTTGTCATCACAATGTTCCATGGTCCCTGTAATCACAGTGCTCCCTGATACCTTTCATCACAAATCTAGATGACCACTATCACCACAATGCCCCATGACTGATGTCATCACAATTCGCATGGTCCTTGTCATCACAATGCTCCATGAACCGTGTCATCACAAGGTTCCAGGACACTTGTCATCACAATGATCCATGATCACTTTCATCACAATGCTCCTTGAAACCTGTCATCTCAATGCTCCATAGCCTTTGTATTCACAATGCTCCATGGCCCCTGTAATCACAGTGCTCTATGACCCATTTCATCAAAATGCTCCAAGACCGCTGTCATTACAATGCCCCATGAGGCCTGCCATCACAAATCTCCAAGGCCTCTCTTACCAGAAAACTCCATGATCCCTGTCAGCACAATGTTCCATGACACTTTTCATCACAATGCTCCATGACCCCTGTCATCACAAAGTTCTCTGCCCATATCATCACAATGCTCCTTGTCACCTTTAATCACAATGCTCCATGCCCTTTCATCACAATGCTCCAGAATTCTTGTTATCGCAATGATCCTTGACCGTGTCATTACAATGCTCCATGACCCTTGTCATCACAAAGCTCCATGACCCCTGTCATCACAATGATCCATGACTCCTTTCCTCACAGTGCTCCAGTACCCTTTTCATCACAATGTTCCATGCCATTGTAAGCTCAATGATCTTTGGACCCTGTCATCAAAATGCTCCATCCCCTTTTCATCAGAATGCTCCAGATATCCTATCATTACAATGCTCCATGCCCGTGTCATCACAATGCTACATGCCGTTGTCATCACAATGCTCCATGGCCCTGTAATCACAATGTTCCATGCCCTTGTCATCACAATGCTCCAGAACAGTTGTCATCATAATACTCCATTCCCGTGTCATCCCATTGCTCAATGACACTTGTCATCAAAATGTTCCTTGGCCTTTGTCATCACAGTGCTCCATGATACCTTTAATCAAAACTCTATATGACCACTGTCATCACAATGCAAGATGTCCAATGTCATCACAATGCCCCATGACACGTGTCATCACAATTCGCCTTGGCCCTTGTCATCTCAATGCTGTAGGCACCGTGTCATCACTAGGTTCCAGGACAGTTGGCATCACAGTGATCCATGACCACTTTTCAACACAATGCTCCATGACCCCTGTCATCACAAAGTTCTCTGCCCATATCATCACAATGCTCCTTGTCACCTTTTATCACAATGCTCCATGCCCTTTCATCACAATGCTCCAGAATTCTTGTCATCGCAATGTTCCTTGACCGTGTCATCAAAATGCTCCATGAACCTTGTCATCACAAAGCTCCATGACCCCTGTCATCACAATGATCCATGACTCCTTTCCTCACAGTGCTCCAGTACCCTTTTCATCACAATGCTCCATGCCATTGTCAGCACAATGCTCCTTGGACCCTGTCATCAAAATGCTCCATCCCCTTTTCATCACAATGCTCCAGATATCCTATCACTACAATGCTCCATGCCCGTGTCAACACAATACTCCATGACCCCTGTCATCAAAATGCTTTATGAACCTTCTTATCAGAATGTTCCATGACCCCTGTAATCACAATGCTCCATGCCCTTGTCATCACAAGGCTCCAGAACTCTTGTCATCATAATCCTCCATGTCTGTTTCATCACCATGCTCCATGACACTTTTCATAACAATGCTCCATAGCCCCTTTCATTACTGTGCTCCCTAATAACTTTAATCACATTTCTAGATGACCACTGCCATCACAATGCCCCATGACATTGTCAGCACAATTCGGCATGACCAATGTCATCACCATGCTCCATGAACTATGTCATCACTGGGTCCCAGGACACTTGTCATCACAATGATCCATTACTACTTTCAGCACAATGCTCCATGACCACTGTCATCTCAATGCTCCATGGCCTTTGTATTCGCAATGCTCCATGGCCCCTGTAATCACAGTGCTCCATAACACCTTTCATCATAATGCTCCAAGACCACTGCCATCTCAATGCCCCATGACGCCTGTCATCACAATTCTCCAAGGCCCCTCTCATCACTATGCTCCATGACACTTGTCATCACATTGCTCCATAACACCTGTCATCACAGTGTTCGCTTACCATGTCATCACAATGCTCCATGTCCCCTATAATCACAATGCTCCATGCCTTTTTCCTCACAATGCTGCAGAATTCTTGTCATCACAATGTTCCATGACTGTGTCATCACAATGCTACATGAACCTGGTCATCACAGTTCTCCATGACCTTTGTCATCACAATGCTCTATGTCGCTTTTCATCACAATTCTCAATGACCACTTTAACCACTATGCTCGCTGACCATTTTCATCACATTTCTCTATAGTCATTAAAATTCCCCATGGCCTCTTTCTTCACAATGCTCCATGATGCCTGTCATCACAATGCTCCATGGCTTTTGTTATCACAATGCTGCAGGACCAGTTTCATCACAATACTCCATCCCCCTTGTCATCACGGTGCACAATGAAACCTTTCATTACAATGCTCCATGACACTTGTCATCACAATGCTCCATGGCCTTTATCATCACAATGCTCCCAGGCACTTTTCATCACGATGTTCCATGAAAACTTTCATCACATTGCTCCATGACCATTTTCATCACAATTGTCCGTACCCTTGTCAACACAATGCTGCATAATCACAGTCATCACAATTCTCCATGACTGCTGTCATCACAATAATCCAGGACAAGTTTCATAACAATGCTTCATGCCCCCAGTCATCACAGTGCTCCATGATACCTTTCATCACAATTCCTAGATGATCAAGGTCATCACATTGCCCCATGACACCTGTCATCACAATTCGCTATGACCCTTGTCATCACAATACTCGATGAACCTTGTCATCACAGTGTTCCAGGACACATGTCATCACAATGATCCATGACTACTTTCATCACAATGCTCCAATACACCTGTCATCACAATGCTCCATGGCCCCTGTTATCATATTGCTCCATGATCTCTTTCATCACAATGCTCCATGACCACTGTCATCACCATGCCTCATGACGCCTGTCATCTCAATGCTCCATGGCCCCTTTCATCACAATGCTCCATGAACCCAGTCATCACAATGTTCCCTGCCCTTTTCATCACAACGCTCCATGGGCCCTGTCATCACAATGCTCTATGCCCTTGTCATCAAAATGCTCCAGAACTCTTGTCATCATAATGCTCCATGCCAATGTCATCAAAATGCCCCATGACACTTGTCATCACAATGCTCCATGGCCTTTTTCATCACAATGTTCCATGGTCCCTGTAATCACAGTGCTCCCTGATACCTTTCATCACAATTCTAGATGACCACTGTCACCACAATGCCCCATGACTGATGTCATCACAATTCGCATGGTCCTTGTCATCACAATGCTCCATGAACCGTGTCATCACAAGGTTCCAGGACACTTGTCATCACAATGATCCATGATCACTTTCATCACAATGCTCCTTGAAACCTGTCATCTCAATGCTCCATAGCCTTTGTATTCACAATGCTCCATGGCCCCTGTAATCACAGTGCTCTATGACCCATTTCATCAAAATGCTCCAAGACCGCTGTCATCACAATGCCCCATGACGCCTGCCATCACAAATCTCCAAGGCCTCTCTTACCAGAAAACTCCATGATCCCTGTCAGCACAATGTTCCATGACACTTTTCATCACAATGCTCCATGACCCCTGTCATCACAAAGTTCTCTGCCCATATCATCACAATGCTCCTTGTCACCTTTAATCACAATGCTCCATGCCCTTTCATCACAATGCTCCAGAATTCTTGTTATCACAATGATCCTTGACCGTGTCATTACAATGCTCCATGACCCTTGTCATCACAAAACTCCATGACCCCTGTCATCACAATGATCCATGACTCCTTTCCTCACAGTGCTCCAGTACCCTTTTCATCACAATGTTCCATGCCATTGTAAGCTCAATGATCTTTGGACCCTGTCATCAAAATGCTCCATCCCCTTTTCATCAGAATGCTCCAGATATCCTATCATTACAATGCTCCATGCCCGTGTCATCACAATGCTCCATGCCGTTGTCATCACAATGCTCCAGAACAGTTGTCACCATGATACTCCATTCCCGTGTCATCCCATTGCTCAATGACACTTGTCATCAAAATGTTCCTTGGCCTTTGTCATCACAGTGCTCCATGATACCTTTAATCAAAACTCTATATGACCACTGTCATCACAATGCAAGATGTCCAATGTCATCACAATGCCCCATGACACGTGTCATCACAATTCGCCTTGGCCCTTGTCATCTCAATGCTGTAGGCACCGTGTCATCACTAGGTTCCAGGACAGTTGGCATCACAGTGATCCATGACCACTTTTCAACACAATGCTCCATGACCCCTGTCATCACAAAGTTCTCTGCCCATATCATCACAATGCTCCTTGTCACCTTTTATCACAATGCTCCATGCCCTTTCATCACAATGCTCCAGAATTCTTGTCATCGCAATGTTCCTTGACCGTGTCATCAAAATGCTCCATGAACCTTGTCATCACAAAGCTCCATGACCCCTGTCATCACAATGATCCATGACTCCTTTCCTCACAGTGCTCCAGTACCCTTTTCATCACAATGCTCCATGCCATTGTCAGCACAATGCTCCTTGGACCCTGTCATCAAAATGCTCCATCCCCTTTTCATCACAATGCTCCAGATATCCTATCACTACAATGCTCCATGCCCGTGTCAACACAATACTCCATGACCCCTGTCATCAAAATGCTTTATGAACCTTCTTATCAGAATGTTCCATGACCCCTGTAATCACAATGCTCCATGCCCTTGTCATCACAAGGCTCCAGAACTCTTGTCATCATAATCCTCCATGTCTGTTTCATCACCATGCTCCATGACACTTTTCATAACAATGCTCCATAGCCCCTTTCATTACTGTGCTCCCTAATAACTTTAATCACATTTCTAGATGACCACTGCCATCACAATGCCCCATGACACGTGTCATCTCAATTCGCCTTGGCCCTTGTCATCTCAATGCTGTAGGAACCGTGTCATCACTAGGTTCCAGGACACTTGTCATCACAGTGATCCATTACCACTTTCAGCACAATGCTCCATGACCACTGTCATCTCAATGCTCCATGGCCTTTGTATTCACAATGCTCCATGGCCCCTGTAATCACAGTGCTCCATAACACCTTTCATCATAATGCTCCAAGACCACTGCCATCTCAATGCCCCATGACGCCTGTCATCACAATTCTCCAAGGCCCCTCTCATCACTATGCTCCATGACACTTGTCATCACATTGCTCCATAACACCTGTCATCACAGTGTTCGCATACCATGTCATCACAATGCTCCATGTCCCCTATAATCACAATGCTCCATGCCTTTTTCCTCACAATGCTGCAGAATTCTTGTCATCACAATGTTCCATGACTGTGTCATCACAATGCTACATGAACCTGGTCATCACAGTTCTCCATGGCCTTTGTCATCACAATGCTCTATGTCGCTTTTCATCACAATTCTCAATGACCACTTTAACCACTATGCTCACTGACCATTTTCATCACATTTCTCTATAGTCATTAAAATTCCCCATGGCCTCTTTCTTCACAATGCTCCATGATGCCTGTCATCACAATGCTCCATGGCTTTTGTTATCACAATGCTGCAGGACCAGTTTCATCACAATACTCCATCCCCCTTGTCATCACGGTGCACAATGAAACCTTTCATTACAATGCTCCATGACACTTGTCATCACAATGCTCCATGGCCTTTATCGTCACAATGCTCCCAGGCACTTTTCATCACGATGTTCCATGAAAACTTTCATCACATTGCTCCATGACCATTTTCATCACAATTGTCCGTACCCTTGTCAACACAATGCTGCATAATCACAGTCATCACAATTCTCCATGACTGCTGTCATCACAATAATCCAGGACAAGTTTCATAACAATGCTTCATGCCCCCAGTCATCACAGTGCTCCATGATACCTTTCATCACAATTCCTAGATGATCAAGGTCATCACATTGCCCCATGACACCTGTCATCACAATTCGCTATGACCCTTGTCATCACAATACTCGATGAACCGTGTCATCACAGTGTTCCAGGACACATGTCATCACAATGATCCATGACTACTTTCATCACAATGCTCCAATACACCTGTCATCACAATGCTCCATGGCCCCTGTTATCATATTGCTCCATGATCTCTTTCATCACAATGCTCCATGACCACTGTCATCACCATGCCTCATGACGCCTGTCATCTCAATGCTCCATGGCCCCTTTCATCACAATGCTCCATGAACCCAGTCATCACAATGTTCCCTGCCCTTTTCATCACAACGCTCCATGGGCCCTGTCATCACAATGCTCTATGCCCTTGTCATCAAAATGCTCCAGAACTCTTGTCATCATAATGCTCCATGCCAATGTCATCAAAATGCCCCATGACACTTGTCATCACAATGCTCCATGGCCTTTTTCATCACAATGTTCCATGGTCCCTGTAATCACAGTGCTCCCTGATACCTTTCATCACAATTCTAGATGACCACTGTCACCACAATGCCCCATGACTGATGTCATCACAATTCGCATGGTCCTTGTCATCACAATGCTCCATGAACCGTGTCATCACAAGGTTCCAGGACACTTGTCATCACAATGATCCATGATCACTTTCATCACAATGCTCCTTGAAACCTGTCATCTCAATGCTCCATAGCCTTTGTATTCACAATGCTCCATGGCCCCTGTAATCACAGTGCTCTATGACCCATTTCATCAAAATGCTCCAAGACCGCTGTCATCACAATGCCCCATGACGCCTGCCATCACAAATCTCCAAGGCCTCTCTTACCAGAAAACTCCATGATCCCTGTCAGCACAATGTTCCATGACACTTTTCATCACAATGCTCCATGACCCCTGTCATCACAAAGTTCTCTGCCCATATCATCACAATGCTCCTTGTCACCTTTAATCACAATGCTCCATGCCCTTTCATCACAATGCTCCAGAATTCTTGTTATCGCAATGATCCTTGACCGTGTCATTACAATGCTCCATGACCCTTGTCATCACAAAACTCCATGACCCCTGTCATCACAATGATCCATGACTCCTTTCCTCACAGTGCTCCAGTACCCTTTTCATCACAATGTTCCATGCCATTGTAAGCTCAATGATCTTTGGACCCTGTCATCAAAATGCTCCATCCCCTTTTCATCAGAATGCTCCAGATATCCTATCATTACAATGCTCCATGCCCGTGTCATCACAATGCTCCATGCCGTTGTCATCACAATGCTCCAGAACAGTTGTCACCATAATACTCCATTCCCGTGTCATCCCATTGCTCAATGACACTTGTCATCAAAATGTTCCTTGGCCTTTGTCATCACAGTGCTCCATGATACCTTTAATCAAAACTCTATATGACCACTGTCATCACAATGCAAGATGTCCAATGTCATCACAATGCCCCATGACACGTGTCATCACAATTCGCCTTGGCCCTTGTCATCTCAATGCTGTAGGCACCGTGTCATCACTAGGTTCCAGGACAGTTGGCATCACAGTGATCCATGACCACTTTTCAACACAATGCTCCATGACCCCTGTCATCACAAAGTTCTCTGCCCATATCATCACAATGCTCCTTGTCACCTTTTATCACAATGCTCCATGCCCTTTCATCACAATGCTCCAGAATTCTTGTCATCGCAATGTTCCTTGACCGTGTCATCAAAATGCTCCATGAACCTTGTCATCACAAAGCTCCATGACCCCTGTCATCACAATGATCCATGACTCCTTTCCTCACAGTGCTCCAGTACCCTTTTCATCACAATGCTCCATGCCATTGTCAGCACAATGCTCCTTGGACCCTGTCATCAAAATGCTCCATCCCCTTTTCATCACAATGCTCCAGATATCCTATCACTACAATGCTCCATGCCCGTGTCAACACAATACTCCATGACCCCTGTCATCAAAATGCTTTATGAACCTTCTTATCAGAATGTTCCATGACCCCTGTAATCACAATGCTCCATGCCCTTGTCATCACAAGGCTCCAGAACTCTTGTCATCATAATCCTCCATGTCTGTTTCATCACCATGCTCCATGACACTTTTCATAACAATGCTCCATAGCCCCTTTCATTACTGTGCTCCCTAATAACTTTAATCACATTTCTAGATGACCACTGCCATCACAATGCCCCATGACACGTGTCATCTCAATTCGCCTTGGCCCTTGTCATCTCAATGCTGTAGGAACCGTGTCATCACTAGGTTCCAGGACACTTGTCATCACAGTGATCCATTACCACTTTCAGCACAATGCTCCATGACCACTGTCATCTCAATGCTCCATGGCCTTTGTATTCACAATGCTCCATGGCCCCTGTAATCACAGTGCTCCATAACACCTTTCATCATAATGCTCCAAGACCACTGCCATCTCAATGCCCCATGACGCCTGTCATCACAATTCTCCAAGGCCCCTCTCATCACTATGCTCCATGACACTTGTCATCACATTGCTCCATAACACCTGTCATCACAGTGTTCGCATACCATGTCATCACAATGCTCCATGTCCCCTATAATCACAATGCTCCATGCCTTTTTCCTCACAATGCTGCAGAATTCTTGTCATCACAATGTTCCATGACTGTGTCATCACAATGCTACATGAACCTGGTCATCACAGTTCTCCATGGCCTTTGTCATCACAATGCTCTATGTCGCTTTTCATCACAATTCTCAATGACCACTTTAACCACTATGCTCACTGACCATTTTCATCACATTTCTCTATAGTCATTAAAATTCCCCATGGCCTCTTTCTTCACAATGCTCCATGATGCCTGTCATCACAATGCTCCATGGCTTTTGTTATCACAATGCTGCAGGACCAGTTTCATCACAATACTCCATCCCCCTTGTCATCACGGTGCACAATGAAACCTTTCATTACAATGCTCCATGACACTTGTCATCACAATGCTCCATGGCCTTTATCGTCACAATGCTCCCAGGCACTTTTCATCACGATGTTCCATGAAAACTTTCATCACATTGCTCCATGACCATTTTCATCACAATTGTCCGTACCCTTGTCAACACAATGCTGCATAATCACAGTCATCACAATTCTCCATGACTGCTGTCATCACAATAATCCAGGACAAGTTTCATAACAATGCTTCATGCCCCCAGTCATCACAGTGCTCCATGATACCTTTCATCACAATTCCTAGATGATCAAGGTCATCACATTGCCCCATGACACCTGTCATCACAATTCGCTATGACCCTTGTCATCACAATACTCGATGAACCGTGTCATCACAGTGTTCCAGGACACATGTCATCACAATGATCCATGACTACTTTCATCACAATGCTCCAATACACCTGTCATCACAATGCTCCATGGCCCCTGTTATCATATTGCTCCATGATCTCTTTCATCACAATGCTCCATGACCACTGTCATCACCATGCCTCATGACGCCTGTCATCTCAATGCTCCATGGCCCCTTTCATCACAATGCTCCATGAACCCAGTCATCACAATGTTCCCTGCCCTTTTCATCACAATGCTCCATGGGCCCTGTCATCACAATGCTCTATGCCCTTGTCATCAAAATGCTCCAGAACTCTTGTCATCATAATGCTCCATGCCAATGTCATCAAAATGCCCCATGACACTTGTCATCACAATGCTCCATGGCCTTTGTCATCACAATGTTCCATGGTCCCTGTAATCACAGTGCTCCCTGATACCTTTCATCACAATTCTAGATGACCACTGTCACCACAATGCCCCATGACTGATGTCATCACAATTCGCATGGTCCTTGTCATCACAATGCTCCATGAACCGTGTCATCACAAGGTTCCAGGACACTTGTCATCACAATGATCCATGATCACTTTCATCACAATGCTCCTTGAAACCTGTCATCTCAATGCTCCATAGCCTTTGTATTCACAATGCTCCATGGCCCCTGTAATCACAGTGCTCTATGACCCATTTCATCAAAATGCTCCAAGACCGCTGTCATCACAATGCCCCATGACGCCTGCCATCACAAATCTCCAAGGCCTCTCTTACCAGAAAACTCCATGATCCCTGTCAGCACAATGTTCCATGACACTTTTCATCACAATGCTCCATGATCCCTGTCATCACAAAGTTCTCTGCCCATATCATCACAATGCTCCTTGTCACCTTTAATCACAATGCTCCATGCCCTTTCATCACAATGCTCCAGAATTCTTGTTATCGCAATGATCCTTGACCGTGTCATTACAATGCTCCATGACCCTTGTCATCACAAAGCTCCATGACCCCTGTCATCACAATGATCCATGACTCCTTTCCTCACAGTGCTCCAGTACCCTTTTCATCACAATGTTCCATGCCATTGTAAGCTCAATGATCTTTGGACCCTGTCATCAAAATGCTCCATCCCCTTTTCATCAGAATGCTCCAGATATCCTATCATTACAATGCTCCATGCCCGTGTCATCACAATGCTCCATGCCGTTGTCATCACAATGCTCCATGGCCCTGTAATCACAATGTTCCATGCCCTTGTCATCACAATGCTCCAGAACAGTTGTCATCATAATACTCCATTCCCGTGTCATCCCATTGCTCAATGACACTTGTCATCAAAATGTTCCTTGGCCTTTGTCTTCACAGTGCTCCATGATACCTTTAATCAAAACTCTATATGACCACTGTCATCACAATGCAAGATGACCAATGTCATCACAATGCCCCATGACACGTGTCATCACAATTCGCCTTGGCCCTTGTCATCTCAATGCTGTAGGCACCGTGTCATCACTAGGTTCCAGGACAGTTGGCATCACAGTGATCCATGACCACTTTTCAACACAATGCTCCATGACCCCTGTCATCACAAAGTTCTCTGCCCATATCATCACAATGCTCCTTGTCACCTTTTATCACAATGCTCCATGCCCTTTCATCACAATGCTCCAGAATTCTTTTCATCGCAATGTTCCTTGACCGTGTCATCAAAATGCTCCATGAACCTTGTCATCACAAAGCTCCATGACCCCTGTCATCACAATGATCCATGACTCCTTTCCTCACAGTGCTCCAGTACCCTTTTCATCACAATGCTCCATGCCATTGTCAGCACAATGCTCCTTGGACCCTGTCATCAAAATGCTCCATCCCCTTTTCATCACAATGCTCCAGATATCCTATCACTACAATGCTCCATGCCCGTGTCAACACAATACTCCATGACCCCTGTCATCAAAATGCTTTATGAACCTTCTTATCAGAATGTTCCATGACCCCTGTAATCACAATGCTCCATGCCCTTGTCATCACAAGGCTCCAGAACTCTTGTCATCATAATCCTCCATGTCTGTTTCATCACCATGCTCCATGACACTTTTCATAACAATGCTCCATAGCCCCTTTCATTACTGTGCTCCCTAATAACTTTAATCACATTTCTAGATGACCACTGCCATCACAATGCCCCATGACATTGTCAGCACAATTCGCCATGACCAATGTCATCACCATGCTCCATGAACTATGTCATCACTGGGTCCCAGGACACTTGTCATCACAATGATCCATTACCACTTTCAGCACAATGCTCCATGACCACTGTCATCTCAATGCTCCATGGCCTTTGTATTCACAATGCTCCATGGCCCCTGTAATCACAGTGCTCCATAACACCTTTCATCATAATGCTCCAAGACCACTGCCATCTCAATGCCCCATGACGCCTGTCATCACAATTCTCCAAGGCCCCTCTCATCACTATGCTCCATGACACTTGTCATCACATTGCTCCATAACACCTGTCATCACAGTGTTCGCATACCATGTCATCACAATGCTCCATGTCCCCTATAATCACAATGCTCCATGCCTTTTTCCTCACAATGCTGCAGAATTCTTGTCATCACAATGTTCCATGACTGTGTCATCACAATGCTACATGAACCTGGTCATCACAGTTCTCCATGGCCTTTGTCATCACAATGCTCTATGTCGCTTTTCATCACAATTCTCAATGACCACTTTAACCACTATGCTCACTGACCATTTTCATCACATTTCTCTATAGTCATTAAAATTCCCCATGGCCTCTTTCTTCACAATGCTCCATGATGCCTGTCATCACAATGCTCCATGGCTTTTGTTATCACAATGCTGCAGGACCAGTTTCATCACAATACTCCATCCCCCTTGTCATCACGGTGCACAATGAAACCTTTCATTACAATGCTCCATGACACTTGTCATCACAATGCTCCATGGCCTTTATCGTCACAATGCTCCCAGGCACTTTTCATCACGATGTTCCATGAAAACTTTCATCACATTGCTCCATGACCATTTTCATCACAATTGTCCGTACCCTTGTCAACACAATGCTGCATAATCACAGTCATCACAATTCTCCATGACTGCTGTCATCACAATAATCCAGGACAAGTTTCATAACAATGCTTCATGCCCCCAGTCATCACAGTGCTCCATGATACCTTTCATCACAATTCCTAGATGATCAAGGTCATCACATTGCCCCATGACACCTGTCATCACAATTCGCTATGACCCTTGTCATCACAATACTCGATGAACCGTGTCATCACAGTGTTCCAGGACACATGTCATCACAATGATCCATGACTACTTTCATCACAATGCTCCAATACACCTGTCATCACAATGCTCCATGGCCCCTGTTATCATATTGCTCCATGATCTCTTTCATCACAATGCTCCATGACCACTGTCATCACCATGCCTCATGACGCCTGTCATCTCAATGCTCCATGGCCCCTTTCATCACAATGCTCCATGAACCCAGTCATCACAATGTTCCCTGCCCTTTTCATCACAATGCTCCATGGGCCCTGTCATCACAATGCTCTATGCCCTTGTCATCAAAATGCTCCAGAACTCTTGTCATCATAATGCTCCATGCCAATGTCATCAAAATGCCCCATGACACTTGTCATCACAATGCTCCATGGCCTTTGTCATCACAATGTTCCATGGTCCCTGTAATCACAGTGCTCCCTGATACCTTTCATCACAATTCTAGATGACCACTGTCACCACAATGCCCCATGACTGATGTCATCACAATTCGCATGGTCCTTGTCATCACAATGCTCCATGAACCGTGTCATCACAAGGTTCCAGGACACTTGTCATCACAATGATCCATGATCACTTTCATCACAATGCTCCTTGAAACCTGTCATCTCAATGCTCCATAGCCTTTGTATTCACAATGCTCCATGGCCCCTGTAATCACAGTGCTCTATGACCCATTTCATCAAAATGCTCCAAGACCGCTGTCATCACAATGCCCCATGACGCCTGCCATCACAAATCTCCAAGGCCTCTCTTACCAGAAAACTCCATGATCCCTGTCAGCACAATGTTCCATGACACTTTTCATCACAATGCTCCATGATCCCTGTCATCACAAAGTTCTCTGCCCATATCATCACAATGCTCCTTGTCACCTTTAATCACAATGCTCCATGCCCTTTCATCACAATGCTCCAGAATTCTTGTTATCGCAATGATCCTTGACCGTGTCATTACAATGCTCCATGACCCTTGTCATCACAAAGCTCCATGACCCCTGTCATCACAATGATCCATGACTCCTTTCCTCACAGTGCTCCAGTACCCTTTTCATCACAATGTTCCATGCCATTGTAAGCTCAATGATCTTTGGACCCTGTCATCAAAATGCTCCATCCCCTTTTCATCAGAATGCTCCAGATATCCTATCATTACAATGCTCCATGCCCGTGTCATCACAATGCTCCATGCCGTTGTCATCACAATGCTCCATGGCCCTGTAATCACAATGTTCCATGCCCTTGTCATCACAATGCTCCAGAACAGTTGTCATCATAATACTCCATTCCCGTGTCATCCCATTGCTCAATGACACTTGTCATCAAAATGTTCCTTGGCCTTTGTCTTCACAGTGCTCCATGATACCTTTAATCAAAACTCTATATGACCACTGTCATCACAATGCAAGATGACCAATGTCATCACAATGCCCCATGACACGTGTCATCACAATTCGCCTTGGCCCTTGTCATCTCAATGCTGTAGGCACCGTGTCATCACTAGGTTCCAGGACAGTTGGCATCACAGTGATCCATGACCACTTTTCAACACAATGCTCCATGACCCCTGTCATCACAAAGTTCTCTGCCCATATCATCACAATGCTCCTTGTCACCTTTTATCACAATGCTCCATGCCCTTTCATCACAATGCTCCAGAATTCTTGTCATCGCAATGTTCCTTGACCGTGTCATCAAAATGCTCCATAAACCTTGTCATCACAAAGCTCCATGACCCCTGTCATCACAATGATCCATGACTCCTTTCCTCACAGTGCTCCAGTACCCTTTTCATCACAATGCTCCATGCCATTGTCAGCACAATGCTCCTTGGACCCTGTCATCAAAATGCTCCATCCCCTTTTCATCACAATGCTCCAGATATCCTATCACTACAATGCTCCATGCCCGTGTCAACACAATACTCCATTACCCCTGTCATCAAAATGCTTTATGAACCTTCTTATCAGAATGTTCCATGACCCCTGTAATCACAATGCTCCATGCCCTTGTCATCACAAGGCTCCAGAACTCTTGTCATCATAATCCTCCATGTCTGTTTCATCACCATGCTCCATGACACTTTTCATAACAATGCTCCATAGCCCCTTTCATTACTGTGCTCCCTAATAACTTTAATCACATTTCTAGATGACCACTGCCATCACAATGCCCCATGACATTGTCAGCACAATTCGGCATGACCAATGTCATCACCATGCTCCATGAACTATGTCATCACTGGGTCCCAGGACACTTGTCATCACAATGATCCATTACTACTTTCAGCACAATGCTCCATGACCACTGTCATCTCAATGCTCCATGGCCTTTGTATTCACAATGCTCCATGGCCCCTGTAATCACAGTGCTCCATAACACCTTTCATCATAATGCTCCAAGACCACTGCCATCTCAATGCCCCATGACGCCTGTCATCACAATTCTCCAAGGCCCCTCTCATCACTATGCTCCATGACACTTGTCATCACATTGCTCCATAACACCTGTCATCACAGTGTTCGCTTACCATGTCATCACAATGCTCCATGTCCCCTATAATCACAATGCTCCATGCCTTTTTCCTCACAATGCTGCAGAATTCTTGTCATCACAATGTTCCATGACTGTGTCATCACAATGCTACATGAACCTGGTCATCACAGTTCTCCATGACCTTTGTCATCACAATGCTCTATGTCGCTTTTCATCACAATTCTCAATGACCACTTTAACCACTATGCTCGCTGACCATTTTCATCACATTTCTCTATAGTCATTAAAATTCCCCATGGCCTCTTTCTTCACAATGCTCCATGATGCCTGTCATCACAATGCTCCATGGCTTTTGTTATCACAATGCTGCAGGACCAGTTTCATCACAATACTCCATCCCCCTTGTCATCACGGTGCACAATGAAACCTTTCATTACAATGCTCCATGACACTTGTCATCACAATGCTCCATGGCCTTTATCATCACAATGCTCCCAGGCACTTTTCATCACGATGTTCCATGAAAACTTTCATCACATTGCTCCATGACCATTTTCATCACAATTGTCCGTACCCTTGTCAACACAATGCTGCATAATCACAGTCATCACAATTCTCCATGACTGCTGTCATCACAATAATCCAGGACAAGTTTCATAACAATGCTTCATGCCCCCAGTCATCACAGTGCTCCATGATACCTTTCATCACAATTCCTAGATGATCAAGGTCATCACATTGCCCCATGACACCTGTCATCACAATTCGCTATGACCCTTGTCATCACAATACTCGATGAACCGTGTCATCACAGTGTTCCAGGACACATGTCATCACAATGATCCATGACTACTTTCATCACAATGCTCCAATACACCTGTCATCACAATGCTCCATGGCCCCTGTTATCATATTGCTCCATGATCTCTTTCATCACAATGCTCCATGACCACTGTCATCACCATGCCTCATGACGCCTGTCATCTCAATGCTCCATGGCCCCTTTCATCACAATGCTCCATGAACCCAGTCATCACAATGTTCCCTGCCCTTTTCATCACAATGCTCCATGGGCCCTGTCATCACAATGCTCTATGCCCTTGTCATCAAAATGCTCCAGAACTCTTGTCATCATAATGCTCCATGCCAATGTCATCAAAATGCCCCATGACACTTGTCATCACAATGCTCCATGGCCTTTGTCATCACAATGTTCCATGGTCCCTGTAATCACAGTGCTCCCTGATACCTTTCATCACAATTCTAGATGACCACTGTCACCACAATGCCCCATGACTGATGTCATCACAATTCGCATGGTCCTTGTCATCACAATGCTCCATGAACCGTGTCATCACAAGGTTCCAGGACACTTGTCATCACAATGATCCATGATCACTTTCATCACAATGCTCCTTGAAACCTGTCATCTCAATGCTCCATAGCCTTTGTATTCACAATGCTCCATGGCCCCTGTAATCACAGTGCTCTATGACCCATTTCATCAAAATGCTCCAAGACCGCTGTCATCACAATGCCCCATGACGCCTGCCATCACAAATCTCCAAGGCCTCTCTTACCAGAAAACTCCATGATCCCTGTCAGCACAATGTTCCATGACACTTTTCATCACAATGCTCCATGACCCCTGTCATCACAAAGTTCTCTGCCCATATCATCACAATGCTCCTTGTCACCTTTAATCACAATGCTCCATGCCCTTTCATCACAATGCTCCAGAATTCTTGTTATCGCAATGATCCTTGACCGTGTCATTACAATGCTCCATGACCCTTGTCATCACAAAACTCCATGACCCCTGTCATCACAATGATCCATGACTCCTTTCCTCACAGTGCTCCAGTACCCTTTTCATCACAATGTTCCATGCCATTGTAAGCTCAATGATCTTTGGACCCTGTCATCAAAATGCTCCATCCCCTTTTCATCAGAATGCTCCAGATATCCTATCATTACAATGCTCCATGCCCGTGTCATCACAATGCTCCATGCCGTTGTCATCACAATGCTCCAGAACAGTTGTCACCATAATACTCCATTCCCGTGTCATCCCATTGCTCAATGACACTTGTCATCAAAATGTTCCTTGGCCTTTGTCATCACAGTGCTCCATGATACCTTTAATCAAAACTCTATATGACCACTGTCATCACAATGCAAGATGTCCAATGTCATCACAATGCCCCATGACACGTGTCATCACAATTCGCCTTGGCCCTTGTCATCTCAATGCTGTAGGCACCGTGTCATCACTAGGTTCCAGGACAGTTGGCATCACAGTGATCCATGACCACTTTTCAACACAATGCTCCATGACCCCTGTCATCACAAAGTTCTCTGCCCATATCATCACAATGCTCCTTGTCACCTTTTATCACAATGCTCCATGCCCTTTCATCACAATGCTCCAGAATTCTTTTCATCGCAATGTTCCTTGACCGTGTCATCAAAATGCTCCATGAACCTTGTCATCACAAAGCTCCATGACCCCTGTCATCACAATGATCCATGACTCCTTTCCTCACAGTGCTCCAGTACCCTTTTCATCACAATGCTCCATGCCATTGTCAGCACAATGCTCCTTGGACCCTGTCATCAAAATGCTCCATCCCCTTTTCATCACAATGCTCCAGATATCCTATCACTACAATGCTCCATGCCCGTGTCAACACAATACTCCATGACCCCTGTCATCAAAATGCTTTATGAACCTTCTTATCAGAATGTTCCATGACCCCTGTAATCACAATGCTCCATGCCCTTGTCATCACAAGGCTCCAGAACTCTTGTCATCATAATCCTCCATGTCTGTTTCATCACCATGCTCCATGACACTTTTCATAACAATGCTCCATAGCCCCTTTCATTACTGTGCTCCCTAATAACTTTAATCACATTTCTAGATGACCACTGCCATCACAATGCCCCATGACACGTGTCATCTCAATTCGCCTTGGCCCTTGTCATCTCAATGCTGTAGGAACCGTGTCATCACTAGGTTCCAGGACACTTGTCATCACAGTGATCCATTACCACTTTCAGCACAATGCTCCATGACCACTGTCATCTCAATGCTCCATGGCCTTTGTATTCACAATGCTCCATGGCCCCTGTAATCACAGTGCTCCATAACACCTTTCATCATAATGCTCCAAGACCACTGCCATCTCAATGCCCCATGACGCCTGTCATCACAATTCTCCAAGGCCCCTCTCATCACTATGCTCCATGACACTTGTCATCACATTGCTCCATAACACCTGTCATCACAGTGTTCGCATACCATGTCATCACAATGCTCCATGTCCCCTATAATCACAATGCTCCATGCCTTTTTCCTCACAATGCTGCAGAATTCTTGTCATCACAATGTTCCATGACTGTGTCATCACAATGCTACATGAACCTGGTCATCACAGTTCTCCATGGCCTTTGTCATCACAATGCTCTATGTCGCTTTTCATCACAATTCTCAATGACCACTTTAACCACTATGCTCACTGACCATTTTCATCACATTTCTCTATAGTCATTAAAATTCCCCATGGCCTCTTTCTTCACAATGCTCCATGATGCCTGTCATCACAATGCTCCATGGCTTTTGTTATCACAATGCTGCAGGACCAGTTTCATCACAATACTCCATCCCCCTTGTCATCACGGTGCACAATGAAACCTTTCATTACAATGCTCCATGACACTTGTCATCACAATGCTCCATGGCCTTTATCGTCACAATGCTCCCAGGCACTTTTCATCACGATGTTCCATGAAAACTTTCATCACATTGCTCCATGACCATTTTCATCACAATTGTCCGTACCCTTGTCAACACAATGCTGCATAATCACAGTCATCACAATTCTCCATGACTGCTGTCATCACAATAATCCAGGACAAGTTTCATAACAATGCTTCATGCCCCCAGTCATCACAGTGCTCCATGATACCTTTCATCACAATTCCTAGATGATCAAGGTCATCACATTGCCCCATGACACCTGTCATCACAATTCGCTATGACCCTTGTCATCACAATACTCGATGAACCGTGTCATCACAGTGTTCCAGGACACATGTCATCACAATGATCCATGACTACTTTCATCACAATGCTCCAATACACCTGTCATCACAATGCTCCATGGCCCCTGTTATCATATTGCTCCATGATCTCTTTCATCACAATGCTCCATGACCACTGTCATCACCATGCCTCATGACGCCTGTCATCTCAATGCTCCATGGCCCCTTTCATCACAATGCTCCATGAACCCAGTCATCACAATGTTCCCTGCCCTTTTCATCACAATGCTCCATGGGCCCTGTCATCACAATGCTCTATGCCCTTGTCATCAAAATGCTCCAGAACTCTTGTCATCATAATGCTCCATGCCAATGTCATCAAAATGCCCCATGACACTTGTCATCACAATGCTCCATGGCCTTTGTCATCACAATGTTCCATGGTCCCTGTAATCACAGTGCTCCCTGATACCTTTCATCACAATTCTAGATGACCACTGTCACCACAATGCCCCATGACTGATGTCATCACAATTCGCATGGTCCTTGTCATCACAATGCTCCATGAACCGTGTCATCACAAGGTTCCAGGACACTTGTCATCACAATGATCCATGATCACTTTCATCACAATGCTCCTTGAAACCTGTCATCTCAATGCTCCATAGCCTTTGTATTCACAATGCTCCATGGCCCCTGTAATCACAGTGCTCTATGACCCATTTCATCAAAATGCTCCAAGACCGCTGTCATCACAATGCCCCATGACGCCTGCCATCACAAATCTCCAAGGCCTCTCTTACCAGAAAACTCCATGATCCCTGTCAGCACAATGTTCCATGACACTTTTCATCACAATGCTCCATGATCCCTGTCATCACAAAGTTCTCTGCCCATATCATCACAATGCTCCTTGTCACCTTTAATCACAATGCTCCATGCCCTTTCATCACAATGCTCCAGAATTCTTGTTATCGCAATGATCCTTGACCGTGTCATTACAATGCTCCATGACCCTTGTCATCACAAAGCTCCATGACCCCTGTCATCACAATGATCCATGACTCCTTTCCTCACAGTGCTCCAGTACCCTTTTCATCACAATGTTCCATGCCATTGTAAGCTCAATGATCTTTGGACCCTGTCATCAAAATGCTCCATCCCCTTTTCATCAGAATGCTCCAGATATCCTATCATTACAATGCTCCATGCCCGTGTCATCACAATGCTCCATGCCGTTGTCATCACAATGCTCCATGGCCCTGTAATCACAATGTTCCATGCCCTTGTCATCACAATGCTCCAGAACAGTTGTCATCATAATACTCCATTCCCGTGTCATCCCATTGCTCAATGACACTTGTCATCAAAATGTTCCTTGGCCTTTGTCTTCACAGTGCTCCATGATACCTTTAATCAAAACTCTATATGACCACTGTCATCACAATGCAAGATGACCAATGTCATCACAATGCCCCATGACACGTGTCATCACAATTCGCCTTGGCCCTTGTCATCTCAATGCTGTAGGCACCGTGTCATCACTAGGTTCCAGGACAGTTGGCATCACAGTGATCCATGACCACTTTTCAACACAATGCTCCATGACCCCTGTCATCACAAAGTTCTCTGCCCATATCATCACAATGCTCCTTGTCACCTTTTATCACAATGCTCCATGCCCTTTCATCACAATGCTCCAGAATTCTTTTCATCGCAATGTTCCTTGACCGTGTCATCAAAATGCTCCATGAACCTTGTCATCACAAAGCTCCATGACCCCTGTCATCACAATGATCCATGACTCCTTTCCTCACAGTGCTCCAGTACCCTTTTCATCACAATGCTCCATGCCATTGTCAGCACAATGCTCCTTGGACCCTGTCATCAAAATGCTCCATCCCCTTTTCATCACAATGCTCCAGATATCCTATCACTACAATGCTCCATGCCCGTGTCAACACAATACTCCATGACCCCTGTCATCAAAATGCTTTATGAACCTTCTTATCAGAATGTTCCATGACCCCTGTAATCACAATGCTCCATGCCCTTGTCATCACAAGGCTCCAGAACTCTTGTCATCATAATCCTCCATGTCTGTTTCATCACCATGCTCCATGACACTTTTCATAACAATGCTCCATAGCCCCTTTCATTACTGTGCTCCCTAATAACTTTAATCACATTTCTAGATGACCACTGCCATCACAATGCCCCATGACATTGTCAGCACAATTCGCCATGACCAATGTCATCACCATGCTCCATGAACTATGTCATCACTGGGTCCCAGGACACTTGTCATCACAATGATCCATTACCACTTTCAGCACAATGCTCCATGACCACTGTCATCTCAATGCTCCATGGCCTTTGTATTCACAATGCTCCATGGCCCCTGTAATCACAGTGCTCCATAACACCTTTCATCATAATGCTCCAAGACCACTGCCATCTCAATGCCCCATGACGCCTGTCATCACAATTCTCCAAGGCCCCTCTCATCACTATGCTCCATGACACTTGTCATCACATTGCTCCATAACACCTGTCATCACAGTGTTCGCATACCATGTCATCACAATGCTCCATGTCCCCTATAATCACAATGCTCCATGCCTTTTTCCTCACAATGCTGCAGAATTCTTGTCATCACAATGTTCCATGACTGTGTCATCACAATGCTACATGAACCTGGTCATCACAGTTCTCCATGGCCTTTGTCATCACAATGCTCTATGTCGCTTTTCATCACAATTCTCAATGACCACTTTAACCACTATGCTCGCTGACCATTTTCATCACATTTCTCTATAGTCATTAAAATTCCCCATGGCCTCTTTCTTCACAATGCTCCATGATGCCTGTCATCACAATGCTCCATGGCTTTTGTTATCACAATGCTGCAGGACCAGTTTCATCACAATACTCCATCCCCCTTGTCATCACGGTGCACAATGAAACCTTTCATTACAATGCTCCATGACACTTGTCATCACAATGCTCCATGGCCTTTATCGTCACAATGCTCCCAGGCACTTTTCATCACGATGTTCCATGAAAACTTTCATCACATTGCTCCATGACCATTTTCATCACAATTGTCCGTACCCTTGTCAACACAATGCTGCATAATCACAGTCATCACAATTCTCCATGACTGCTGTCATCACAATAATCCAGGACAAGTTTCATAACAATGCTTCATGCCCCCAGTCATCACAGTGCTCCATGATACCTTTCATCACAATTCCTAGATGATCAAGGTCATCACATTGCCCCATGACACCTGTCATCACAATTCGCTATGACCCTTGTCATCACAATACTCGATGAACCGTGTCATCACAGTGTTCCAGGACACATGTCATCACAATGATCCATGACTACTTTCATCACAATGCTCCAATACACCTGTCATCACAATGCTCCATGGCCCCTGTTATCATATTGCTCCATGATCTCTTTCATCACAATGCTCCATGACCACTGTCATCACCATGCCTCATGACGCCTGTCATCTCAATGCTCCATGGCCCCTTTCATCACAATGCTCCATGAACCCAGTCATCACAATGTTCCCTGCCCTTTTCATCACAATGCTCCATGGGCCCTGTCATCACAATGCTCTATGCCCTTGTCATCAAAATGCTCCAGAACTCTTGTCATCATAATGCTCCATGCCAATGTCATCAAAATGCCCCATGACACTTGTCATCACAATGCTCCATGGCCTTTGTCATCACAATGTTCCATGGTCCCTGTAATCACAGTGCTCCCTGATACCTTTCATCACAATTCTAGATGACCACTGTCACCACAATGCCCCATGACTGATGTCATCACAATTCGCATGGTCCTTGTCATCACAATGCTCCATGAACCGTGTCATCACAAGGTTCCAGGACACTTGTCATCACAATGATCCATGATCACTTTCATCACAATGCTCCTTGAAACCTGTCATCTCAATGCTCCATAGCCTTTGTATTCACAATGCTCCATGGCCCCTGTAATCACAGTGCTCTATGACCCATTTCATCAAAATGCTCCAAGACCGCTGTCATCACAATGCCCCATGACGCCTGCCATCACAAATCTCCAAGGCCTCTCTTACCAGAAAACTCCATGATCCCTGTCAGCACAATGTTCCATGACACTTTTCATCACAATGCTCCATGATCCCTGTCATCACAAAGTTCTCTGCCCATATCATCACAATGCTCCTTGTCACCTTTAATCACAATGCTCCATGCCCTTTCATCACAATGCTCCAGAATTCTTGTTATCGCAATGATCCTTGACCGTGTCATTACAATGCTCCATGACCCTTGTCATCACAAAGCTCCATGACCCCTGTCATCACAATGATCCATGACTC
This sequence comes from Balaenoptera physalus, assembly GCF_965194825.1. Lineage (NCBI taxonomy): Eukaryota > Metazoa > Chordata > Mammalia > Artiodactyla > Balaenopteridae > Balaenoptera > Balaenoptera physalus. The sequence goes on along the minus strand of NC_138893.1, from coordinate 20,461,593 downwards.
CTTTCCTCACAGTGCTCCAGTACCCTTTTCATCACAATGTTCCATGCCATTGTAAGCTCAATGATCTTTGGACCCTGTCATCAAAATGCTCCATCCCCTTTTCATCAGAATGCTCCAGATATCCTATCATTACAATGCTCCATGCCCGTGTCATCACAATGCTCCATGCCGTTGTCATCACAATGCTCCATGGCCCTGTAATCACAATGTTCCATGCCCTTGTCATCACAATGCTCCAGAACAGTTGTCATCATAATACTCCATTCCCGTGTCATCCCATTGCTCAATGACACTTGTCATCAAAATGTTCCTTGGCCTTTGTCTTCACAGTGCTCCATGATACCTTTAATCAAAACTCTATATGACCACTGTCATCACAATGCAAGATGACCAATGTCATCACAATGCCCCATGACACGTGTCATCACAATTCGCCTTGGCCCTTGTCATCTCAATGCTGTAGGCACCGTGTCATCACTAGGTTCCAGGACAGTTGGCATCACAGTGATCCATGACCACTTTTCAACACAATGCTCCATGACCCCTGTCATCACAAAGTTCTCTGCCCATATCATCACAATGCTCCTTGTCACCTTTTATCACAATGCTCCATGCCCTTTCATCACAATGCTCCAGAATTCTTGTCATCGCAATGTTCCTTGACCGTGTCATCAAAATGCTCCATAAACCTTGTCATCACAAAGCTCCATGACCCCTGTCATCACAATGATCCATGACTCCTTTCCTCACAGTGCTCCAGTACCCTTTTCATCACAATGCTCCATGCCATTGTCAGCACAATGCTCCTTGGACCCTGTCATCAAAATGCTCCATCCCCTTTTCATCACAATGCTCCAGATATCCTATCACTACAATGCTCCATGCCCGTGTCAACACAATACTCCATTACCCCTGTCATCAAAATGCTTTATGAACCTTCTTATCAGAATGTTCCATGACCCCTGTAATCACAATGCTCCATGCCCTTGTCATCACAAGGCTCCAGAACTCTTGTCATCATAATCCTCCATGTCTGTTTCATCACCATGCTCCATGACACTTTTCATAACAATGCTCCATAGCCCCTTTCATTACTGTGCTCCCTAATAACTTTAATCACATTTCTAGATGACCACTGCCATCACAATGCCCCATGACATTGTCAGCACAATTCGGCATGACCAATGTCATCACCATGCTCCATGAACTATGTCATCACTGGGTCCCAGGACACTTGTCATCACAATGATCCATTACTACTTTCAGCACAATGCTCCATGACCACTGTCATCTCAATGCTCCATGGCCTTTGTATTCACAATGCTCCATGGCCCCTGTAATCACAGTGCTCCATAACACCTTTCATCATAATGCTCCAAGACCACTGCCATCTCAATGCCCCATGACGCCTGTCATCACAATTCTCCAAGGCCCCTCTCATCACTATGCTCCATGACACTTGTCATCACATTGCTCCATAACACCTGTCATCACAGTGTTCGCTTACCATGTCATCACAATGCTCCATGTCCCCTATAATCACAATGCTCCATGCCTTTTTCCTCACAATGCTGCAGAATTCTTGTCATCACAATGTTCCATGACTGTGTCATCACAATGCTACATGAACCTGGTCATCACAGTTCTCCATGACCTTTGTCATCACAATGCTCTATGTCGCTTTTCATCACAATTCTCAATGACCACTTTAACCACTATGCTCACTGACCATTTTCATCACATTTCTCTATAGTCATTAAAATTCCCCATGGCCTCTTTCTTCACAATGCTCCATGATGCCTGTCATCACAATGCTCCATGGCTTTTGTTATCACAATGCTGCAGGACCAGTTTCATCACAATACTCCATCCCCCTTGTCATCACGGTGCACAATGAAACCTTTCATTACAATGCTCCATGACACTTGTCATCACAATGCTCCATGGCCTTTATCGTCACAATGCTCCCAGGCACTTTTCATCACGATGTTCCATGAAAACTTTCATCACATTGCTCCATGACCATTTTCATCACAATTGTCCGTACCCTTGTCAACACAATGCTGCATAATCACAGTCATCACAATTCTCCATGACTGCTGTCATCACAATAATCCAGGACAAGTTTCATAACAATGCTTCATGCCCCCAGTCATCACAGTGCTCCATGATACCTTTCATCACAATTCCTAGATGATCAAGGTCATCACATTGCCCCATGACACCTGTCATCACAATTCGCTATGACCCTTGTCATCACAATACTCGATGAACCTTGTCATCACAGTGTTCCAGGACACATGTCATCACAATGATCCATGACTACTTTCATCACAATGCTCCAATACACCTGTCATCACAATGCTCCATGGCCCCTGTTATCATATTGCTCCATGATCTCTTTCATCACAATGCTCCATGACCACTGTCATCACCATGCCTCATGACGCCTGTCATCTCAATGCTCCATGGCCCCTTTCATCACAATGCTCCATGAACCCAGTCATCACAATGTTCCCTGCCCTTTTCATCACAACGCTCCATGGGCCCTGTCATCACAATGCTCTATGCCCTTGTCATCAAAATGCTCCAGAACTCTTGTCATCATAATGCTCCATGCCAATGTCATCAAAATGCCCCATGACACTTGTCATCACAATGCTCCATGGCCTTTTTCATCACAATGTTCCATGGTCCCTGTAATCACAGTGCTCCCTGATACCTTTCATCACAATTCTAGATGACCACTGTCACCACAATGCCCCATGACTGATGTCATCACAATTCGCATGGTCCTTGTCATCACAATGCTCCATGAACCGTGTCATCACAAGGTTCCAGGACACTTGTCATCACAATGATCCATGATCACTTTCATCACAATGCTCCTTGAAACCTGTCATCTCAATGCTCCATAGCCTTTGTATTCACAATGCTCCATGGCCCCTGTAATCACAGTGCTCTATGACCCATTTCATCAAAATGCTCCAAGACCGCTGTCATCACAATGCCCCATGACGCCTGCCATCACAAATCTCCAAGGCCTCTCTTACCAGAAAACTCCATGATCCCTGTCAGCACAATGTTCCATGACACTTTTCATCACAATGCTCCATGACCCCTGTCATCACAAAGTTCTCTGCCCATATCATCACAATGCTCCTTGTCACCTTTAACCACAATGCTCCATGCCCTTTCATCACAATGCTCCAGAATTCTTGTTATCGCAATGATCCTTGACCGTGTCATTACAATGCTCCATGACCCTTGTCATCACAAAACTCCATGACCCCTGTCATCACAATGATCCATGACTCCTTTCCTCACAGTGCTCCAGTACCCTTTTCATCACAATGTTCCATGCCATTGTAAGCTCAATGATCTTTGGACCCTGTCATCAAAATGCTCCATCCCCTTTTCATCAGAATGCTCCAGATATCCTATCATTACAATGCTCCATGCCCGTGTCATCACAATGCTCCATGCCGTTGTCATCACAATGCTCCAGAACAGTTGTCACCATAATACTCCATTCCCGTGTCATCCCATTGCTCAATGACACTTGTCATCAAAATGTTCCTTGGCCTTTGTCATCACAGTGCTCCATGATACCTTTAATCAAAACTCTATATGACCACTGTCATCACAATGCAAGATGTCCAATGTCATCACAATGCCCCATGACACGTGTCATCACAATTCGCCTTGGCCCTTGTCATCTCAATGCTGTAGGCACCGTGTCATCACTAGGTTCCAGGACAGTTGGCATCACAGTGATCCATGACCACTTTTCAACACAATGCTCCATGACCCCTGTCATCACAAAGTTCTCTGCCCATATCATCACAATGCTCCTTGTCACCTTTTATCACAATGCTCCATGCCCTTTCATCACAATGCTCCAGAATTCTTGTCATCGCAATGTTCCTTGACCGTGTCATCAAAATGCTCCATGAACCTTGTCATCACAAAGCTCCATGACCCCTGTCATCACAATGATCCATGACTCCTTTCCTCACAGTGCTCCAGTACCCTTTTCATCACAATGCTCCATGCCATTGTCAGCACAATGCTCCTTGGACCCTGTCATCAAAATGCTCCATCCCCTTTTCATCACAATGCTCCAGATATCCTATCACTACAATGCTCCATGCCCGTGTCAACACAATACTCCATGACCCCTGTCATCAAAATGCTTTATGAACCTTCTTATCAGAATGTTCCATGACCCCTGTAATCACAATGCTCCATGCCCTTGTCATCACAAGGCTCCAGAACTCTTGTCATCATAATCCTCCATGTCTGTTTCATCACCATGCTCCATGACACTTTTCATAACAATGCTCCATAGCCCCTTTCATTACTGTGCTCCCTAATAACTTTAATCACATTTCTAGATGACCACTGCCATCACAATGCCCCATGACACGTGTCATCTCAATTCGCCTTGGCCCTTGTCATCTCAATGCTGTAGGAACCGTGTCATCACTAGGTTCCAGGACACTTGTCATCACAGTGATCCATTACCACTTTCAGCACAATGCTCCATGACCACTGTCATCTCAATGCTCCATGGCCTTTGTATTCACAATGCTCCATGGCCCCTGTAATCACAGTGCTCCATAACACCTTTCATCATAATGCTCCAAGACCACTGCCATCTCAATGCCCCATGACGCCTGTCATCACAATTCTCCAAGGCCCCTCTCATCACTATGCTCCATGACACTTGTCATCACATTGCTCCATAACACCTGTCATCACAGTGTTCGCATACCATGTCATCACAATGCTCCATGTCCCCTATAATCACAATGCTCCATGCCTTTTTCCTCACAATGCTGCAGAATTCTTGTCATCACAATGTTCCATGACTGTGTCATCACAATGCTACATGAACCTGGTCATCACAGTTCTCCATGGCCTTTGTCATCACAATGCTCTATGTCGCTTTTCATCACAATTCTCAATGACCACTTTAACCACTATGCTCACTGACCATTTTCATCACATTTCTCTATAGTCATTAAAATTCCCCATGGCCTCTTTCTTCACAATGCTCCATGATGCCTGTCATCACAATGCTCCATGGCTTTTGTTATCACAATGCTGCAGGACCAGTTTCATCACAATACTCCATCCCCCTTGTCATCACGGTGCACAATGAAACCTTTCATTACAATGCTCCATGACACTTGTCATCACAATGCTCCATGGCCTTTATCGTCACAATGCTCCCAGGCACTTTTCATCACGATGTTCCATGAAAACTTTCATCACATTGCTCCATGACCATTTTCATCACAATTGTCCGTACCCTTGTCAACACAATGCTGCATAATCACAGTCATCACAATTCTCCATGACTGCTGTCATCACAATAATCCAGGACAAGTTTCATAACAATGCTTCATGCCCCCAGTCATCACAGTGCTCCATGATACCTTTCATCACAATTCCTAGATGATCAAGGTCATCACATTGCCCCATGACACCTGTCATCACAATTCGCTATGACCCTTGTCATCACAATACTCGATGAACCGTGTCATCACAGTGTTCCAGGACACATGTCATCACAATGATCCATGACTACTTTCATCACAATGCTCCAATACACCTGTCATCACAATGCTCCATGGCCCCTGTTATCATATTGCTCCATGATCTCTTTCATCACAATGCTCCATGACCACTGTCATCACCATGCCTCATGACGCCTGTCATCTCAATGCTCCATGGCCCCTTTCATCACAATGCTCCATGAACCCAGTCATCACAATGTTCCCTGCCCTTTTCATCACAATGCTCCATGGGCCCTGTCATCACAATGCTCTATGCCCTTGTCATCAAAATGCTCCAGAACTCTTGTCATCATAATGCTCCATGCCAATGTCATCAAAATGCCCCATGACACTTGTCATCACAATGCTCCATGGCCTTTGTCATCACAATGTTCCATGGTCCCTGTAATCACAGTGCTCCCTGATACCTTTCATCACAATTCTAGATGACCACTGTCACCACAATGCCCCATGACTGATGTCATCACAATTCGCATGGTCCTTGTCATCACAATGCTCCATGAACCGTGTCATCACAAGGTTCCAGGACACTTGTCATCACAATGATCCATGATCACTTTCATCACAATGCTCCTTGAAACCTGTCATCTCAATGCTCCATAGCCTTTGTATTCACAATGCTCCATGGCCCCTGTAATCACAGTGCTCTATGACCCATTTCATCAAAATGCTCCAAGACCGCTGTCATCACAATGCCCCATGACGCCTGCCATCACAAATCTCCAAGGCCTCTCTTACCAGAAAACTCCATGATCCCTGTCAGCACAATGTTCCATGACACTTTTCATCACAATGCTCCATGATCCCTGTCATCACAAAGTTCTCTGCCCATATCATCACAATGCTCCTTGTCACCTTTAATCACAATGCTCCATGCCCTTTCATCACAATGCTCCAGAATTCTTGTTATCGCAATGATCCTTGACCGTGTCATTACAATGCTCCATGACCCTTGTCATCACAAAGCTCCATGACCCCTGTCATCACAATGATCCATGACTCCTTTCCTCACAGTGCTCCAGTACCCTTTTCATCACAATGTTCCATGCCATTGTAAGCTCAATGATCTTTGGACCCTGTCATCAAAATGCTCCATCCCCTTTTCATCAGAATGCTCCAGATATCCTATCATTACAATGCTCCATGCCCGTGTCATCACAATGCTCCATGCCGTTGTCATCACAATGCTCCATGGCCCTGTAATCACAATGTTCCATGCCCTTGTCATCACAATGCTCCAGAACAGTTGTCATCATAATACTCCATTCCCGTGTCATCCCATTGCTCAATGACACTTGTCATCAAAATGTTCCTTGGCCTTTGTCTTCACAGTGCTCCATGATACCTTTAATCAAAACTCTATATGACCACTGTCATCACAATGCAAGATGACCAATGTCATCACAATGCCCCATGACACGTGTCATCACAATTCGCCTTGGCCCTTGTCATCTCAATGCTGTAGGCACCGTGTCATCACTAGGTTCCAGGACAGTTGGCATCACAGTGATCCATGACCACTTTTCAACACAATGCTCCATGACCCCTGTCATCACAAAGTTCTCTGCCCATATCATCACAATGCTCCTTGTCACCTTTTATCACAATGCTCCATGCCCTTTCATCACAATGCTCCAGAATTCTTTTCATCGCAATGTTCCTTGACCGTGTCATCAAAATGCTCCATGAACCTTGTCATCACAAAGCTCCATGACCCCTGTCATCACAATGATCCATGACTCCTTTCCTCACAGTGCTCCAGTACCCTTTTCATCACAATGCTCCATGCCATTGTCAGCACAATGCTCCTTGGACCCTGTCATCAAAATGCTCCATCCCCTTTTCATCACAATGCTCCAGATATCCTATCACTACAATGCTCCATGCCCGTGTCAACACAATACTCCATGACCCCTGTCATCAAAATGCTTTATGAACCTTCTTATCAGAATGTTCCATGACCCCTGTAATCACAATGCTCCATGCCCTTGTCATCACAAGGCTCCAGAACTCTTGTCATCATAATCCTCCATGTCTGTTTCATCACCATGCTCCATGACACTTTTCATAACAATGCTCCATAGCCCCTTTCATTACTGTGCTCCCTAATAACTTTAATCACATTTCTAGATGACCACTGCCATCACAATGCCCCATGACATTGTCAGCACAATTCGCCATGACCAATGTCATCACCATGCTCCATGAACTATGTCATCACTGGGTCCCAGGACACTTGTCATCACAATGATCCATTACCACTTTCAGCACAATGCTCCATGACCACTGTCATCTCAATGCTCCATGGCCTTTGTATTCACAATGCTCCATGGCCCCTGTAATCACAGTGCTCCATAACACCTTTCATCATAATGCTCCAAGACCACTGCCATCTCAATGCCCCATGACGCCTGTCATCACAATTCTCCAAGGCCCCTCTCATCACTATGCTCCATGACACTTGTCATCACATTGCTCCATAACACCTGTCATCAGAGTGTTCGCATACCATGTCATCACAATGCTCCATGTCCCCTATAATCACAATGCTCCATGCCTTTTTCCTCACAATGCTGCAGAATTCTTGTCATCACAATGTTCCATGACTGTGTCATCACAATGCTACATGAACCTGGTCATCACAGTTCTCCATGGCCTTTGTCATCACAATGCTCTATGTCGCTTTTCATCACAATTCTCAATGACCACTTTAACCACTATGCTCACTGACCATTTTCATCACATTTCTCTATAGTCATTAAAATTCCCCATGGCCTCTTTCTTCACAATGCTCCATGATGCCTGTCATCACAATGCTCCATGGCTTTTGTTATCACAATGCTGCAGGACCAGTTTCATCACAATACTCCATCCCCCTTGTCATCATGGTGCACAATGAAACCTTTCATTACAATGCTCCATGACACTTGTCATCACAATGCTCCATGGCCTTTATCGTCACAATGCTCCCAGGCACTTTTCATCACGATGTTCCATGAAAACTTTCATCACATTGCTCCATGACCATTTTCATCACAATTGTCCGTACCCTTGTCAACACAATGCTGCATAATCACAGTCATCACAATTCTCCATGACTGCTGTCATCACAATAATCCAGGACAAGTTTCATAACAATGCTTCATGCCCCCAGTCATCACAGTGCTCCATGATACCTTTCATCACAATTCCTAGATGATCAAGGTCATCACATTGCCCCATGACACCTGTCATCACAATTCGCTATGACCCTTGTCATCACAATACTCGATGAACCGTGTCATCACAGTGTTCCAGGACACATGTCATCACAATGATCCATGACTACTTTCATCACAATGCTCCAATACACCTGTCATCACAATGCTCCATGGCCCCTGTTATCATATTGCTCCATGATCTCTTTCATCACAATGCTCCATGACCACTGTCATCACCATGCCTCATGACGCCTGTCATCTCAATGCTCCATGGCCCCTTTCATCACAATGCTCCATGAACCCAGTCATCACAATGTTCCCTGCCCTTTTCATCACAATGCTCCATGGGCCCTGTCATCACAATGCTCTATGCCCTTGTCATCAAAATGCTCCAGAACTCTTGTCATCATAATGCTCCATGCCAATGTCATCAAAATGCCCCATGACACTTGTCATCACAATGCTCCATGGCCTTTGTCATCACAATGTTCCATGGTCCCTGTAATCACAGTGCTCCCTGATACCTTTCATCACAATTCTAGATGACCACTGTCACCACAATGCCCCATGACTGATGTCATCACAATTCGCATGGTCCTTGTCATCACAATGCTCCATGAACCGTGTCATCACAAGGTTCCAGGACACTTGTCATCACAATGATCCATGATCACTTTCATCACAATGCTCCTTGAAACCTGTCATCTCAATGCTCCATAGCCTTTGTATTCACAATGCTCCATGGCCCCTGTAATCACAGTGCTCTATGACCCATTTCATCAAAATGCTCCAAGACCGCTGTCATCACAATGCCCCATGACGCCTGCCATCACAAATCTCCAAGGCCTCTCTTACCAGAAAACTCCATGATCCCTGTCAGCACAATGTTCCATGACACTTTTCATCACAATGCTCCATGATCCCTGTCATCACAAAGTTCTCTGCCCATATCATCACAATGCTCCTTGTCACCTTTAATCACAATGCTCCATGCCCTTTCATCACAATGCTCCAGAATTCTTGTTATCGCAATGATCCTTGACCGTGTCATTACAATGCTCCATGACCCTTGTCATCACAAAGCTCCATGACCCCTGTCATCACAATGATCCATGACTCCTTTCCTCACAGTGCTCCAGTACCCTTTTCATCACAATGTTCCATGCCATTGTAAGCTCAATGATCTTTGGACCCTGTCATCAAAATGCTCCATCCCCTTTTCATCAGAATGCTCCAGATATCCTATCATTACAATGCTCCATGCCCGTGTCATCACAATGCTCCATGCCGTTGTCATCACAATGCTCCATGGCCCTGTAATCACAATGTTCCATGCCCTTGTCATCACAATGCTCCAGAACAGTTGTCATCATAATACTCCATTCCCGTGTCATCCCATTGCTCAATGACACTTGTCATCAAAATGTTCCTTGGCCTTTGTCTTCACAGTGCTCCATGATACCTTTAATCAAAACTCTATATGACCACTGTCATCACAATGCAAGATGACCAATGTCATCACAATGCCCCATGACACGTGTCATCACAATTCGCCTTGGCCCTTGTCATCTCAATGCTGTAGGCACCGTGTCATCACTAGGTTCCAGGACAGTTGGCATCACAGTGATCCATGACCACTTTTCAACACAATGCTCCATGACCCCTGTCATCACAAAGTTCTCTGCCCATATCATCACAATGCTCCTTGTCACCTTTTATCACAATGCTCCATGCCCTTTCATCACAATGCTCCAGAATTCTTTTCATCGCAATGTTCCTTGACCGTGTCATCAAAATGCTCCATGAACCTTGTCATCACAAAGCTCCATGACCCCTGTCATCACAATGATCCATGACTCCTTTCCTCACAGTGCTCCAGTACCCTTTTCATCACAATGCTCCATGCCATTGTCAGCACAATGCTCCTTGGACCCTGTCATCAAAATGCTCCATCCCCTTTTCATCACAATGCTCCAGATATCCTATCACTACAATGCTCCATGCCCGTGTCAACACAATACTCCATGACCCCTGTCATCAAAATGCTTTATGAACCTTCTTATCAGAATGTTCCATGACCCCTGTAATCACAATGCTCCATGCCCTTGTCATCACAAGGCTCCAGAACTCTTGTCATCATAATCCTCCATGTCTGTTTCATCACCATGCTCCATGACACTTTTCATAACAATGCTCCATAGCCCCTTTCATTACTGTGCTCCCTAATAACTTTAATCACATTTCTAGATGACCACTGCCATCACAATGCCCCATGACATTGTCAGCACAATTCGCCATGACCAATGTCATCACCATGCTCCATGAACTATGTCATCACTGGGTCCCAGGACACTTGTCATCACAATGATCCATTACCACTTTCAGCACAATGCTCCATGACCACTGTCATCTCAATGCTCCATGGCCTTTGTATTCACAATGCTCCATGGCCCCTGTAATCACAGTGCTCCATAACACCTTTCATCATAATGCTCCAAGACCACTGCCATCTCAATGCCCCATGACGCCTGTCATCACAATTCTCCAAGGCCCCTCTCATCACTATGCTCCATGACACTTGTCATCACATTGCTCCATAACACCTGTCATCACAGTGTTCGCTTACCATGTCATCACAATGCTCCATGTCCCCTATAATCACAATGCTCCATGCCTTTTTCCTCACAATGCTGCAGAATTCTTGTCATCACAATGTTCCATGACTGTGTCATCACAATGCTACATGAACCTGGTCATCACAGTTCTCCATGACCTTTGTCATCACAATGCTCTATGTCGCTTTTCATCACAATTCTCAATGACCTCTTTAACCACTATGCTCGCTGACCATTTTCATCACATTTCTCTATAGTCATTAAAATTCCCCATGGCCTCTTTCTTCACAATGCTCCATGATGCCTTTCATCACAATGCTCCATGGCTTTTGTTATCACAATGCTGCAGGACCAGTTTCATCACAATACTCCATCCCCCTTGTCATCACGGTGCACAATGAAACCTTTCATTACAATGCTCCATGACACTTGTCATCACAATGCTCCATGGCCTTTATCGTCACAATGCTCCCAGGCACTTTTCATCACGATGTTCCATGAAAACTTTCATCACATTGCTCCATGACCATTTTCATCACAATTGTCCGTACCCTTGTCAACACAATGCTGCATAATCACAGTCATCACAATTCTCCATGACTGCTGTCATCACAATAATCCAGGACAAGTTTCATAACAATGCTTCATGCCCCCAGTCATCACAGTGCTCCATGATACCTTTCATCACAATTCCTAGATGATCAAGGTCATCACATTGCCCCATGACACCTGTCATCACAATTCGCTATGACCCTTGTCATCACAATACTCGATGAACCGTGTCATCACAGTGTTCCAGGACACATGTCATCACAATGATCCATGACTACTTTCATCACAATGCTCCAATACACCTGTCATCACAATGCTCCATGGCCCCTGTTATCATATTGCTCCATGATCTCTTTCATCACAATGCTCCATGACCACTGTCATCACCAGGCGTCATGACGCCTGTCATCTCAATGCTCCATGGCCCCTTTCATCACAATGCTCCATGAACCCAGTCATCACAATGTTCCCTGCCCTTTTCATCACAATGCTCCATGGGCCCTGTCATCACAATGCTCTATGCCCTTGTCATCAAAATGCTCCAGAACTCTTGTCATCATAATGCTCCATGCCAATGTCATCAAAATGCCCCATGACACTTGTCATCACAATGCTCCATGGCCTTTGTCATCACAATGTTCCATGGTCCCTGTAATCACAGTGCTCCCTGATACCTTTCATCACAATTCTAGATGACCACTGTCACCACAATGCCCCATGACTGATGTCATCACAATTCGCATGGTCCTTGTCATCACAATGCTCCATGAACCGTGTCATCACAAGGTTCCAGGACACTTGTCATCACAGTGATCCATGACCAATTTAATCACAATGCTCCAGGAACTCTGTTATCTCAATGCTCCATGGCCTTTGTATTCACAATGCTCCATTGTCCCGATAATCGCATAGCTCCATGAACACTTTCATCATAATGCTCCTTGACCACTGTCACCTTAATGCCCCATGACGTCTCTCATCACTGTGCTCCAAGGCCACTCTCATCAAAATGCTCCATGATCTGTGTCTGCACAATATTGCATGACACTTGTCATCACAATGCTCCGTGATCCTTGTAATCACAATGACCCTGCCAATGTCATCACAATGATCCGTGACAGATGTCATCACAATTCGCCATGGTCTTGTCATTACAATGCTCCATGAACCGTGTCATCACAAGGTTCCAGGACACTTGTCATCACAATGATCCATGATCACATTCATCACAATGCTCCAGGAACCCTGTCATCTCAATGCTCCATAGCCTTTGTATTCACAATGCTCCATGGTCCCTCTCATCACACTGCTCCTTGACTCCTTTTATCACAATGCTCCAAGACCGCTCTCATCACAATGCCCCATGACGCCTGCCATCACAAGTCTCCAAGGCCTCTCTTACTAAAAATCTCCATGATCCCTGTCAGCACAATGTTCCATGACACTTTTCAGCACAATGCTCCATGACCCCTGTCATCACAAAGTTCTCTGCCCATATCATCACAATGCTCCTTGTCACCTTTAATCACAATGCTCCATTCCCTTTCATCACAATGCTCCTGAATTCTTGTCATCGCAATGTTCCTTGACCGTGTCATCACAATGCTCCATGACACTTGTCATCACAAAGCTCCATGACCCCTTTCATCATAATGATCCATGACTCCTCTCCTCACAGTGCTCCAGTACCCTTTTCATCACAATGCTCCATGCCATTGTCAGCACAATGCTCCTTGGACACTGTCATCCAAATCCTCCATCCCCTTTTCATCACAATGCTCCCGATATCCTGTCACTACAATGCTCCATGCCCGTGTCAACACAATGCTCCATGACCCGTGTCATCAAAATGCTTTATGAACCTTGTTATCAGAATGTTCCATGACCCCTGTCTTCAGAATGATCCATGACCATTGTCATCACAATGCTACATAGCCTTGTCATCACAAAGTTCCATGGCCTCTGTCATCACCAAGCTCCATGGTCTTTCTCATCACAATGCTCTATGACCCCTGTCAGCACAATGCTTTATGAAGTTTGTTTTCAAAATGCACCATGACCGCTGTCATCAAAATAATCCATGACCGTTGTCATCACACTGCTGCATGATACCTTTCATCCCGTTTCTCTGTGACCGCTGTCATTAGGATGCTCCAGGACAATATTCATCTCAATGCCCCATGCCCCCTGTAATCACAGTGCCCCATAACCCCTGTCATCACAATGCTCCATGACCCTGTCATCAGAATGCTACATGAGCCTGTCATCACATTGTTCCATGGCCTATGTATTCACAATGCTCCATGGACCCTGTAATCACAGTGCTCCATGTTCCCTTTCAACAGAATGTCCCATGACCCCAGTCACCACAAGGTTCCCTGCCCTTGTCATCACAATGCTCCATGACCCTTGGAATCACAATGGTACATGGCCTTGTCATCACAATGTTCCATGGCCTCTGTCATCACTATGCTCCATGGTCTTTCTCATCACAATGCTCTATGACCCCTGTCATCAAAATGCTTGATGACCATTGTCATCACAATGCTCCAAGGCCCCGTTCATCACAATGCCTCATGGTTTTGGAATCACAATGCTCAATGATCCCTGTCATCACAATGCTCCATGCCATTGTCATCACAATGCCCCATGGCCCCTGTAATCACAATGCTCCATGGCCCTTGTCATCACAATGCTCGATGACCCGTGTCATCACAGTGTTCCAGGCCACATGTCATCACAATCATCCATGACTTCTTTCATCACAATGCTCCAATACACCTGGCATCACAATGCTCCATGGCCCCTGTTATCATATTGCTCCATGATCTCTTTCATCACAATGCTCCATGACCAGTGTCATCACCATGCCTCATGACGCCTGTCAACACAATGCTCCATGACCCCTCTCATCAAAATGCTTTATGAACCTTGTTATCAGAATGTTCCATGACCACTGTCATGAAAATGATCCATGACCGTTGTCATCACAATGCTGCATGATACCTTTCATCCAAATTCTCTGTGACCGCTATCATCACAAAGCTCCAGGACAATTTTCATCACAATGCTCCATGCCCCCTGTCATCACAGTGACCCATAACCCCTGTAATCACAATGCTGCATGACCCTGTCATCACAATGCCCCATGACAGATGTCATCACAATTTGCCATGGTTCTTGTCATCACAATGCTCCATGAACCGTGTCATCACAAGGTTCCAGGACACTTGTCATCACAATGATCCATGATCACTTTCATCACAATGCTCCATGAAACCTGTCATCTCAATGCTCCATAACATTTGTAGTCACAATGCTCCATGGCCCCTGTAATCACAGTGCTCCATGACCCCATTCATCACAATGCTCCAGGACCGCTGTCATCACAATGCCCCATGACGCCTGCCATCACAAATCTCCAAGGCCTCTCTTACCAAAAAGCTCCATGATCCCTGTCAGGACAACGTTCCTTGACACTTTTCATCACAATGCTCCATGACCCCTGTCATCACAAAGTTCTCTGCCCATATCATCACAATGCTCCTTGTCACCTTTAATCACAATGCTCCATGCCCTTTCATCACAATGCTCCAGAATTCTTGTCATCGCAATGTTCCTTGACTGTGTCATCACAATGCTCCATGACCCTTGTCATCACAAAACTCCATGGCCCCTGTCAACACAATGATCCATGACTCCTTTCCTCACAGTGCTCCAGTACCCTTTTCATCACAATGCTCCATGCCATTGTCAGCACAATGCTCCTTGGACCCTGTCATCAAAATGCTATATCCCCTTTTCATCACAAAGCTCCATATAACCTATCATTACAATGCTCCATGCCCATGTCAACACAATGCTCCATGACCCCTCTCATGAAAATGCTTTATGAACCTTATTATCAGAATGTTCCATGACCCCTGTCATCAAAATGATCCGTGCCCGTTGTCATCACAATGCTGCATGATACCTTTCATCCCAATTCTCTGTGACTGCTGTCATCACAAATCTCCAGGACAATTTTCATCACAATGCTCCATGCCCCCTGTCATCACAGTGCACCATAACCCCTGTAATCACAATGATCCATGACCCTGTCATCACAATGCTACATGACCCCTGTCATAACATTGTTCCATGGCCTATGTATTAACAATGCTCCATGGACCCTGTAATCACACTACTCCATGCTCCCTTTCGACACAGTGCTCCATGACCCCTGTCATCACAATGTTCCATGAAAGTTGTCATCAAAATGCTCCGTTTCCCCGGTCACCACAAGGTTCCCTGCCCTTGTCATCACAATGGTCCATGACCCTTGGAATCACAATGGTACATGGCCTTGTCATCACAATGTTCCATGGCCTCTGTCATCAACATGCTCCATGGTCTTTCTCATCACAATGCTCTATGACACCTGTAATCACAATGCTTGATGACCATTGTCATCACAATTCTCCAAGGCCCTTGTCATCACAATGCTCCAGAACACTTGTCATCATAATGCTCCATTCCCGTGTCATCCCATTGCACAATGACACTTGCCATCAAAATGTTCCTTTGCCTTTGTCAGCACAGTGCTCCATGACAACTTTAATCAAAATTCTACATGACCACTGTTATCACAATGCAAGGTGACCTATGTCATCACAATGCCCCATGACACGTGTCATCACAATTCGCCTTGGCCCTTGTCATCACAATGTTGTAGGAACCGTGTCATCAATAGGTTCCAGGACACTTGTCATCACAGTGATCCATGACCACTTTCATCACAATGCTCCATGAACTCTGTTATCTCAATGCTCCATGGCCTTTGTTTTCACAATGATCCATTGTCCCGATAATCGCGTTGCTCCATGAACTCTTTCATCACAATGCTCCTTGACCACTGTCACCATAATGCCCCATGACGTCTCTCATCACTGTGCTCCAAGGCCACTCTCATCAAAATGCTCCATGATCTGTGTCAGCACAATATTGCATGACATTTGTCATAACAATGCTCCATGATCCCTGTAATCACAATGATCCCTGCCAATGTCATCACAATGCTCCATGACTCCTTTAATCACGATGCTCCATGCCCTTGTCATCACAATTCTCCAGGTCTGTTGTCATCATCATGCTTCACGCCCGTGTCATCACAATGCTCCATGAATCTTGTCTTCTCAGTGCTCCATGACCCATGTCATCACAATGCTCCATGACCCCTGTCATCACAATGTTCCATGAAAGTTGTCATCAAAATGCTCCATGATCCCGGTCACCACAAGGTTCCCTGGCCTTGTCATCACAATGCTCCATGACCCTTGTAGTCACAACGATACATGGCCTTTTCAGCACTATGTTCCATGTCCTCTGTCGTCACCATGTTCCATGGTCTTTCTCATCACAATTCTCTATGACCCCTGTCATCACAATTCTTGATGACCATTGTCATCACAATGCTCCAAGGCCCCTGTCACCACAATGCCTCATGGTCTTTGTAATCACAATGCTCAATGAACCCTGTCATCACAATGCTCCATGCCGTTGTCATCACAATGCTCCATGGCCCCTGTAATCACACTACTCCATGACCCCTTTCATCACAATGCCCAATGCCACCTCTCATCACAATTCTCCATGGCATTTGTCATCACGATGCTCCATGACACCTGTCATCACAATGCTCCATGACACTTGTCATCACAATGCATGATGGCCCTTTTCATCACAATGCTAATTGACCCCTATCAGCACAATGCCTGATGACCCCTGTCATCAAAATGCTAAATGGCACTTGTCATCACAATGCTCTATGATGCCTGTCATCACTAATCTCTATATCACTTCTTATCACAATGCTCCATGGCCCCTGTAATCACAGTAATCCATGACCCCATTCATCACAATGCCCTAGGCCACCTCTCATCACAATTCTCCATGGCATTTGTCATCACGATGCTCCAAGACCCCTGTCATCAAAATGCTTTATGAATCTTGTTATCAGAAGTTTCCATGACCACTGTCCTCAAAATGATCCATGACCATTGTCATCACAATGCTCCATGATACTTTTCATCAAAATTCTCTGTGACCGCTGTCATCACAATGCTCCAGGACAATTTTCATCACAATGCTCCATGACCCTGTCATCACAATGATCTATGGCCTTTCTCATCACAATGCTCCGTGACCCCTGTCAAAACAATGCCTGATGACCCCGTCATCAAAATGCTAAATGGCACTTGTCATCACAATGCTCCATGACGCCTGTCATCACTATTCTCCATGTCACTTGTTATCACAATGCTCCATGGCCCCTGTAATCACACTACTCCATTACCCCTTTCATCACAATGCACAATGCCACCTCTCATCACAATTCTCCATGGCATTTGTCATCACGATGCTCCATGACACTTGTCATCACAATGCTTGATGGCCCTTGTCATCACAATGTTCCTTGGTGCTTTTCCTCGCAATGCTCCATGACAACGTTCATCAAAGTACTCCAAGATTTGTTTCATCACAATGCTCCATGGCCCTTGTCGTTACAAATCCACATGATCCATTTCATCACAATTCTCCTTAGCAACTTACATAAAAAAGCTCCATGCCCCTGTCATCACAATGCCCAATGATACCTGTTTTAACAATGATCCATGACCCTTGTCATCACAAGGCTCCATGTCTCTTGTATTCACAATGCTCCATGGCCCTTGTCATCACAATGCTGCATAGCAATTTTCATCGCAATATTCCAGGACCGCTTTCAGCACAATGCCCCATATCCCCTGTCATCATGATGCTCCATGGCCCTTGTCATCACAATGCTCCATGAAACATTTCCTCACAATGCTCCAGTACGCCTTTCATCCAAATTCCCCATGGCCACTGTCATCACAATTCTCCATGACACCTGTCATCGTAATGGTCCATGACCCGTTTCATCTCAATGCTCCATGACACCTGTCATCACAATGCTCCATGGCCTTTGTCATCACAATGCTCCATGGCCCCTGTAATCACAGTGCTCCATGACCCGTTTCATCTCAATGCTCCATGACCTCACTCATCACAATGCCCCATGACCCCTTTAATCACAATGCTCCATGGCCCTTGTCATCATAATACTCGATGAACCGTGTCATCACAGTGTTCCAGGACACATGTCATCACAATGATCCATGACTACTTTCATCACAATGCTCCAATACACCTGTCATCACAATGCTTCATGGCCCCTGTTATCATATTGCTCCATGATATCTTTCATCACAATGCTCCAAGACCACTGTCATCACCATGCCTCATGAGGCCTGTCATCTCAATGCTCCATGGCCCCTTTCATCACAATGCTCCATGAACCCAGTCATCACAATGTTCCCTGTCCTTTTCATGACAATGCTCCATGGGCCCTCTCATCACAATGCTCCATGCCCTTGTCGTCAAAATGCTCCAGAACTCTTGTCATCATAATGCTCCATGCCAATGTCATCAAAATGCCCCATGACACTTGTCATCACAATGCTCCATGGCCTTTGTCATCACAATGTTCCATGGCCCCTGTCATCACAGTGCTCCATGATACCTTTCATAAAAATCTAGATGACCACTGTCATCACAATGCCCCATGACAGATGTCATCACAATTCGCCATGGTCCTTTTCATCACAATACTCCATGGCCTTTGTCATCACAATGTTCCATGGTCCCTGTCATCATAGTGCTCCATGATACCTTTCATCACAATTTAGATGACCACTGTCATCACAATCCCCCATGAGATATGGCATCACAATTCGCCATGGTCCTTGTCATCACAATGCTCCATTAACCGTGTCATCACACGGTTCCAGGAAACTTGTCATAACAATGATCCATGATCACATTCATCACAATGCTCCATGAACCCTGTCATCTCAAAGCTCCATAGCCTTTGTGTTCACAATGCTCCATGGTCCCTGTCATCACAGTGAACCATGACCCCTTTTATCACAACGCTCCAAGACCGCTGTCATCACAATGCCCCATGACGACTGCCATCACAAATCTCCAAGGCCTCTCTTACCAAAAAGCTCCATGATCCTTGTCAGCACAACGTTATATGACACTTTTCATCACAATGCTCCATGAACCCTGTCATCACAAAGTTCTCTGCCCATATCATCACAATGCTCCTTGTCACCTTTAATCACAATGCTCCATGCCCTTTCATCACAATGCTCCAGAATTCTTGTCATCGCAAAGTTTCTTGAACGTGTCATCACAATTCTCCATGACACTTGTCATCACAAAGCTCCATGACCCCTGTCTTCACATGACTCCTTTCCTCACTGTGCTCCAGTACCTTTTTCATCACAATGCTCCATGCCATTGTCAGCACAATGCTCCTTGGAACCTGTCATCAAAATGCTCCATCCCCTTTTCATCACAATGCTCCAGATATCCTATCATTACAATGCTCCATGCCCGTGTCAACACAATGCTCCTTGACCCTTGTTATCAAAATGCTTTATGAACCTTGTTCTCAGAATGTTCCATGACCCCGTCATCAAAATGATCCATGACCATTGTCATCACCATGCTGCATGATACCTTTCATCCCAATTCTCTGTGACCGCTGTCATCACAATGCTCCTGGATAATTTTCATCACAATGCTCCATGCCCCCTGTTATCACAGTGCCCCATAACCCCTGTAATCACAATGCTGCATGACCCTGTCATCACAGTGCTACATGACCCCTGTCATCACATTGTTCCATGGCCTATGTATTCACAATGCTCCATGGATGCTGTAATCACACACTCCATGTTCCCTTTCAACACAATGCTCCATGACCCCTGTCATCACAACCTTCCATGAAAGTTGTCATCAAAATGCTCCATGACCCAGGTCACCACAACTTTCCCTGCTCTTTTCATCACAATGCTCCATGACCCTTGTAATCACAATGGTACGTGGCCTTGTCATCACAAATTTCCATGGCCTCTGTCATCACCATGCTCCATGGTCTTTCTCATCACAATGGTCTATGACCCCTGTTCTCACAATGATTGATGACCATTGTCATCACAATGCTCCAAGCCTTTGTCATCACACTGCTCCATGGCCCCTGTAATCACAATGCTCCAGATATCCTATCATTACAATGCTCCCTGCCCGTGTCATCACAATGCTCATTGCCATTGTCATCAAAATGCTCCATGTCCCCTGTAATCCCAATGCTCCATGCTCTTGTCATCACAATGCTCCAGAACACTTGTCATCATAATACTCCATTCCCTGTCATCCCATTGCTCATTGACACTTGTCATCAAAATTTTCCTTGGCCTTTGTCTTCACCGTGCTCCTTGATACCTTTAATCAAAATTCTACATGACCACTGTCATCAAAATGCAAGATGACCAATGTCATCACAATGCCCCATGACACGTGTCATCACAATTCGCATTGGCCCTTGTCATCTCAATGCTGTAGGAACCGTGTCATCACTAGGTTCCAGGACACTTGTCTTCACAGTGATCCATGACCACTTTCATCACAATGCTCCATGAACTCTGTTATCTCAATGCTCCATGGCCTTTGTATTCACAATGCTCCATTGTCCCGATAATGGCGTTGCTCCATGAACACTTTCATCACAATGCTCTTTGGCCACAGTCAACATAACGCCCCATGACGTCTCTCATCACTGTGCTCCAAGACCACTCTCATCAAAATGCTCCATGATTTGTGTCAGCACAATATTGCATGACACTTGTCATCACAATGCTCCATGATCCCTGTAATCACAATGATCCCTGCCAATGTCATCACAATGCTCCATGTCTCCTGTAATCACAATGCTGCATGCCCTTGTCATCAGAAGGCTTCAGAACCCTTGTCATTATAATGCTCCATGCCAATGTCATCAAAATGCCCCATGACATTTGTCTTCACAATGATCCATTACCACTTTCACCACAATGCTCCATGAAACCTGTCATCTTAATGCTCCATAGCCTTTGTATTCACAATGCTCCATGGCCCCTGTAATCACAGTGCTCCATGAACCCTTTCACCACAATGCTCCAAGACCGCTGTCATCACAATGCAAGATGACCAATGTCATCACAATGTCCCATGACACGTGTCATCACAATTCGCCTTGGCCCTTGTCATCTCAATGCTGTAGGAACCGTGTCATCACTAGGTTCCAGGACACTTGTCATCACAGTGATCCATGACCGCTTTCATCACAATGCTCCATGAACTCTGTTATCTCATTGCTCCATGGCCTTTGTATTCACAATGCTCCATGGCCCCTGTAATCACAGTGCTCCATGACCCCTTTCACCACAATGCTCCATGACCCCTGTCATCACAATGTTCTCTGCCCATATCATCACAATGATCCTTGTCAACTTTTATCACAATGCTCCATGCCCTTTCATCACAATGCTCCAGAATTCTTGTCATCGCAATGTTCCTTGACCGTGTCATCAAAATGCTCCATGACCCTTGTCATCACAAAGCTCCATGACCCCTGTCATCACAATGATCCATGACTCCTTTCCTCACAGTGTTCCAGTACCCTTTTCATCACAATGCTCCATGCCATTGTCAGCACAATGCTCCTTGGACCCTGTCATCAAAATGCTCCATCCCCTTTTCATCACAGTGCTCCAGATATCCTATCACTACAATGCTCCATGCCCGTGTCAACACAATACTCCATGAACCCTGTCATCAAAATGCTTTATGAACCTTGTTATCAGAATGTTCCATGACCCCTGTCATCAAAATGATCCATGACCGTTGTCATCAAAATGCTGCATGATACCTTTTATCGCAATTCTCTGTGACCTTTGTCATCACAATGCTCCAAGACAATTTTCATCACAATGCTCCATACCCCTGGCATCACAGTGCCCCATAACACCTGTAATCACAATACTGCCTGGACCCTGTAATAACACTGCTCCATGTTCCCTTTCAACACAATGCTCCATGACCCCTGTCATCACAATGTTCCATGAAAGTTCTCATCAAAATGCTCCATGACCCTCGTCACCACAAGGTTCCCAGCCTTTGTCATCACAATGCTCTATTACCCATGTAATCACAATGGTACATGGCCTTCTCATCACAATGTTCCATGGCCTCTGTCATCAACATGCTCCATGGTCTTTCTCATCACAATGCTCTATGACTCCTGTCAACACAATGCTTGATGACCATTGTCATCACAATTCTCCAAGGCCCCTGTCATCATAATGCCTCATGGTCTTTGTAATCACAATGCTCAATAACCCCTGTCATCACAATGCTACATGACGTTGTCATCACAATGCTCCATGGCCACTGTAATCACAATGCTCCATGCCCTTGTCATCACAATGCTCCAGAACACTTGTCATCATAATACTCCATTCCCGTTTCATCCCATTGCTCAATGACCCTTGTCATCAAAATGTTCCTTGGACTTTGTCATCACTGTGCTCCATGTTACCTTTAATCAAAACTCTACATGACCACTGTCATCACAATGAAAGATGACAAATGTCATCACAATGCCCCATGACACGTGTCATCACAATTCGCCTTGGCACTTGTCATCTCAATGCTGTAGGAACCGTGTCATCACTAGGTTCCAGGACACTTGTCATCACAGTGATCCATGACCACTTTCATCACAATGCTCGAAGAACTCTGTTATCTCAATGCTCCATTGTCCCGATAATCGCATTGCTCCATTAACACTTTCATCACAATGCTCCTTGACCACTGTCACCATAATGCCCCATGACGTCTCTCATCACTGTGCTCCAAGGCCACTCTCATCAAAATGCTCCATGATCTGTGTCAGCACAATATTGCATGACACTTGTCATCACAATGCTCCATGATCCCTGTAATCACAATGATCCCTGCCATTATCATCACAATGCTCCATGTCTCCTGTAATCACAATGCTCCATGCCCTTGTCATCAGAAGTCTTCAGAGCTCTTGTCATTATAATGCTCCATGCCAATGTCATCAAAATGCCCCATGACACTTGTCTTCAAAACGATCCATTACCACTTTCATCACAATGCTCCATGACCCCTGTCATCACAAAGTTCTCTGCCCATATCATCACAATGCTCCTTGTCTCCTTTAATCACGATGCTCCATGGCCTTTCATCACAGTGCTCCAGAATTCTTCTCATCGCAATGTTCTTTGACCGTGTCATCACAATGCTCCATGACCCTTGTTATCACAAAGCTCCATGACCCCTGTCAGCACAATGATCCATGACTCCTTACCTCACAGTGCTCCAGTACCCTTCTCATCACAATGCTCGATGCCATTGTCAGAACAATGATCTTTGGACCCTGTCATCAAAATGCTCCATTCCCTTTTCATCAGAATGCTCCAGATATCCTATCATTACAATGCTCCATGCCCGTGTCATCATAATGCTACATGCCATTGTCATCACAATGCTCCATGGCCCCTGTATTCACAATGCTACTGGCCCTTGTCATCACAGTGCTCCAGAACACTTGTCATCATAATACTCTATTCTCGTCTCATCCCATTGCTCAATGACACTTGTCATCAAAATGTTCCTTGGCCTTTGTCATTACAGTGCTCCATGATACCTTTAATCAAAATTCTACATGACCAGTGTCATCACGATGCAAGATGACCAATGTCATCACAATGCCCCATGACACGTGTCATCACAATTCGCCTTGGCCCTTGTCATCTCAATGCTGTAGGCACCGTGTCATCACTAGGTTCCAGGACAGTTGGCATCACAGTGATCCATGACCACTTTTCAACACAATGCTCCATGACCCCTGTCATCACAAAGTTCTCTGCCCATATCATCACAATGCTCCTTGTCACCTTTTATCACAATGCTCCATGCCCTTTCATCACAATGCTCCAGAGTTCTTTTCATCGCAATGTTCCTTGACCGTGTCATCAAAATGCTCCATGCCATTGTCAGCACAATGCTCCTTGGACCCTTTCATCAAAATGCTCCATCCCCTTTTCATCACAATGCTCCAGATATCCTATCACTACAATGCTCCATGCCCGTGTCAACACAATACTCCATGACCCCTGTCATCAAAATGCTTTATGAACCTTCTTATCAGAATGTTCCATGACCCCTGTAATCACAATGCTCCATGCCCTTGTCATCACAAGGCTCCAGAACTCTTGTCATCATAATCCTCCATGTCTGTTTCATCACCATGCTCCATGACACTTTTCATAACAATGCTCCATAGCCCCTTTAATTACTGTGCTCCCTAATAACTTTAATCACATTTCTAGACGACCACTGCCATCACAATGCCCCATGACATTGTCAGCACAATTCGCCATGACCAATGTCATCACCATGCTCCATGAACTATGTCATCACTGGGTCCCAGGACACTTGTCATCACAATGATCCATTACCACTTTCAGCACAATGCTCCATGACCACTGTCATCTCAATGCTCCATGGCCTTTGTATTCACAATGCTCCATGGCCCCTGTAATCACAGTGCTCCATAACACCTTTCATCATAATGCTCCAAGACCACTGCCATCTCAATGCCCCATGACGCCTGTCATCACAATTCTCCAAGGCCCCTCTCATCACTATGCTCCATGACACTTGTCATCACATTGCTCCATAACACCTGTCATCACAGTGATTGCTTACCATGTCATCACAATGCTCCATGTCCCCTATAATCACAATGCTCCATGCCTTTTTCCTCACAATGCTGCAGAATTCTTGTCATCACAATGTTCCATGACTGTGTCATCACAATGCTACATGACCCTGGTCTTCACAGTTCTCCATGACCTTTGTCATCACAATGCTCTATGTCGCTTTTCATCACAATTCTCAATGACCACTTTAACCACTATGCTCGCTGACCATTTTCATCACATTTCTCTATAGTCATTAAAATTCCCCATGGCCTCTTTCTTCACAATGCTCCATGATGCCTGTCATCACAATGCTCCATGGCTTTTGTTATCACAATGCTGCAGGACCAGTTTCATCACAATACTCCATCCCCCTTGTCATCACGGTGCACAATGAAACCTTTCATTACAATGCTCCATGACACTTGTCATCACAATGCTCCATGGCCTTTATCGTCACAATGCTCCCAGGCACTTTTCATCACGATGTTCCATGAAAACTTTCATCACATTGCTCCATGACCATTTTCATCACAATTGTCCGTACCCTTGTCAACACAATGCTGCATAATCACAGTCATCACAATTCTCCATGACTGCTGTCATCACAATAATCCAGGACAAGTTTCATAACAATGCTTCATGCCCCCAGTCATCACAGTGCTCCATGATACCTTTCATCACAATTCCTAGATGATCAAGGTCATCACATTGCCCCATGACACCTGTCATCACAATTCGCTATGACCCTTGTCATCACAATACTCGATGAACCGTGTCATCACAGTGTTCCAGGACACATGTCATCACAATGATCCATGACTACTTTCATCACAATGCTCCAATACACCTGTCATCACAATGCTCCATGGCCCCTGTTATCATATTGCTCCATGATCTCTTTCATCACAATGCTCCATGACCACTGTCATCACCATGCCTCATGACGCCTGTCATCTCAATGCTCCATGGCCCCTTTCATCACAATGCTCCATGAACCCAGTCATCACAATGTTCCCTGCCCTTTTCATCACAATGCTCCATGGGCCCTGTCATCACAATGCTCTATGCCCTTGTCATCAAAATGCTCCAGAACTCTTGTCATCATAATGCTCCATGCCAATGTCATCAAAATGCCCCATGACACTTGTCATCACAATGCTCCATGGCCTTTGTCATCACAATGTTCCATGGTCCCTGTAATCACAGTGCTCCCTGATACCTTTCATCACAATTCTAGATGACCACTGTCACCACAATGCCCCATGACTGATGTCATCACAATTCGCATGGTCCTTGTCATCACAATGCTCCATGAACCGTGTCATCACAAGGTTCCAGGACACTTGTCATCACAATGATCCATGATCACTTTCATCACAATGCTCCTTGAAACCTGTCATCTCAATGCTCCATAGCCTTTGTATTCACAATGCTCCATGGCCCCTGTAATCACAGTGCTCTATGACCCATTTCATCAAAATGCTCCAAGACCGCTGTCATCACAATGCCCCATGACGCCTGCCATCACAAATCTCCAAGGCCTCTCTTACCAGAAAACTCCATGATCCCTGTCAGCACAATGTTCCATGACACTTTTCATCACAATGCTCCATGATCCCTGTCATCACAAAGTTCTCTGCCCATATCATCACAATGCTCCTTGTCACCTTTAATCACAATGCTCCATGCCCTTTCATCACAATGCTCCAGAATTCTTGTTATCGCAATGATCCTTGACCGTGTCATTACAATGCTCCATGACCCTTGTCATCACAAAACTCCATGACCCCTGTCATCACAATGATCCATGACTCCTTTCCTCACAGTGCTCCAGTACCCTTTTCATCACAATGTTCCATGCCATTGTAAGCTCAATGATCTTTGGACCCTGTCATCAAAATGCTCCATCCCCTTTTCATCAGAATGCTCCAGATATCCTATCATTACAATGCTCCATGCCCGTGTCATCACAATGCTCCATGCCGTTGTCATCACAATGTTCCATGCCCTTGTCATCACAATGCTCCAGAACAGTTGTCACCATAATACTCCATTCCCGTGTCATCCCATTGCTCAATGACACTTGTCATCAAAATGTTCCTTGGCCTTTGTCATCACAGTGCTCCATGATACCTTTAATCAAAACTCTATATGACCACTGTCATCACAATGCAAGATGTCCAATGTCATCACAATGCCCCATGACACGTGTCATCACAATTCGCCTTGGCCCTTGTCATCTCAATGCTGTAGGCACCGTGTCATCACTAGGTTCCAGGACAGTTGGCATCACAGTGATCCATGACCACTTTTCAACACAATGCTCCATGACCCCTGTCATCACAAAGTTCTCTGCCCATATCATCACAATGCTCCTTGTCACCTTTTATCACAATGCTCCATGCCCTTTCATCACAATGCTCCAGAATTCTTGTCATCGCAATGTTCCTTGACCGTGTCATCAAAATGCTCCATGAACCTTGTCATCACAAAGCTCCATGACCCCTGTCATCACAATGATCCATGACTCCTTTCCTCACAGTGCTCCAGTACCCTTTTCATCACAATGCTCCATGCCATTGTCAGCACAATGCTCCTTGGACCCTGTCATCAAAATGCTCCATCCCCTTTTCATCACAATGCTCCAGATATCCTATCACTACAATGCTCCATGCCCGTGTCAACACAATACTCCATGACCCCTGTCATCAAAATGCTTTATGAACCTTCTTATCAGAATGTTCCATGACCCCTGTCATCAAAATGATCCATGACCGTTGTCATCAAAATGCTGCATGATACCTTTTATCGCAAATCTCTGTGACCTCTCTCATCACAATGCTCCAAGACAATTTTCATCACAATGCTCCATACCCCTGTCATCACAGTGCCCCATAACACCTGTAATCACAATACTGCCTGGACCCTGTAATAACACTGCTCCATGTTCCCTTTCAACACAATGCTCCATGACCCCTGTCATCACAATGTTCCATGAAAGTTCTCATCAAAATGCTCCATGACCCTGGTCACCACAAGGTTCCCAGCCCTTGTCATCACAATGCTCTATTACCCATGTAATCACAATGGTACATGGCCTTCTCATCACAATGTTCCATGGCCTCTGTCATCACCATGCTCCATGGTCTTTCTCATCACAATGCTCTATGACTCCTGTCAACACAATGCTTGATGACCATTGTCATCACAATTCTCCAAGGCCCCTGTCATCAAAATGCCTCATGGTCTTTGTAATCACAATGCTCAATAACCCCTGTCATCACAATGCTACATGCCGTTGTCATCACAATGCTCCATGGCCACTGTAATCACAATGCTCCATGCCCTTGTCATCACAATGCTCCAGAACACTTGTCATCATAATACTCCATTCCCGTTTCATCCCATTGCTCAATGACCCTTGTCATCAAAATGTTCCTTGGACTTTGTCATCACTGTGCTCCATGATACCTTTAATCAAAACTCTACATGACCACTGTCATCACAATGCAAGATGACAAATGTCATCACAATGCCCCATGACACGTGTCATCACATTTCGCCTTGGCACTTGTCATCTCAATGCTGTAGGAACCGTGTCATCACTAGGTTCCAGGACACTTGTCATCACAGTGATCCATGACCACTTTCATCACAATGCTCCAGAATTCTTCTCATCGCAATGTTCTTTGACCGTGTCATCACAATGCTCCATGACCCTTGTTATCACAAAGCTCCATGACCCCTGTCAGCACAATGATCCATGACTCCTTACCTCACAGTGCTCCAGTACCCTTTTCATGACAATGCTCCATGCCATTGTCAGCACAATGATCTTTGGACCCTGTCATCAAAATGCTCCATCCCCTTTTCATCAGAATGCTCCAGATATCCTATCATTACAATGCTCCATGCCCGTGTCATCATAATGCTACATGCCGTTGTCATCACAATGCTCCATGGCCCCTGTATTCACAATGCTACTGGCCCTTGTCATCACAATGCTCCAGAACACTTGTCATCATAATACTCCATTCCCGTCTCATCCCATTGCTCAATGACACTTGTCATCAAAATGTTCCTTGGCATTTGTCATCACAGTGCTCCATGATACCTTTAATCAAAACCCTACATGACCACTGTCATCACAATGTAAGATGACCAATGTCATCACAATGCCCCATGACACGTGTCATCACAATTCTCCTTGGCCCTTGTCATCTCAATGCTGTAGGCACCGTGTCATCACTAGGTTCCAGGACAGTTGGCATCACAGTGATCCATGACCACTTTTCAACACAATGCTCCATGACCCCTGTCATCACAAAGTTCTCTGCCCATATCATCACAATGCTCCTTGTCACCTTTTATCACAATGCTCCATGCCGTTTCATCACAATGCTCCAGAATTCTTTTCATCGCAATGTTCCTTGACCGTGTCATCAAAATGCTCCATGAACCTTGTCATCACAAAGCTCCATGACCCCTGTCATCACAATGATCCATGACTCCTTTCCTCACAGTACTCCAGTACCCTTTTCATCACAATGCTCCATGCCATTGTCAGCACAATGCTCCTTGGACCCTGTCATCAAAATGCTCCATCCCCTTTTCATCACAATGCTCCAGATATCCTATCACTACAATGCTCCATGCCCGTGTCAACACAATACTCCATGACCCCTGTCATCAAAATGCTTTATGAACCTTCTTATCAGAATGTTCCATGACCCCTGTAATCACAATGCTCCATGCCCTTGTCATCACAAGGCTCCAGAACTCTTGTCATCATAATCCTCCATGTCTGTTTCATCACCATGCTCCATGACACTTTTCATAACAATGCTCCATAGCCCCTTTCATTACTGTGCTCCCTAATAACTTTAATCACATTTCTAGATGACCACTGCCATCACAATGCCCCATGACACGTGTCATCTCAATTCGCCTTGGCCCTTGTCATCTCAATGCTGTAGGAACCGTGTCATCACTAGGTTCCAGGACACTTGTCATCACAGTGATCCATTACCACTTTCAGCACAATGCTCCATGACCACTGTCATCTCAATGCTCCATGGCCTTTGTATTCACAATGCTCCATGGCCCCTGTAATCACAGTGCTCCATAACACCTTTCATCATAATGCTCCAAGACCACTGCCATCTCAATGCCCCATGACGCCTGTCATCACAATTCTCCAAGGCCCCTCTCATCACTATGCTCCATGACACTTGTCATCACATTGCTCCATAACACCTGTCATCACAGTGTTCGCTTACCATGTCATCACAATGCTCCATGTCCCCTATAATCACAATGCTCCATGCCTTTTTCCTCACAATGCTGCAGAATTCTTGTCATCACAATGTTCCATGACTGTGTCATCACAATGCTACATGAACCTGGTCATCACAGTTCTCCATGACCTTTGTCATCACAATGCTCTATGTCGCTTTTCATCACAATTCTCAATGACCACTTTAACCACTATGCTCGCTGACCATTTTCATCACATTTCTCTATAGTCATTAAAATTCCCCATGGCCTCTTTCTTCACAATGCTCCATGATGCCTGTCATCACAATGCTCCATGGCTTTTGTTATCACAATGCTGCAGGACCAGTTTCATCACAATACTCCATCCCCCTTGTCATCACGGTGCACAATGAAACCTTTCATTACAATGCTCCATGACACTTGTCATCACAATGCTCCATGGCCTTTATCGTCACAATGCTCCCAGGCACTTTTCATCACGATGTTCCATGAAAACTTTCATCACATTGCTCCATGACCATTTTCATCACAATTGTCCGTACCCTTGTCAACACAATGCTGCATAATCACAGTCATCACAATTCTCCATGACTGCTGTCATCACAATAATCCAGGACAAGTTTCATAACAATGCTTCATGCCCCCAGTCATCACAGTGCTCCATGATACCTTTCATCACAATTCCTAGATGATCAAGGTCATCACATTGCCCCATGACACCTGTCATCACAATTCGCTATGACCCTTGTCATCACAATACTCGATGAACCGTGTCATCACAGTGTTCCAGGACACATGTCATCACAATGATCCATGACTACTTTCATCACAATGCTCCAATACACCTGTCATCACAATGCTCCATGGCCCCTGTTATCATATTGCTCCATGATCTCTTTCATCACAATGCTCCATGACCACTGTCATCACCATGCCTCATGACGCCTGTCATCTCAATGCTCCATGGCCCCTTTCATCACAATGCTCCATGAACCCAGTCATCACAATGTTCCCTGCCCTTTTCATCACAACGCTCCATGGGCCCTGTCATCACAATGCTCTATGCCCTTGTCATCAAAATGCTCCAGAACTCTTGTCATCATAATGCTCCATGCCAATGTCATCAAAATGCCCCATGACACTTGTCATCACAATGCTCCATGGCCTTTGTCATCACAATGTTCCATGGTCCCTGTAATCACAGTGCTCCCTGATACCTTTCATCACAATTCTAGATGACCATTGTCACCACAATGCCCCATGACTGATGTCATCACAATTCGCATGGTCCTTGTCATCACAATGCTCCATGAACCGTGTCATCACAAGGTTCCAGGACACTTGTCATCACAATGATCCATGATCACTTTCATCACAATGCTCCTTGAAACCTGTCATCTCAATGCTCCATAGCCTTTGTATTCACAATGCTCCATGGCCCCTGTAATCACAGTGCTCTATGACCCATTTCATCAAAATGCTCCAAGACCGCTGTCATCACAATGCCCCATGACGCCTGCCATCACAAATCTCCAAGGCCTCTCTTACCAGAAAACTCCATGATCCCTGTCAGCACAATGTTCCATGACACTTTTCATCACAATGCTCCATGACCCCTGTCATCACAAAGTTCTCTGCCCATATCATCACAATGCTCCTTGTCACCTTTAATCACAATGCTCCATGCCCTTTCATCACAATGCTCCAGAATTCTTGTTATCGCAATGATCCTTGACCGTGTCATTACAATGCTCCATGACCCTTGTCATCACAAAGCTCCATGACCCCTGTCATCACAATGATCCATGACTCCTTTCCTCACAGTGCTCCAGTACCCTTTTCATCACAATGTTCCATGCCATTGTAAGCTCAATGATCTTTGGACCCTGTCATCAAAATGCTCCATCCCCTTTTCATCAGAATGCTCCAGATATCCTATCATTACAATGCTCCATGCCCGTGTCATCACAATGCTACATGCCGTTGTCATCACAATGCTCCATGGCCCTGTAATCACAATGTTCCATGCCCTTGTCATCACAATGCTCCAGAACAGTTGTCATCATAATACTCCATTCCCGTGTCATCCCTTTGCTCAATGACACTTGTCATCAAAATGTTCCTTGGCCTTTGTCATCACAGTGCTCCATGATACCTTTAATCAAAACTCTATATGACCACTGTCATCACAATGCAAGATGTCCAATGTCATCACAATGCCCCATGACACGTGTCATCACAATTCGCCTTGGCCCTTGTCATCTCAATGCTGTAGGCACCGTGTCATCACTAGGTTCCAGGACAGTTGGCATCACAGTGATCCATGACCACTTTTCAACACAATGCTCCATGACCCCTGTCATCACAAAGTTCTCTGCCCATATCATCACAATGCTCCTTGTCACCTTTTATCACAATGCTCCATGCCCTTTCATCACAATGCTCCAGAATTCTTGTCATCGCAATGTTCCTTGACCGTGTCATCAAAATGCTCCATAAACCTTGTCATCACAAAGCTCCATGACCCCTGTCATCACAATGATCCATGACTCCTTTCCTCACAGTGCTCCAGTACCCTTTTCATCACAATGCTCCATGCCATTGTCAGCACAATGCTCCTTGGACCCTGTCATCAAAATGCTCCATCCCCTTTTCATCACAATGCTCCAGATATCCTATCACTACAATGCTCCATGCCCGTGTCAACACAATACTCCATGACCCCTGTCATCAAAATGCTTTATGAACCTTCTTATCAGAATGTTCCATGACCCCTGTAATCACAATGCTCCATGCCCTTGTCATCACAAGGCTCCAGAACTCTTGTCATCATAATCCTCCATGTCTGTTTCATCACCATGCTCCATGACACTTTTCATAACAATGCTCCATAGCCCCTTTCATTACTGTGCTCCCTAATAACTTTAATCACATTTCTAGATGACCACTGCCATCACAATGCCCCATGACATTGTCAGCACAATTCGCCATGACCAATGTCATCACCATGCTCCATGAACTATGTCATCACTGGGTCCCAGGACACTTGTCATCACAATGATCCATTACTACTTTCAGCACAATGCTCCATGACCACTGTCATCTCAATGCTCCATGGCCTTTGTATTCACAATGCTCCATGGCCCCTGTAATCACAGTGCTCCATAACACCTTTCATCATAATGCTCCAAGACCACTGCCATCTCAATGCCCCATGACGCCTGTCATCACAATTCTCCAAGGCCCCTCTCATCACTATGCTCCATGACACTTGTCATCACATTGCTCCATAACACCTGTCATCACAGTGTTCGCTTACCATATCATCACAATGCTCCATGTCCCCTATAATCACAATGCTCCATGCCTTTTTCCTCAC
Organism: Balaenoptera physalus; assembly: GCF_965194825.1. NCBI lineage: Eukaryota > Metazoa > Chordata > Mammalia > Artiodactyla > Balaenopteridae > Balaenoptera > Balaenoptera physalus. The sequence continues at coordinate 20,427,300 of NC_138893.1, read as the reverse complement.
AATGCTGCAGAATTCTTGTCATCACAATGTTCCATGACTGTGTCATCACAATGCTACATGAACCTGGTCATCACAGTTCTCCATGACCTTTGTCATCACAATGCTCTATGTCGCTTTTCATCACAATTCTCAATGACCACTTTAACCACTATGCTCGCTGACCATTTTCATCACATTTCTCTATAGTCATTAAAATTCCCCATGGCCTCTTTCTTCACAATGCTCCATGATGCCTGTCATCACAATGCTCCATGGCTTTTGTTATCACAATGCTGCAGGACCAGTTTCATCACAATACTCCATCCCCCTTGTCATCACGGTGCACAATGAAACCTTTCATTACAATGCTCCATGACACTTGTCATCACAATGCTCCATGGCCTTTATCATCACAATGCTCCCAGGCACTTTTCATCACGATGTTCCATGAAAACTTTCATCACATTGCTCCATGACCATTTTCATCACAATTGTCCGTACCCTTGTCAACACAATGCTGCATAATCACAGTCATCACAATTCTCCATGACTGCTGTCATCACAATAATCCAGGACAAGTTTCATAACAATGCTTCATGCCCCCAGTCATCACAGTGCTCCATGATACCTTTCATCACAATTCCTAGATGATCAAGGTCATCACATTGCCCCATGACACCTGTCATCACAATTCGCTATGACCCTTGTCATCACAATACTCGATGAACCTTGTCATCACAGTGTTCCAGGACACATGTCATCACAATGATCCATGACTACTTTCATCACAATGCTCCAATACACCTGTCATCACAATGCTCCATGGCCCCTGTTATCATATTGCTCCATGATCTCTTTCATCACAATGCTCCATGACCACTGTCATCACCATGCCTCATGACGCCTGTCATCTCAATGCTCCATGGCCCCTTTCATCACAATGCTCCATGAACCCAGTCATCACAATGTTCCCTGCCCTTTTCATCACAACGCTCCATGGGCCCTGTCATCACAATGCTCTATGCCCTTGTCATCAAAATGCTCCAGAACTCTTGTCATCATAATGCTCCATGCCAATGTCATCAAAATGCCCCATGACACTTGTTATCACAATGCTCCATGGCCTTTTTCATCACAATGTTCCATGGTCCCTGTAATCACAGTGCTCCCTGATACCTTTCATCACAATTCTAGATGACCACTGTCACCACAATGCCCCATGACTGATGTCATCACAATTCGCATGGTCCTTGTCATCACAATGCTCCATGAACCGTGTCATCACAAGGTTCCAGGACACTTGTCATCACAATGATCCATGATCACTTTCATCACAATGCTCCTTGAAACCTGTCATCTCAATGCTCCATAGCCTTTGTATTCACAATGCTCCATGGCCCCTGTAATCACAGTGCTCTATGACCCATTTCATCAAAATGCTCCAAGACCGCTGTCATCACAATGCCCCATGACGCCTGCCATCACAAATCTCCAAGGCCTCTCTTACCAGAAAACTCCATGATCCCTGTCAGCACAATGTTCCATGACACTTTTCATCACAATGCTCCATGACCCCTGTCATCACAAAGTTCTCTGCCCATATCATCACAATGCTCCTTGTCACCTTTAATCACAATGCTCCATGCCCTTTCATCACAATGCTCCAGAATTCTTGTTATCGCAATGATCCTTGACCGTGTCATTACAATGCTCCATGACCCTTGTCATCACAAAACTCCATGACCCCTGTCATCACAATGATCCATGACTCCTTTCCTCACAGTGCTCCAGTACCCTTTTCATCACAATGTTCCATGCCATTGTAAGCTCAATGATCTTTGGACCCTGTCATCAAAATGCTCCATCCCCTTTTCATCAGAATGCTCCAGATATCCTATCATTACAATGCTCCATGCCCGTGTCATCACAATGCTCCATGCCGTTGTCATCACAATGCTCCAGAACAGTTGTCACCATAATACTCCATTCCCGTGTCATCCCATTGCTCAATGACACTTGTCATCAAAATGTTCCTTGGCCTTTGTCATCACAGTGCTCCATGATACCTTTAATCAAAACTCTATATGACCACTGTCATCACAATGCAAGATGTCCAATGTCATCACAATGCCCCATGACACGTGTCATCACAATTCGCCTTGGCCCTTGTCATCTCAATGCTGTAGGCACCGTGTCATCACTAGGTTCCAGGACAGTTGGCATCACAGTGATCCATGACCACTTTTCAACACAATGCTCCATGACCCCTGTCATCACAAAGTTCTCTGCCCATATCATCACAATGCTCCTTGTCACCTTTTATCACAATGCTCCATGCCCTTTCATCACAATGCTCCAGAATTCTTGTCATCGCAATGTTCCTTGACCGTGTCATCAAAATGCTCCATGAACCTTGTCATCACAAAGCTCCATGACCCCTGTCATCACAATGATCCATGACTCCTTTCCTCACAGTGCTCCAGTACCCTTTTCATCACAATGCTCCATGCCATTGTCAGCACAATGCTCCTTGGACCCTGTCATCAAAATGCTCCATCCCCTTTTCATCACAATGCTCCAGATATCCTATCACTACAATGCTCCATGCCCGTGTCAACACAATACTCCATGACCCCTGTCATCAAAATGCTTTATGAACCTTCTTATCAGAATGTTCCATGACCCCTGTAATCACAATGCTCCATGCCCTTGTCATCACAAGGCTCCAGAACTCTTGTCATCATAATCCTCCATGTCTGTTTCATCACCATGCTCCATGACACTTTTCATAACAATGCTCCATAGCCCCTTTCATTACTGTGCTCCCTAATAACTTTAATCACATTTCTAGATGACCACTGCCATCACAATGCCCCATGACACGTGTCATCTCAATTCGCCTTGGCCCTTGTCATCTCAATGCTGTAGGAACCGTGTCATCACTAGGTTCCAGGACACTTGTCATCACAGTGATCCATTACCACTTTCAGCACAATGCTCCATGACCACTGTCATCTCAATGCTCCATGGCCTTTGTATTCACAATGCTCCATGGCCCCTGTAATCACAGTGCTCCATAACACCTTTCATCATAATGCTCCAAGACCACTGCCATCTCAATGCCCCATGACGCCTGTCATCACAATTCTCCAAGGCCCCTCTCATCACTATGCTCCATGACACTTGTCATCACATTGCTCCATAACACCTGTCATCACAGTGTTCGCATACCATGTCATCACAATGCTCCATGTCCCCTATAATCACAATGCTCCATGCCTTTTTCCTCACAATGCTGCAGAATTCTTGTCATCACAATGTTCCATGACTGTGTCATCACAATGCTACATGAACCTGGTCATCACAGTTCTCCATGGCCTTTGTCATCACAATGCTCTATGTCGCTTTTCATCACAATTCTCAATGACCACTTTAACCACTATGCTCACTGACCATTTTCATCACATTTCTCTATAGTCATTAAAATTCCCCATGGCCTCTTTCTTCACAATGCTCCATGATGCCTGTCATCACAATGCTCCATGGCTTTTGTTATCACAATGCTGCAGGACCAGTTTCATCACAATACTCCATCCCCCTTGTCATCACGGTGCACAATGAAACCTTTCATTACAATGCTCCATGACACTTGTCATCACAATGCTCCATGGCCTTTATCGTCACAATGCTCCCAGGCACTTTTCATCACGATGTTCCATGAAAACTTTCATCACATTGCTCCATGACCATTTTCATCACAATTGTCCGTACCCTTGTCAACACAATGCTGCATAATCACAGTCATCACAATTCTCCATGACTGCTGTCATCACAATAATCCAGGACAAGTTTCATAACAATGCTTCATGCCCCCAGTCATCACAGTGCTCCATGATACCTTTCATCACAATTCCTAGATGATCAAGGTCATCACATTGCCCCATGACACCTGTCATCACAATTCGCTATGACCCTTGTCATCACAATACTCGATGAACCGTGTCATCACAGTGTTCCAGGACACATGTCATCACAATGATCCATGACTACTTTCATCACAATGCTCCAATACACCTGTCATCACAATGCTCCATGGCCCCTGTTATCATATTGCTCCATGATCTCTTTCATCACAATGCTCCATGACCACTGTCATCACCATGCCTCATGACGCCTGTCATCTCAATGCTCCATGGCCCCTTTCATCACAATGCTCCATGAACCCAGTCATCACAATGTTCCCTGCCCTTTTCATCACAATGCTCCATGGGCCCTGTCATCACAATGCTCTATGCCCTTGTCATCAAAATGCTCCAGAACTCTTGTCATCATAATGCTCCATGCCAATGTCATCAAAATGCCCCATGACACTTGTCATCACAATGCTCCATGGCCTTTGTCATCACAATGTTCCATGGTCCCTGTAATCACAGTGCTCCCTGATACCTTTCATCACAATTCTAGATGACCACTGTCACCACAATTCCCCATGACTGATGTCATCACAATTCGCATGGTCCTTGTCATCACAATGCTCCATGAACCGTGTCATCACAAGGTTCCAGGACACTTGTCATCACAATGATCCATGATCACTTTCATCACAATGCTCCTTGAAACCTGTCATCTCAATGCTCCATAGCCTTTGTATTCACAATGCTCCATGGCCCCTGTAATCACAGTGCTCTATGACCCATTTCATCAAAATGCTCCAAGACCGCTGTCATCACAATGCCCCATGACGCCTGCCATCACAAATCTCCAAGGCCTCTCTTACCAGAAAACTCCATGATCCCTGTCAGCACAATGTTCCATGACACTTTTCATCACAATGCTCCATGATCCCTGTCATCACAAAGTTCTCTGCCCATATCATCACAATGCTCCTTGTCACCTTTAATCACAATGCTCCATGCCCTTTCATCACAATGCTCCAGAATTCTTGTTATCGCAATGATCCTTGACCGTGTCATTACAATGCTCCATGACCCTTGTCATCACAAAGCTCCATGACCCCTGTCATCACAATGATCCATGACTCCTTTCCTCACAGTGCTCCAGTACCCTTTTCATCACAATGTTCCATGCCATTGTAAGCTCAATGATCTTTGGACCCTGTCATCAAAATGCTCCATCCCCTTTTCATCAGAATGCTCCAGATATCCTATCATTACAATGCTCCATGCCCGTGTCATCACAATGCTCCATGCCGTTGTCATCACAATGCTCCATGGCCCTGTAATCACAATGTTCCATGCCCTTGTCATCACAATGCTCCAGAACAGTTGTCATCATAATACTCCATTCCCGTGTCATCCCATTGCTCAATGACACTTGTCATCAAAATGTTCCTTGGCCTTTGTCTTCACAGTGCTCCATGATACCTTTAATCAAAACTCTATATGACCACTGTCATCACAATGCAAGATGACCAATGTCATCACAATGCCCCATGACACGTGTCATCACAATTCGCCTTGGCCCTTGTCATCTCAATGCTGTAGGCACCGTGTCATCACTAGGTTCCAGGACAGTTGGCATCACAGTGATCCATGACCACTTTTCAACACAATGCTCCATGACCCCTGTCATCACAAAGTTCTCTGCCCATATCATCACAATGCTCCTTGTCACCTTTTATCACAATGCTCCATGCCCTTTCATCACAATGCTCCAGAATTCTTTTCATCGCAATGTTCCTTGACCGTGTCATCAAAATGCTCCATGAACCTTGTCATCACAAAGCTCCATGACCCCTGTCATCACAATGATCCATGACTCCTTTCCTCACAGTGCTCCAGTACCCTTTTCATCACAATGCTCCAGATATCCTATCACTACAATGCTCCATGCCCGTGTCAACACAATACTCCATGACCCCTGTCATCAAAATGCTTTATGAACCTTCTTATCAGAATGTTCCATGACCCCTGTAATCACAATGCTCCATGCCCTTGTCATCACAAGGCTCCAGAACTCTTGTCATCATAATCCTCCATGTCTGTTTCATCACCATGCTCCATGACACTTTTCATAACAATGCTCCATAGCCCCTTTCATTACTGTGCTCCCTAATAACTTTAATCACATTTCTAGATGACCACTGCCATCACAATGCCCCATGACACGTGTCATCTCAATTCGCCTTGGCCCTTGTCATCTCAATGCTGTAGGAACCGTGTCATCACTAGGTTCCAGGACACTTGTCATCACAGTGATCCATTACCACTTTCAGCACAATGCTCCATGACCACTGTCATCTCAATGCTCCATGGCCTTTGTATTCACAATGCTCCATGGCCCCTGTAATCACAGTGCTCCATAACACCTTTCATCATAATGCTCCAAGACCACTGCCATCTCAATGCCCCATGACGCCTGTCATCACAATTCTCCAAGGCCCCTCTCATCACTATGCTCCATGACACTTGTCATCACATTGCTCCATAACACCTGTCATCACAGTGTTCGCATACCATGTCATCACAATGCTCCATGTCCCCTATAATCACAATGCTCCATGCCTTTTTCCTCACAATGCTGCAGAATTCTTGTCATCACAATGTTCCATGACTGTGTCATCACAATGCTACATGAACCTGGTCATCACAGTTCTCCATGGCCTTTGTCATCACAATGCTCTATGTCGCTTTTCATCACAATTCTCAATGACCACTTTAACCACTATGCTCACTGACCATTTTCATCACATTTCTCTATAGTCATTAAAATTCCCCATGGCCTCTTTCTTCACAATGCTCCATGATGCCTGTCATCACAATGCTCCATGGCTTTTGTTATCACAATGCTGCAGGACCAGTTTCATCACAATACTCCATCCCCCTTGTCATCACGGTGCACAATGAAACCTTTCATTACAATGCTCCATGACACTTGTCATCACAATGCTCCATGGCCTTTATCGTCACAATGCTCCCAGGCACTTTTCATCACGATGTTCCATGAAAACTTTCATCACATTGCTCCATGACCATTTTCATCACAATTGTCCGTACCCTTGTCAACACAATGCTGCATAATCACAGTCATCACAATTCTCCATGACTGCTGTCATCACAATAATCCAGGACAAGTTTCATAACAATGCTTCATGCCCCCAGTCATCACAGTGCTCCATGATACCTTTCATCACAATTCCTAGATGATCAAGGTCATCACATTGCCCCATGACACCTGTCATCACAATTCGCTATGACCCTTGTCATCACAATACTCGATGAACCGTGTCATCACAGTGTTCCAGGACACATGTCATCACAATGATCCATGACTACTTTCATCACAATGCTCCAATACACCTGTCATCACAATGCTCCATGGCCCCTGTTATCATATTGCTCCATGATCTCTTTCATCACAATGCTCCATGACCACTGTCATCACCATGCCTCATGACGCCTGTCATCTCAATGCTCCATGGCCCCTTTCATCACAATGCTCCATGAACCCAGTCATCACAATGTTCCCTGCCCTTTTCATCACAATGCTCCATGGGCCCTGTCATCACAATGCTCTATGCCCTTGTCATCAAAATGCTCCAGAACTCTTGTCATCATAATGCTCCATGCCAATGTCATCAAAATGCCCCATGACACTTGTCATCACAATGCTCCATGGCCTTTGTCATCACAATGTTCCATGGTCCCTGTAATCACAGTGCTCCCTGATACCTTTCATCACAATTCTAGATGACCACTGTCACCACAATTCCCCATGACTGATGTCATCACAATTCGCATGGTCCTTGTCATCACAATGCTCCATGAACCGTGTCATCACAAGGTTCCAGGACACTTGTCATCACAATGATCCATGATCACTTTCATCACAATGCTCCTTGAAACCTGTCATCTCAATGCTCCATAGCCTTTGTATTCACAATGCTCCATGGCCCCTGTAATCACAGTGCTCTATGACCCATTTCATCAAAATGCTCCAAGACCGCTGTCATCACAATGCCCCATGACGCCTGCCATCACAAATCTCCAAGGCCTCTCTTACCAGAAAACTCCATGATCCCTGTCAGCACAATGTTCCATGACACTTTTCATCACAATGCTCCATGACCCCTGTCATCACAAAGTTCTCTGCCCATATCATCACAATGCTCCTTGTCACCTTTAATCACAATGCTCCATGCCCTTTCATCACAATGCTCCAGAATTCTTGTTATCGCAATGATCCTTGACCGTGTCATTACAATGCTCCATGACCCTTGTCATCACAAAACTCCATGACCCCTGTCATCACAATGATCCATGACTCCTTTCCTCACAGTGCTCCAGTACCCTTTTCATCACAATGTTCCATGCCATTGTAAGCTCAATGATCTTTGGACCCTGTCATCAAAATGCTCCATCCCCTTTTCATCAGAATGCTCCAGATATCCTATCATTACAATGCTCCATGCCCGTGTCATCACAATGCTCCATGCCGTTGTCATCACAATGCTCCAGAACAGTTGTCACCATAATACTCCATTCCCGTGTCATCCCATTGCTCAATGACACTTGTCATCAAAATGTTCCTTGGCCTTTGTCATCACAGTGCTCCATGATACCTTTAATCAAAACTCTATATGACCACTGTCATCACAATGCAAGATGTCCAATGTCATCACAATGCCCCATGACACGTGTCATCACAATTCGCCTTGGCCCTTGTCATCTCAATGCTGTAGGCACCGTGTCATCACTAGGTTCCAGGACAGTTGGCATCACAGTGATCCATGACCACTTTTCAACACAATGCTCCATGACCCCTGTCATCACAAAGTTCTCTGCCCATATCATCACAATGCTCCTTGTCACCTTTTATCACAATGCTCCATGCCCTTTCATCACAATGCTCCAGAATTCTTGTCATCGCAATGTTCCTTGACCGTGTCATCAAAATGCTCCATGAACCTTGTCATCACAAAGCTCCATGACCCCTGTCATCACAATGATCCATGACTCCTTTCCTCACAGTGCTCCAGTACCCTTTTCATCACAATGCTCCATGCCATTGTCAGCACAATGCTCCTTGGACCCTGTCATCAAAATGCTCCATCCCCTTTTCATCACAATGCTCCAGATATCCTATCACTACAATGCTCCATGCCCGTGTCAACACAATACTCCATGACCCCTGTCATCAAAATGCTTTATGAACCTTCTTATCAGAATGTTCCATGACCCCTGTAATCACAATGCTCCATGCCCTTGTCATCACAAGGCTCCAGAACTCTTGTCATCATAATCCTCCATGTCTGTTTCATCACCATGCTCCATGACACTTTTCATAACAATGCTCCATAGCCCCTTTCATTACTGTGCTCCCTAATAACTTTAATCACATTTCTAGATGACCACTGCCATCACAATGCCCCATGACACGTGTCATCTCAATTCGCCTTGGCCCTTGTCATCTCAATGCTGTAGGAACCGTGTCATCACTAGGTTCCAGGACACTTGTCATCACAGTGATCCATTACCACTTTCAGCACAATGCTCCATGACCACTGTCATCTCAATGCTCCATGGCCTTTGTATTCACAATGCTCCATGGCCCCTGTAATCACAGTGCTCCATAACACCTTTCATCATAATGCTCCAAGACCACTGCCATCTCAATGCCCCATGACGCCTGTCATCACAATTCTCCAAGGCCCCTCTCATCACTATGCTCCATGACACTTGTCATCACATTGCTCCATAACACCTGTCATCACAGTGTTCGCATACCATGTCATCACAATGCTCCATGTCCCCTATAATCACAATGCTCCATGCCTTTTTCCTCACAATGCTGCAGAATTCTTGTCATCACAATGTTCCATGACTGTGTCATCACAATGCTACATGAACCTGGTCATCACAGTTCTCCATGGCCTTTGTCATCACAATGCTCTATGTCGCTTTTCATCACAATTCTCAATGACCACTTTAACCACTATGCTCACTGACCATTTTCATCACATTTCTCTATAGTCATTAAAATTCCCCATGGCCTCTTTCTTCACAATGCTCCATGATGCCTGTCATCACAATGCTCCATGGCTTTTGTTATCACAATGCTGCAGGACCAGTTTCATCACAATACTCCATCCCCCTTGTCATCACGGTGCACAATGAAACCTTTCATTACAATGCTCCATGACACTTGTCATCACAATGCTCCATGGCCTTTATCGTCACAATGCTCCCAGGCACTTTTCATCACGATGTTCCATGAAAACTTTCATCACATTGCTCCATGACCATTTTCATCACAATTGTCCGTACCCTTGTCAACACAATGCTGCATAATCACAGTCATCACAATTCTCCATGACTGCTGTCATCACAATAATCCAGGACAAGTTTCATAACAATGCTTCATGCCCCCAGTCATCACAGTGCTCCATGATACCTTTCATCACAATTCCTAGATGATCAAGGTCATCACATTGCCCCATGACACCTGTCATCACAATTCGCTATGACCCTTGTCATCACAATACTCGATGAACCGTGTCATCACAGTGTTCCAGGACACATGTCATCACAATGATCCATGACTACTTTCATCACAATGCTCCAATACACCTGTCATCACAATGCTCCATGGCCCCTGTTATCATATTGCTCCATGATCTCTTTCATCACAATGCTCCATGACCACTGTCATCACCATGCCTCATGACGCCTGTCATCTCAATGCTCCATGGCCCCTTTCATCACAATGCTCCATGAACCCAGTCATCACAATGTTCCCTGCCCTTTTCATCACAATGCTCCATGGGCCCTGTCATCACAATGCTCTATGCCCTTGTCATCAAAATGCTCCAGAACTCTTGTCATCATAATGCTCCATGCCAATGTCATCAAAATGCCCCATGACACTTGTCATCACAATGCTCCATGGCCTTTGTCATCACAATGTTCCATGGTCCCTGTAATCACAGTGCTCCCTGATACCTTTCATCACAATTCTAGATGACCACTGTCACCACAATTCCCCATGACTGATGTCATCACAATTCGCATGGTCCTTGTCATCACAATGCTCCATGAACCGTGTCATCACAAGGTTCCAGGACACTTGTCATCACAATGATCCATGATCACTTTCATCACAATGCTCCTTGAAACCTGTCATCTCAATGCTCCATAGCCTTTGTATTCACAATGCTCCATGGCCCCTGTAATCACAGTGCTCTATGACCCATTTCATCAAAATGCTCCAAGACCGCTGTCATCACAATGCCCCATGACGCCTGCCATCACAAATCTCCAAGGCCTCTCTTACCAGAAAACTCCATGATCCCTGTCAGCACAATGTTCCATGACACTTTTCATCACAATGCTCCATGATCCCTGTCATCACAAAGTTCTCTGCCCATATCATCACAATGCTCCTTGTCACCTTTAATCACAATGCTCCATGCCCTTTCATCACAATGCTCCAGAATTCTTGTTATCGCAATGATCCTTGACCGTGTCATTACAATGCTCCATGACCCTTGTCATCACAAAGCTCCATGACCCCTGTCATCACAATGATCCATGACTCCTTTCCTCACAGTGCTCCAGTACCCTTTTCATCACAATGTTCCATGCCATTGTAAGCTCAATGATCTTTGGACCCTGTCATCAAAATGCTCCATCCCCTTTTCATCAGAATGCTCCAGATATCCTATCATTACAATGCTCCATGCCCGTGTCATCACAATGCTCCATGCCGTTGTCATCACAATGCTCCATGGCCCTGTAATCACAATGTTCCATGCCCTTGTCATCACAATGCTCCAGAACAGTTGTCATCATAATACTCCATTCCCGTGTCATCCCATTGCTCAATGACACTTGTCATCAAAATGTTCCTTGGCCTTTGTCTTCACAGTGCTCCATGATACCTTTAATCAAAACTCTATATGACCACTGTCATCACAATGCAAGATGACCAATGTCATCACAATGCCCCATGACACGTGTCATCACAATTCGCCTTGGCCCTTGTCATCTCAATGCTGTAGGCACCGTGTCATCACTAGGTTCCAGGACAGTTGGCATCACAGTGATCCATGACCACTTTTCAACACAATGCTCCATGACCCCTGTCATCACAAAGTTCTCTGCCCATATCATCACAATGCTCCTTGTCACCTTTTATCACAATGCTCCATGCCCTTTCATCACAATGCTCCAGAATTCTTTTCATCGCAATGTTCCTTGACCGTGTCATCAAAATGCTCCATGAACCTTGTCATCACAAAGCTCCATGACCCCTGTCATCACAATGATCCATGACTCCTTTCCTCACAGTGCTCCAGTACCCTTTTCATCACAATGCTCCAGATATCCTATCACTACAATGCTCCATGCCCGTGTCAACACAATACTCCATGACCCCTGTCATCAAAATGCTTTATGAACCTTCTTATCAGAATGTTCCATGACCCCTGTAATCACAATGCTCCATGCCCTTGTCATCACAAGGCTCCAGAACTCTTGTCATCATAATCCTCCATGTCTGTTTCATCACCATGCTCCATGACACTTTTCATAACAATGCTCCATAGCCCCTTTCATTACTGTGCTCCCTAATAACTTTAATCACATTTCTAGATGACCACTGCCATCACAATGCCCCATGACATTGTCAGCACAATTCGCCATGACCAATGTCATCACCATGCTCCATGAACTATGTCATCACTGGGTCCCAGGACACTTGTCATCACAATGATCCATTACCACTTTCAGCACAATGCTCCATGACCACTGTCATCTCAATGCTCCATGGCCTTTGTATTCACAATGCTCCATGGCCCCTGTAATCACAGTGCTCCATAACACCTTTCATCATAATGCTCCAAGACCACTGCCATCTCAATGCCCCATGACGCCTGTCATCACAATTCTCCAAGGCCCCTCTCATCACTATGCTCCATGACACTTGTCATCACATTGCTCCATAACACCTGTCATCACAGTGTTCGCTTACCATGTCATCACAATGCTCCATGTCCCCTATAATCACAATGCTCCATGCCTTTTTCCTCACAATGCTGCAGAATTCTTGTCATCACAATGTTCCATGACTGTGTCATCACAATGCTACATGAACCTGGTCATCACAGTTTTCCATGACCTTTGTCATCACAATGCTCTATGTCGCTTTTCATCACAATTCTCAATGACCACTTTAACCACTATGCTCGCTGACCATTTTCATCACATTTCTCTATAGTCATTAAAATTCCCCATGGCCTCTTTCTTCACAATGCTCCATGATGCCTGTCATCACAATGCTCCATGGCTTTTGTTATCACAATGCTGCAGGACCAGTTTCATCACAATACTCCATCCCCCTTGTCATCACGGTGCACAATGAAACCTTTCATTACAATGCTCCATGACACTTGTCATCACAATGCTCCATGGCCTTTATCGTCACAATGCTCCCAGGCACTTTTCATCACGATGTTCCATGAAAACTTTCATCACATTGCTCCATGACCATTTTCATCACAATTGTCCGTACCCTTGTCAACACAATGCTGCATAATCACAGTCATCACAATTCTCCATGACTGCTGTCATCACAATAATCCAGGACAAGTTTCATAACAATGCTTCATGCCCCCAGTCATCACAGTGCTCCATGATACCTTTCATCACAATTCCTAGATGATCAAGGTCATCACATTGCCCCATGACACCTGTCATCACAATTCGCTATGACCCTTGTCATCACAATACTCGATGAACCGTGTCATCACAGTGTTCCAGGACACATGTCATCACAATGATCCATGACTACTTTCATCACAATGCTCCAATACACCTGTCATCACAATGCTCCATGGCCCCTGTTATCATATTGCTCCATGATCTCTTTCATCACAATGCTCCATGACCACTGTCATCACCATGCCTCATGACGCCTGTCATCTCAATGCTCCATGGCCCCTTTCATCACAATGCTCCATGAACCCAGTCATCACAATGTTCCCTGCCCTTTTCATCACAATGCTCCATGGGCCCTGTCATCACAATGCTCTATGCCCTTGTCATCAAAATGCTCCAGAACTCTTGTCATCATAATGCTCCATGCCAATGTCATCAAAATGCCCCATGACACTTGTCATCACAATGCTCCATGGCCTTTGTCATCACAATGTGCCATGGTCCCTGTAATCACAGTGTTCCCTGATACCTTTCATCACAATTCTAGATGACCACTGTCACCACAATGCCCCATGACTGATGTCATCACAATTCGCATGGTCCTTGTCATCACAATGCTCCATGAACCGTGTCATCACAAGGTTCCAGGACACTTGTCATCACAATGATCCATGATCACTTTCATCACAATGCTCCTTGAAACCTGTCATCTCAATGCTCCATAGCCTTTGTTTTCACAATGCTCCATGGCCCCTGTAATCACAGTGCTCTATGACCCATTTCATCAAAATGCTCCAAGACCGCTGTCATCACAATGCCCCATGACGCCTGCCATCACAAATCTCCAAGGCCTCTCTTACCAGAAAACTCCATGATCCCTGTCAGCACAATGTTCCATGACACTTTTCATCACAATGCTCCATGATCCCTGTCATCACAAAGTTCTCTGCCCATATCATCACAATGCTCCTTGTCACCTTTAATCACAATGCTCCATGCCCTTTCATCACAATGCTCCAGAATTCTTGTTATCGCAATGATCCTTGACCGTGTCATTACAATGCTCCATGACCCTTGTCATCACAAAGCTCCATGACCCCTGTCATCACAATGATCCATGACTCCTTTCCTCACAGTGCTCCAGTACCCTTTTCATCACAATGTTCCATGCCATTGTAAGCTCAATGATCTTTGGACCCTGTCATCAAAATGCTCCATCCCCTTTTCATCAGAATGCTCCAGATATCCTATCATTACAATGCTCCATGCCCGTGTCATCACAATGCTCCATGCCGTTGTCATCACAATGCTCCATGGCCCTGTAATCACAATGTTCCATGCCCTTGTCATCACAATGCTCCAGAACAGTTGTCATCATAATACTCCATTCCCGTGTCATCCCATTGCTCAATGACACTTGTCATCAAAATGTTCCTTGGCCTTTGTCTTCACAGTGCTCCATGATACCTTTAATCAAAACTCTATATGACCACTGTCATCACAATGCAAGATGACCAATGTCATCACAATGCCCCATGACACGTGTCATCACAATTCGCCTTGGCCCTTGTCATCTCAATGCTGTAGGCACCGTGTCATCACTAGGTTCCAGGACAGTTGGCATCACAGTGATCCATGACCACTTTTCAACACAATGCTCCATGACCCCTGTCATCACAAAGTTCTCTGCCCATATCATCACAATGCTCCTTGTCACCTTTTATCACAATGCTCCATGCCCTTTCATCACAATGCTCCAGAATTCTTTTCATCGCAATGTTCCTTGACCGTGTCATCAAAATGCTCCATGAACCTTGTCATCACAAAGCTCCATGACCCCTGTCATCACAATGATCCATGACTCCTTTCCTCACAGTGCTCCAGTACCCTTTTCATCACAATGCTCCATGCCATTGTCAGCACAATGCTCCTTGGACCCTGTCATCAAAATGCTCCATCCCCTTTTCATCACAATGCTCCAGATATCCTATCACTACAATGCTCCATGCCCGTGTCAACACAATACTCCATGACCCCTGTCATCAAAATGCTTTATGAACCTTCTTATCAGAATGTTCCATGACCCCTGTAATCACAATGCTCCATGCCCTTGTCATCACAAGGCTCCAGAACTCTTGTCATCATAATCCTCCATGTCTGTTTCATCACCATGCTCCATGACACTTTTCATAACAATGCTCCATAGCCCCTTTCATTACTGTGCTCCCTAATAACTTTAATCACATTTCTAGATGACCACTGCCATCACAATGCCCCATGACATTGTCAGCACAATTCGCCATGACCAATGTCATCACCATGCTCCATGAACTATGTCATCACTGGGTCCCAGGACACTTGTCATCACAATGATCCATTACCACTTTCAGCACAATGCTCCATGACCACTGTCATCTCAATGCTCCATGGCCTTTGTATTCACAATGCTCCATGGCCCCTGTAATCACAGTGCTCCATAACACCTTTCATCATAATGCTCCAAGACCACTGCCATCTCAATGCCCCATGACGCCTGTCATCACAATTCTCCAAGGCCCCTCTCATCACTATGCTCCATGACACTTGTCATCACATTGCTCCATAACACCTGTCATCACAGTGTTCGCTTACCATGTCATCACAATGCTCCATGTCCCCTATAATCACAATGCTCCATGCCTTTTTCCTCACAATGCTGCAGAATTCTTGTCATCACAATGTTCCATGACTGTGTCATCACAATGCTACATGAACCTGGTCATCACAGTTTTCCATGACCTTTGTCATCACAATGCTCTATGTCGCTTTTCATCACAATTCTCAATGACCACTTTAACCACTATGCTCGCTGACCATTTTCATCACATTTCTCTATAGTCATTAAAATTCCCCATGGCCTCTTTCTTCACAATGCTCCATGATGCCTGTCATCACAATGCTCCATGGCTTTTGTTATCACAATGCTGCAGGACCAGTTTCATCACAATACTCCATTCCCCTTGTCATCACGGTGCACAATGAAACCTTTCATTACAATGCTCCATGACACTTGTCATCACAATGCTCCATGGCCTTTATCGTCACAATGCTCCCAGGCACTTTTCATCACGATGTTCCATGAAAACTTTCATCACATTGCTCCATGACCATTTTCATCACAATTGTCCGTACCCTTGTCAACACAATGCTGCATAATCACAGTCATCACAATTCTCCATGACTGCTGTCATCACAATAATCCAGGACAAGTTTCATAACAATGCTTCATGCCCCCAGTCATCACAGTGCTCCATGATACCTTTCATCACAATTCCTAGATGATCAAGGTCATCACATTGCCCCATGACACCTGTCATCACAATTCGCTATGACCCTTGTCATCACAATACTCGATGAACCGTGTCATCACAGTGTTCCAGGACACATGTCATCACAATGATCCATGACTACTTTCATCACAATGCTCCAATACACCTGTCATCACAATGCTCCATGGCCCCTGTTATCATATTGCTCCATGATCTCTTTCATCACAATGCTCCATGACCACTGTCATCACCATGCCTCATGACGCCTGTCATCTCAATGCTCCATGGCCCCTTTCATCACAATGCTCCATGAACCCAGTCATCACAATGTTCCCTGCCCTTTTCATCACAATGCTCCATGGGCCCTGTCATCACAATGCTCTATGCCCTTGTCATCAAAATGCTCCAGAACTCTTGTCATCATAATGCTCCATGCCAATGTCATCAAAATGCCCCATGACACTTGTCATCACAATGCTCCATGGCCTTTGTCATCACAATGTGCCATGGTCCCTGTAATCACAGTGTTCCCTGATACCTTTCATCACAATTCTAGATGACCACTGTCACCACAATGCCCCATGACTGATGTCATCACAATTCGCATGGTCCTTGTCATCACAATGCTCCATGAACCGTGTCATCACAAGGTTCCAGGACACTTGTCATCACAATGATCCATGATCACTTTCATCACAATGCTCCTTGAAACCTGTCATCTCAATGCTCCATAGCCTTTGTTTTCACAATGCTCCATGGCCCCTCTAATCACAGTGCTCTATGACCCATTTCATCAAAATGCTCCAAGACCGCTGTCATCACAATGCCCCATGACGCCTGCCATCACAAATCTCCAAGGCCTCTCTTACCAGAAAACTCCATGATCCCTGTCAGCACAATGTTCCATGACCCCTGTCATCACAAAGTTCTCTGCCCATATCATCACAATGCTCCTTGTCACCTTTAATCACAATGCTCCATGCCCTTTCATCACAATGCTCCAGACTTCTTGTTATCGCAATGATCCTTGACCGTGTCATTACAATGCTCCATGACCCTTGTCATCACAAAGCTCCATGACCCCTGTCATCACAATGATCCATGACTCCTTTCCTCACAGTGCTCCAGTACCCTTTTCATCACAATGTTCCATGCCATTGTAAGCTCAATGAACTTTGGACCCTGTCATCAAAATGCTCCATCCCCTTTTCATCAGAATGCTCCAGATATCCTATCATTACAATGCTCCATGCCCGTGTCATCACAATGCTCCATGCCGTTGTCATCACAATGCTCCATGGCCCTGTAATCACAATGTTCCATGCCCTTGTCATCACAATGCTCCAGAACAGTTGTCACCATAATACTCCATTCCCGTGTCATCCCATTGCTCAATGACACTTGTCATCAAAATGTTCCTTGGCCTTTGTCATCACAGTGCTCCATGATACCTTTAATCAAAACTCTATATGACCACTGTCATCACAATGCAAGATGTCCAATGTCATCACAATGCCCCATGACACGTGTCATCACAATTCGCCTTGGCCCTTGTCATCTCAATGCTGTAGGCACCGTGTCATCACTAGGTTCCAGGACAGTTGGCATCACAGTGATCCATGACCACTTTTCAACACAATGCTCCATGACCCCTGTCATCACAAAGTTCTCTGCCCATATCATCACAATGCTCCTTGTCACCTTTTATCACAATGCTCCATGCCCTTTCATCACAATGCTCCAGAATTCTTGTCATCGCAATGTTCCTTGACCGTGTCATCAAAATGCTCCATGACCCTTGTCATCACAAAGCTCCATGACCCCTGTCATCACAATGATCCATGACTCCTTTCCTCACAGTGCTCCAGTACCCTTTTCATCACAATGCTCCATGCCATTGTCAGCACAATGCTCCTTGGACCCTGTCATCAAAATGCTCCATCCCCTTTTCATCACAATGCTCCAGATATCCTATCACTACAATGTTCCATGCCCGTGTCAACACAATACTCCATGACCCCTGTCATCAAAATGCTTTATGAACCTTCTTATCAGAATGTTCCATGACCCCTGTAATCACAATGCTCCATGCCCTTGTCATCACAAGGCTCCAGAACTCTTGTCATCATAATCCTCCATGTCTGTTTCATCACCATGCTCCATGACACTTTTCATAATAATGCTCCATAGCCCCTTTCATTACTGTGCTCCCTAATAACTTTAATCACATTTCTAGATGACCACTGCCATCACAATGCCCCATGACACGTGTCACCTCAATTCGCCTTGGCCCTTGTCATCTCAATGCTGTAGGAACCGTGTCATCACTAGGTTCCAGGACACTTGTCATCACAGTGATCCATTACCACTTTCAGCACAATGCTCCATGACCACTGTCATCTCAATGCTCCATGGCCTTTGTATTCACAATGCTCCATGGCCCCTGTAATCACAGTGCTCCATAACACCTTTCATCATAATGCTCCAAGACCACTGCCATCTCAATGCCCCATGACGCCTGTCATCACAATTCTCCAAGGCCCCTCTCATCACTATGCTCCATGACACTTGTCATCACATTGCTCCATAACACCTGTCATCACAGTGTTCGCATACCATGTCATCACAATGCTCCATGTCCCCTATAATCACAATGCTCCATGCCTTTTTCCTCACAATGCTGCAGAATTCTTGTCATCACAATGTTCCATGACTGTGTCATCACAATGCTACATGAACCTGGTCATCACAGTTCTCCATGGCCTTTGTCATCACAATGCTCTATGTCGCTTTTCATCACAATTCTCAATGACCACTTTAACCACTATGCTCACTGACCATTTTCATCACATTTCTCTATAGTCATTAAAATTCCTCATGGCCTCTTTCTTCACAATGCTCCATGATGCCTGTCATCACAATGCTCCATGGCTTTTGTTATCACAATGCTGCAGGACCAGTTTCATCACAATACTCCATCCCCCTTGTCATCACGGTGCACAATGAAACCTTTCATTACAATGCTCCATGACACTTGTCATCACAATGCTCCATGGCCTTTATCGTCACAATGCTCCCAGGCACTTTTCATCACGATGTTCCATGAAAACTTTCATCACATTGCTCCATGACCATTTTCATCACAATTGTCCGTACCCTTGTCAACACAATGCTGCATAATCACAGTCATCACAATTCTCCATGACTGCTGTCATCACAATAATCCAGGACAAGTTTCATAACAATGCTTCATGCCCCCAGTCATCACAGTGCTCCATGATACCTTTCATCACAATTCCTAGATGATCAAGGTCATCACATTGCCCCATGACACCTGTCATCACAATTCGCTATGACCCTTGTCATCACAATACTCGATGAACCGTGTCATCACAGTGTTCCAGGACACATGTCATCACAATGATCCATGACTACTTTCATCACAATGCTCCAATACACCTGTCATCACAATGCTCCATGGCCCCTGTTATCATATTGCTCCATGATCTCTTTCATCACAATGCTCCATGACCACTGTCATCACCATGCCTCATGACGCCTGTCATCTCAATGCTCCATGGCCCCTTTCATCACAATGCTCCATGAACCCAGTCATCACAATGTTCCCTGCCCTTTTCATCACAATGCTCCATGGGCCCTGTCATCACAATGCTCTATGCCCTTGTCATCAAAATGCTCCAGAATTCTTGTCATCATAATGCTCCATGCCAATGTCATCAAAATGCCCCATGACACTTGTCATCACAATGCTCCATGGCCTTTGTCATCACAATGTTCCATGGTCCCTGTAATCACAGTGCTCCCTGATACCTTTCATCACAATTCTAGATGACCACTGTCACCACAATGCCCCATGACTGATGTCATCACAATTCGCATGGTCCTTGTCATCACAATGCTCCATGAACCGTGTCATCACAAGGTTCCAGGACACTTGTCATCACAATGATCCATGATCACTTTCATCACAATGCTCCTTGAAACCTGTCATCTCAATGCTCCATAGCCTTTGTATTCACAATGCTCCATGGCCCCTGTAATCACAGTGCTCTATGACCCATTTCATCAAAATGCTCCAAGACCGCTGTCATCACAATGCCCCATGACGCCTGCCATCACAAATCTCCAAGGCCTCTCTTACCAGAAAACTCCATGATCCCTGTCAGCACAATGTTCCATGACACTTTTCATCACAATGCTCCATGATCCCTGTCATCACAAAATTCTCTGCCCATATCATCACAATGCTCCTTGTCACCTTTAATCACAATGCTCCATGCCCTTTCATCACAATGCTCCAGAATTCTTGTTATCGCAATGATCCTTGACCGTGTCATTACAATGCTCCATGACCCTTGTCATCACAAAGCTCCATGACCCCTGTCATCACAATGATCCATGACTCCTTTCCTCACAGTGCTCCAGTACCCTTTTCATCACAATGTTCCATGCCATTGTAAGCTCAATGATCTTTGGACCCTGTCATCAAAATGCTCCATCCCCTTTTCATCAGAATGCTCCAGATATCCTATCATTACAATGCTCCATGCCCGTGTCATCACAATGCTCCATGCCGTTGTCATCACAATGCTCCATGGCCCTGTAATCACAATGTTCCATGCCCTTGTCATCACAATGCTCCAGAACAGTTGTCATCATAATACTCCATTCCCGTGTCATCCCATTGCTCAATGACACTTGTCATCAAAATGTTCCTTGGCCTTTGTCTTCACAGTGCTCCATGATACCTTTAATCAAAACTCTATATGACCACTGTCATCACAATGCAAGATGACCAATGTCATCACAATGCCCCATGACACGTGTCATCACAATTCGCCTTGGCCCTTGTCATCTCAATGCTGTAGGCACCGTGTCATCACTAGGTTCCAGGACAGTTGGCATCACAGTGATCCATGACCACTTTTCAACACAATGCTCCATGACCCCTGTCATCACAAAGTTCTCTGCCCATATCATCACAATGCTCCTTGTCACCTTTTATCACAATGCTCCATGCCCTTTCATCACAATGCTCCAGAATTCTTTTCATCGCAATGTTCCTTGACCGTGTCATCAAAATGCTCCATGAACCTTGTCATCACAAAGCTCCATGACCCCTGTCATCACAATGATCCATGACTCCTTTCCTCACAGTGCTCCAGTACCCTTTTCATCACAATGCTCCATGCCATTGTCAGCACAATGCTCCTTGGACCCTGTCATCAAAATGCTCCATCCCCTTTTCATCACAATGCTCCAGATATCCTATCACTACAATGCTCCATGCCCGTGTCAACACAATACTCCATGACCCCTGTCATCAAAATGCTTTATGAACCTTCTTATCAGAATGTTCCATGACCCCTGTAATCACAATGCTCCATGCCCTTGTCATCACAAGGCTCCAGAACTCTTGTTATCATAATCCTCCATGTCTGTTTCATCACCATGCTCCATGACACTTTTCATAACAATGCTCCATAGCCCCTTTCATTACTGTGCTCCCTAATAACTTTAATCACATTTCTAGATGACCACTGCCATCACAATGCCCCATGACATTGTCAGCACAATTCGCCATGACCAATGTCATCACCATGCTCCATGAACTATGTCATCACTGGGTCCCAGGACACTTGTCATCACAATGATCCATTACCACTTTCAGCACAATGCTCCATGACCACTGTCATCTCAATGCTCCATGGCCTTTGTATTCACAATGCTCCATGGCCCCTGTAATCACAGTGCTCCATAACACCTTTCATCATAATGCTCCAAGACCACTGCCATCTCAATGCCCCATGACGCCTGTCATCACAATTCTCCAAGGCCCCTCTCATCACTATGCTCCATGACACTTGTCATCACATTGCTCCATAACACCTGTCATCACAGTGTTCGCTTACCATGTCATCACAATGCTCCATGTCCCCTATAATCACAATGCTCCATGCCTTTTTCCTCACAATGCTGCAGAATTCTTGTCATCACAATGTTCCATGACTGTGTCATCACAATGCTACATGAACCTGGTCATCACAGTTCTCCATGACCTTTGTCATCACAATGCTCTATGTCGCTTTTCATCACAATTCTCAATGACCTCTTTAACCACTATGCTCGCTGACCATTTTCATCACATTTCTCTATAGTCATTAAAATTCCCCATGGCCTCTTTCTTCACAATGCTCCATGATGCCTTTCATCACAATGCTCCATGGCTTTTGTTATCACAATGCTGCAGGACCAGTTTCATCACAATACTCCATCCCCCTTGTCATCACGGTGCACAATGAAACCTTTCATTACAATGCTCCATGACACTTGTCATCACAATGCTCCATGGCCTTTATCGTCACAATGCTCCCAGGCACTTTTCATCACGATGTTCCATGAAAACTTTCATCACATTGCTCCATGACCATTTTCATCACAATTGTCCGTACCCTTGTCAACACAATGCTGCATAATCACAGTCATCACAATTCTCCATGACTGCTGTCATCACAATAATCCAGGACAAGTTTCATAACAATGCTTCATGCCCCCAGTCATCACAGTGCTCCATGATACCTTTCATCACAATTCCTAGATGATCAAGGTCATCACATTGCCCCATGACACCTGTCATCACAATTCGCTATGACCCTTGTCATCACAATACTCGATGAACCGTGTCATCACAGTGTTCCAGGACACATGTCATCACAATGATCCATGACTACTTTCATCACAATGCTCCAATACACCTGTCATCACAATGCTCCATGGCCCCTGTTATCATATTGCTCCATGATCTCTTTCATCACAATGCTCCATGACCACTGTCATCACCATGCCTCATGACGCCTGTCATCTCAATGCTCCATGGCCCCTTTCATCACAATGCTCCATGAACCCAGTCATCACAATGTTCCCTGCCCTTTTCATCACAATGCTCCATGGGCCCTGTCATCACAATGCTCTATGCCCTTGTCATCAAAATGCTCCAGAATTCTTGTCATCATAATGCTCCATGCCAATGTCATCAAAATGCCCCATGACACTTGTCATCACAATGCTCCATGGCCTTTGTCATCACAATGTTCCATGGTCCCTGTAATCACAGTGCTCCCTGATACCTTTCATCACAATTCTAGATGACCACTGTCACCACAATGCCCCATGACTGATGTCATCACAATTCGCATGGTCCTTGTCATCACAATGCTCCATGAACCGTGTCATCACAAGGTTCCAGGACACTTGTCATCACAATGATCCATGATCACTTTCATCACAATGCTCCTTGAAACCTGTCATCTCAATGCTCCATAGCCTTTGTATTCACAATGCTCCATGGCCCCTGTAATCACAGTGCTCTATGACCCATTTCATCAAAATGCTCCAAGACCGCTGTCATCACAATGCCCCATGACGCCTGCCATCACAAATCTCCAAGGCCTCTCTTACCAGAAAACTCCATGATCCCTGTCAGCACAATGTTCCATGACACTTTTCATCACAATGCTCCATGATCCCTGTCATCACAAAGTTCTCTGCCCATATCATCACAATGCTCCTTGTCACCTTTAATCACAATGCTCCATGCCCTTTCATCACAATGCTCCAGAATTCTTGTTATCGCAATGATCCTTGACCGTGTCATTACAATGCTCCATGACCCTTGTCATCACAAAGCTCCATGACCCCTGTCATCACAATGATCCATGACTCCTTTCCTCACAGTGCTCCAGTACCCTTTTCATCACAATGTTCCATGCCATTGTAAGCTCAATGATCTTTGGACCCTGTCATCAAAATGCTCCATCCCCTTTTCATCAGAATGCTCCAGATATCCTATCATTACAATGCTCCATGCCCGTGTCATCACAATGCTCCATGCCGTTGTCATCACAATGCTCCATGGCCCTGTAATCACAATGTTCCATGCCCTTGTCATCACAATGCTCCAGAACAGTTGTCATCATAATACTCCATTCCCGTGTCATCCCATTGCTCAATGACACTTGTCATCAAAATGTTCCTTGGCCTTTGTCTTCACAGTGCTCCATGATACCTTTAATCAAAACTCTATATGACCACTGTCATCACAATGCAAGATGACCAATGTCATCACAATGCCCCATGACACGTGTCATCACAATTCGCCTTGGCCCTTGTCATCTCAATGCTGTAGGCACCGTGTCATCACTAGGTTCCAGGACAGTTGGCATCACAGTGATCCATGACCACTTTTCAACACAATGCTCCATGACCCCTGTCATCACAAAGTTCTCTGCCCATATCATCACAATGCTCCTTGTCACCTTTTATCACAATGCTCCATGCCCTTTCATCACAATGCTCCAGAATTCTTTTCATCGCAATGTTCCTTGACCGTGTCATCAAAATGCTCCATGAACCTTGTCATCACAAAGCTCCATGACCCCTGTCATCACAATGATCCATGACTCCTTTCCTCACAGTGCTCCAGTACCCTTTTCATCACAATGCTCCATGCCATTGTCAGCACAATGCTCCTTGGACCCTGTCATCAAAATGCTCCATCCCCTTTTCATCACAATGCTCCAGATATCCTATCACTACAATGCTCCATGCCCGTGTCAACACAATACTCCATGACCCCTGTCATCAAAATGCTTTATGAACCTTCTTATCAGAATGTTCCATGACCCCTGTAATCACAATGCTCCATGCCCTTGTCATCACAAGGCTCCAGAACTCTTGTTATCATAATCCTCCATGTCTGTTTCATCACCATGCTCCATGACACTTTTCATAACAATGCTCCATAGCCCCTTTCATTACTGTGCTCCCTAATAACTTTAATCACATTTCTAGATGACCACTGCCATCACAATGCCCCATGACATTGTCAGCACAATTCGCCATGACCAATGTCATCACCATGCTCCATGAACTATGTCATCACTGGGTCCCAGGACACTTGTCATCACAATGATCCATTACCACTTTCAGCACAATGCTCCATGACCACTGTCATCTCAATGCTCCATGGCCTTTGTATTCACAATGCTCCATGGCCCCTGTAATCACAGTGCTCCATAACACCTTTCATCATAATGCTCCAAGACCACTGCCATCTCAATGCCCCATGACGCCTGTCATCACAATTCTCCAAGGCCCCTCTCATCACTATGCTCCATGACACTTGTCATCACATTGCTCCATAACACCTGTCATCACAGTGTTCGCTTACCATGTCATCACAATGCTCCATGTCCCCTATAATCACAATGCTCCATGCCTTTTTCCTCACAATGCTGCAGAATTCTTGTCATCACAATGTTCCATGACTGTGTCATCACAATGCTACATGAACCTGGTCATCACAGTTCTCCATGACCTTTGTCATCACAATGCTCTATGTCGCTTTTCATCACAATTCTCAATGACCTCTTTAACCACTATGCTCGCTGACCATTTTCATCACATTTCTCTATAGTCATTAAAATTCCCCATGGCCTCTTTCTTCACAATGCTCCATGATGCCTTTCATCACAATGCTCCATGGCTTTTGTTATCACAATGCTGCAGGACCAGTTTCATCACAATACTCCATCCCCCTTGTCATCACGGTGCACAATGAAACCTTTCATTACAATGCTCCATGACACTTGTCATCACAATGCTCCATGGCCTTTATCGTCACAATGCTCCCAGGCACTTTTCATCACGATGTTCCATGAAAACTTTCATCACATTGCTCCATGACCATTTTCATCACAATTGTCCGTACCCTTGTCAACACAATGCTGCATAATCACAGTCATCACAATTCTCCATGACTGCTGTCATCACAATAATCCAGGACAAGTTTCATAACAATGCTTCATGCCCCCAGTCATCACAGTGCTCCATGATACCTTTCATCACAATTCCTAGATGATCAAGGTCATCACATTGCCCCATGACACCTGTCATCACAATTCGCTATGACCCTTGTCATCACAATACTCGATGAACCGTGTCATCACAGTGTTCCAGGACACATGTCATCACAATGATCCATGACTACTTTCATCACAATGCTCCAATACACCTGTCATCACAATGCTCCATGGCCCCTGTTATCATATTGCTCCATGATCTCTTTCATCACAATGCTCCATGACCACTGTCATCACCATGCCTCATGACGCCTGTCATCTCAATGCTCCATGGCCCCTTTCATCACAATGCTCCATGAACCCAGTCATCACAATGTTCCCTGCCCTTTTCATCACAATGCTCCATGGGCCCTGTCATCACAATGCTCTATGCCCTTGTCATCAAAATGCTCCAGAACTCTTGTCATCATAATGCTCCATGCCAATGTCATCAAAATGCCCCATGACACTTGTCATCACAATGCTCCATGGCCTTTGTCATCACAATGTTCCATGGTCCCTGTAATCACAGTGCTCCCTGATACCTTTCATCACAATTCTAGATGACCATTGTCACCACAATGCCCCATGACTGATGTCATCACAATTCGCATGGTCCTTGTCATCACAATGCTCCATGAACCGTGTCATCACAAGGTTCCAGGACACTTGTCATCACAATGATCCATGATCACTTTCATCACAATGCTCCTTGAAACCTGTCATCTCAATGCTCCATAGCCTTTGTATTCACAATGCTCCATGGCCCCTGTAATCACAGTGCTCTATGACCCATTTCATCAAAATGCTCCAAGACCGCTGTCATCACAATGCCCCATGACGCCTGCCATCACAAATCTCCAAGGCCTCTCTTACCAGAAAACTCCATGATCCCTGTCAGCACAATGTTCCATGACACTTTTCATCACAATGCTCCATGATCCCTGTCATCACAAAGTTCTCTGCCCATATCATCACAATGCTCCTTGTCACCTTTAATCACAATGCTCCATGCCCTTTCATCACAATGCTCCAGAATTCTTGTTATCGCAATGATCCTTGACCGTGTCATTACAATGCTCCATGACCCTTGTCATCACAAAGCTCCATGACCCCTGTCATCACAATGATCCATGACTCCTTTCCTCACAGTGCTCCAGTACCCTTTTCATCACAATGTTCCATGCCATTGTAAGCTCAATGATCTTTGTACCCTGTCATCAAAATGCTCCATCCCCTTTTCATCAGAATGCTCCAGATATCCTATCATTACAATGCTCCATGCCCGTGTCATCACAATGCTCCATGCCGTTGTCATCACAATGCTCCATGGCCCTGTAATCACAATGTTCCATGCCCTTGTCATCACAATGCTCCAGAACAGTTGTCATCATAATACTCCATTCCCGTGTCATCCCATTGCTCAATGACACTTGTCATCAAAATGTTCCTTGGCCTTTGTCATCACAGTGCTCCATGATACCTTTAATCAAAACTCTATATGACCACTGTTATCACAATGCAAGATGACCAATGTCATTACAATGCCCCATGACACGTGTCATCACAATTCGCCTTGGCCTTTGTCATCTCAATGCTGTAGGAACCGTGTCATCACTAGGTTCCAGGACACTTGTCATCACAGTGATCCATGACCACTTTAATCACAATGCTCCAGGAACTCTGTTATCTCAATGCTCCATGGCCTTTGTATTCACAATGCTCCATTGTCCCGATAATCGCGTAGCTCCATGAACACTTTCATCATAATGCTCCTTGACCACTGTCACCATAATGCCCCATGACGTCTCTCATCACTGTGCTCCAAGGCCACTCTCATCAAAATGCTCCATGATCTGTGTCTGCACAATATTGCATGACACTTGTCATCACAATGTTCCATGATCCTTGTAATCACAATGATCCCTGCCAATGTCATCACAATTATCCATGACAGATGTCATCACAATTCGCCATGGTCTTGTCATTACAATGCTCCATGAACCGTGTCATCAAATGGTTCCAGGACACTTGTCATCACAATGATCCATGATCACATTCATCACAATGCTCCAGGAACCCTCTCATCTCAATGCTCCATAGCCTTTGTATTCACAATGCTCCATGGTCCCTCTCATCACAGTGCTCCTTGACTCCTTTTATCACAATGCTCCAAGACCGCTCTCATCACAATGCCCCATGACGCCTGCCATCACAAGTCTCCAAGGCCTCTCTTACCAAAAATCTCCATGATCCCTGTCAGCACAATGTTCCATGACACTTTTCAGCACAATGCTCCATGACCCCTGTCATCATAAAGTTCTCTGCCCATATCATCACAATTCTCCTTGTCACCTTTAATCACAATGCTCCATTCCCTTTCATCACAATGCTCCTGAATTCTTGTCATCGCAATGTTCCTTGACCGTGTCATCACAATGCTCCATGACCCTTGTCATCACAAAGCTCCATGACCCCTGTCATCATAATGATCCATGACTCCTCTCCTCACAGTGCTCCAGTACCCTTTTCATCACAATGCTCCATGCCATTGTCAGCACAATGCTCCTTGGACACTGTCATCAAAATCCTCCATCCCCTTTTCATCACAATGCTCCCGATATCCTGTCACTACAATGCTCCATGCCCGTGTCAACACAATACTCCATGACCCGTGTCATCAAAATGCTTTATGAACCTTGTTAGCAGAATGTTCCATGACCCCTGTCATCAGAATGATCCATGACCATTGTCATCACAATGCTACATAGCCTTGTCATCACAAAGTTCCATGGCCTCTGTCATCACCAAGCTCCATGGTCTTTCTCATCACAATGCTCTATGACTCCTCTCAGCACAATGCTTTATGAAGTTTGTTTTCAAAATGCACCATGACTGCTGTCATCAAAATAATCCATGACCGTTGTCATCACACTGCTGCATGATACCTTTCATCCCGTTTCTCTGTGACCGCTGTCATTAGGATGCTCCAGGACAATATTCATCTCAATGCCCCATGCCCCCTGTAATCACAGTGCCCCATAACTCCTGTCATCACAATGCTCCATGACCCTGTCATCAGAATGCTACATGAGCCTGTCATCACATTGTTCCATGGCCTATGTATTCACAATGTTCCATGGACCCTGTAATCACAGTGCTCCATGTTCCCTTTCAACAGAATATCCCATGACCCCAGTCACCACAAGGTTCCCTGCCCTTGTCATCACAATGCTCCATGACCCTTGGAATCACAATGGTACATGGCCTTGTCATCACAATGTTCCATGGCCTCTGTCATCACTATGCTCCATGGTCTTTCTCATCACAATGCTCTATGACCCCTGTCATCAAAATGCTTGATGACCATTGTCATCACAATGCTCCAAGGCCCTGTTCATCACAATGCCTCATGGTTTTGGAATCACAATGCTCAATGATCCCTGTCATCACAATGCTCCATGCCATTGTCATCACAATGCCCCATGGCCCCTCTAATCACAATGCTCCATGGCCATTGTCATCACAATGCTCGATGACCCGTGTCATCACAGTGTTCCAGGCCACATGTCATCACAATCATCCATGACTTCTTTCATCACAATGCTCCAATACACCTGGCATCACAATGCTCTATGGCCCCTGTTATCATATTGCTCCATGATCTCTTTCATCACAATGCTCCATGACCAGTGTCATCACCATGCCTCATGACGCCTGTCATCTCAATGCTCCATGGCCCCTTTCTTCACAATGCTCCATGAATCCAGTCATCACAATGTTCCCTGCCCTTTTCATCACAATGCTCCATGGGCCCTGTCATCACAATGTTCCATGCCCTTGTCATCAAAATGCTCCAGAACCCTTGTCATCATAATGCTCCGTGCCAATGTCATTAAAATGCCCCATGACACTTGTCATCACCATGCTCCATGGCCTTTGCCAACACAATGTTCCATAGCCCCTGTCATCAAAATGCTCCATGCCCTTGTCATCAAAATGCTCGAGAACTCTTGTCATCATAATGCTCCATGCCAAAGTCATCAAAATGCCCTATGACACTTGTCATCACAATGCTCCATGGCCTTTGTCATTACAATGTTCAATGGCCCCTGTCATCACAGTGCTCCATGATACCTTTCATCACAATTCTAGATGACCACTGTAATCACAATGCCCCATGACAGATGTCATCACAATTCGCCATGGTCCTTGTCATTACAAAGCTCCATGAACCGTGTCATCACAAGGTTCCAGGTCACTTGTCATCACAATGATCCATGATCACTTTCATCACAATGCTCCATGAACCCTGTCATCTCAATGCTCCATAGCCTTTGTATTCACAATGCTCCATGGCCCCTTGTCATCACAGTGCTCCATGACCCCTTTTATCCCAATGCTCCAAGACCGCTGTCATCACAATGCCCTATGACGCCTGCCATCACAAATCTCCAAGGCCTCTCTTACCAAAAAGCTCCATGATCCCTGTCAGCACAATGTTCCATGACACTTTTCATCACAATGCTCCATGACCCCTTTCATCACAATGTTCTCTGCCCATATCATCACAATGCTCCTTGTCACCTTTAATCACAATGCTCCATGCCCTTTCATCACTATGCTCCAGAATTCTTGTCATCGCAATGTTCCTTGACTGTGTCATCAGAATGCTCCATGACACTTGTCATCACAAAGCTCCATGACCCCTGTAATCACAATGATCCATGACTCCTTTCCTCACAGTGCTCCAGTACCATTTTTGTCACAATCGTCCATGCCATTGTCAGCACAATGCTCCTTGAACCCTATCATCAAAATGCTCCATCCCCTTTTCATCACAATGCTCCAGATATCCTATCATTACAATGCTCCATACCCGTGTCAACACAATGCTCCATGACCCCTCTCATCAAAATGCTTTATGAACCTTGTTATCAGAATGTTCCATGACCAATGTCATGAAAATGATCCATGACCGTTGTCATCACAATGCTGCATGATACTTTTCATCCAAATTCTCTGGGACCGCTATCATCACAAAGCTCCAGGACAATTTTCATCACAATGCTCCATGCCCCCTGTCACCACAGTGAACCATAACCCCTGTTATCACAATGCTGCATGACCCTGTCATCACAATGCCCCATGACAGATGTCATCACAATTCGCCATGGTTCTTGTCATCACAATGCCCCATGACAGATATCATCACAATTCGCCATGGTTCTTGTCATCACAATGCTCCATGAACCGTGTCATCACAAGGTTCCAGGACACTTGTCATCACAATGAGCCATGATCACTTTCATCACAATGCTCCATGAAACCTGTCATCTCAATGCTCCATAACCTTTGTATTCACAATGCTCCATGGCCCCTGTAATCACAGTGCTCCATGACCCCTTTCACCACAATGCTCCATGACCCCTGTCATCACAATGTTCTCTGCCCATATCATCACAATGCTCCTTGTCACCTTTTATCACAATGCTCCATGCCCTTTCATCACAATGCTCCAGAATTCTTGTCATCGCAATGTTCCTTGACCGTGTCATCAAAATGCTCCATGACCCTTGTCATCACAAAGCTCCATGACCCCTGTCATCACAATGATCCATGACTCCTTTCCTCACAGTGCTCCAGTACCCTTTTCATCACAATTCTCCATGCCATTGTCAGCACAATGCTCCTTGGACCCTGTCATCAAAATGCTCCATCCCCTTTTCATCACAATGCTCCAGATATCCTATCACTACAATGCTCCATGCCCGTGTCAACACAATACTCCATGAACCCTGTCATCAAAATGCTTTATGAACCTTGTTATCAGAATGTTCCATGACCCCTGTCATCAAAATGATCCATGACCGTTGTCATCAAAATGCTGCATGATACCTTTTATCGCAATTCTCTGTGACCTCTGTCATCACAATGCTCCAAGACAATTTTCATCACAATGCTCCATACCCCTGTCATCACAGTGCCCCATAACACCTGTAATCACAATACTGCCTGGACCCTGTAATAACACTGCTCCATGTTCCCTTTCAACACAATGCTCCATGACCCCTGTCATCACAATGTTCCATGAAAGTTCTCATCAAAATGCTCCATGACCCTGGTCACCACAAGGTTCCCAGAGCCCTTGTCATCACAATGCTCTATTACCCATGTAATCACAATGGTACATGGCCTTCTCATCACAATGTTCCATGGCCTCTGTCATCACCATGCTCCATGGTCTTTCTCATCACAATGCTCTATGACTCCTGTCAACACAATGCTTGATGACCATTGTCATCACAATTCTCCAAGGCCCCTGTCATCAAAATGCCTCATGGTCTTTGTAATCACAATGCTCAATAACCCCTGTCATCACAATGCTACATGCCGTTGTCATCACAATGCTCCATGGCCACTGTAATCACAATGCTCCATGCCCTTGTCATCACAATGCTCCAGAACACTTGTCATCATAATACTCCATTCCCGTTTCATCCCATTGCTCAATGACCCTTGTCATCAAAATGTTCCTTGGACTTTGTCATCACTGTGCTCCATGATACCTTTAATCAAAACTCTACATGACCACTGTCATCACAATGCAAGATGACAAATGTCATCACAATGCCCCATGACACGTGTCATCACATTTCGCCTTGGCACTTGTCATCTCAATGCTGTAGGAACCGTGTCATCACTAGGTTCCAGGACACTTGTCATCACAGTGATCCATGACCACTTTCATCACAATGCTCGAAGAACTCTGTTATCTCAATGCTCCATTGTCCCGATAATCGCATTGCTCCATTAACACTTTCATCACAATGCTCCTTGACCACTGTCACCAAATTGCCCCATGAAGTCTCTCATCACTGTGCTCCAAGGCCACTCTCATCAAAATGCTCCATGATCTGTGTCAGCACAATATTGCATGACACTTGTCATCACAATGCTCCATGATCCCTGTAATCACAATGATCCCTGCCAATGTCATCACAATGCTCCATGTCTCCTGTAATCACAATGCTCCATGCCCTTGTCATCAGAAGTCTTCAGAGCTCTTGTCATTATAATGCTCCATGCCAATGTCATCAAAATGCCCCATGACACTTGTCTTCAAAATGATCCATTACCACTTTCATCACAATGATCCATGACACCTGTCATCTCAATGCTCCATAGCCTTTCTATTCACAATGCTCCATGGCCCCTGTAATCACAGTGCTCCTTGACCCCTTTCACCACAGTGCTCCAAGACCGCTGTCATCACAAGGCCCCATCACGCCTGCCATCACAAATCTCCAAGCCCTCTCTTACCAAAAAGCTCCATGATCCCAGTCAGCACAATGTTCCATGACACTTTTCATCACAATGCTCCATGACCCCTGTCATCACAAAGTTCTCTGCCCATATCATCACAAGGCTCCTTGTCTCCTTTAAACACGATGCTCCATGGCCTTTCATCACAATGCTCCAGAATTCTTCTCATCGCAATGTTCTTTGACCGTGTCATCACAATGCTCCATGACACTTGTTATCACAAAGCTCCATGACACCTGTCAGCACAATGATCCATGACTCCTTACCTCACAGTGCTCCAGTACCCTTTTCATCACAATGCTCCATGCCATTGTCAGCACAATGATCTTTGGACCCTGTCATCAAAATGCTCCATCCCCTTTTCATCAGAATGCTCCAGATATCCTATCATTACAATGCTCCATGTCCGTGTCATCATAATGCTACATGCCGTTGTCATCACAATGCTCCATGGCCCCTGTATTCACAATGCTACTGGCCCTTGTCATCACAATGCTCCAGAAAACTTGTCATCATAATACTCTATTCTCGTCTCATCCCATTGCTCAATGACACATGTCATCAAAATTTTCCTTGGCCTTTGTCATCACAGTGCTCCATGATACCTTTAATCAAAACTCTATATGACCACTGTCATCACAATGCAAGATGACCAATGTCATCACAATGCCCCATGACACGTGTCATCACAATTCGCCTTGGCCCTTGTCATCTCAATGCTGTAGGCACCGTGTCATCACTAGGTTCCAGGACAGTTGGCATCACAGTGATCCATGACCACTTTTCAACACAATGCTCCATGACCCCTGTCATCACAAAGTTCTCTGCCCATATCATCACAATGCTCCTTGTCACCTTTTATCACAATGCTCCATGCCCTTTCATCACAATGCTCCAGAATTCTTTTCATCGCAATGTTCCTTGACCGTGTCATCAAAATGCTCCATGAACCTTGTCATCACAAAGCTCCATGACCCCTGTCATCACAATGATCCATGACTCCTTTCCTCACAGTGCTCCAGTACCCTTTTCATCACAATGCTCCATGCCATTGTCAGCACAATGCTCCTTGGACCCTGTCATCAAAATGCTCCATCCCCTTTTCATCACAATGCTCCAGATATCCTATCACTACAATGCTCCATGCCCGTGTCAACACAATACTCCATGACCCCTGTCATCAAAATGCTTTATGAACCTTCTTATCAGAATGTTCCATGACCCCTGTAATCACAATGCTCCATGCCCTTGTCATCACAAGGCTCCAGAACTCTTGTCATCATAATCCTCCATGTCTGTTTCATCACCATGCTCCATGACACTTTTCATAACAATGCTCCATAGCCCCTTTCATTACTGTGCTCCCTAATAACTTTAATCACATTTCTAGACGACCACTGCCATCACAATGCCCCATGACATTGTCAGCACAATTCGCCATGACCAATGTCATCACCATGCTCCATGAACTATGTCATCACTGGGTCCCAGGACACTTGTCATCACAATGATCCATTACCACTTTCAGCACAATGCTCCATGACCACTGTCATCTCAATGCTCCATGGCCTTTGTATTCACAATGCTCCATGGCCCCTGTAATCACAGTGCTCCATAACACCTTTCATCATAATGCTCCAAGACCACTGCCATCTCAATGCCCCATGACGCCTGTCATCACAATTCTCCAAGGCCCCTCTCATCACTATGCTCCATGACACTTGTCATCACATTGCTCCATAACACCTGTCATCACAGTGTTCGCTTACCATGTCATCACAATGCTCCATGTCCCCTATAATCACAATGCTCCATGCCTTTTTCCTCACAATGCTGCAGAATTCTTGTCATCACAATGTTCCATGACTGTGTCATCACAATGCTACATGAACCTGGTCATCACAGTTCTCCATGACCTTTGTCATCACAATGCTCTATGTCGCTTTTCATCACAATTCTCAATGACCACTTTAACCACTATGCTCGCTGACCATTTTCATCACATTTCTCTATAGTCATTAAAATTCCCCATGGCCTCTTTCTTCACAATGCTCCATGATGCCTGTCATCACAATGCTCCATGGCTTTTGTTATCACAATGCTGCAGGACCAGTTTCATCACAATACTCCATCCCCCTTGTCATCACGGTGCACAATGAAACCTTTCATTACAATGCTCCATGACACTTGTCATCACAATGCTCCATGGCCTTTATCGTCACAATGCTCCCAGGCACTTTTCATCACGATGTTCCATGAAAACTTTCATCACATTGCTCCATGACCATTTTCATCACAATTGTCCGTACCCTTGTCAACACAATGCTGCATAATCACAGTCATCACAATTCTCCATGACTGCTGTCATCACAATAATCCAGGACAAGTTTCATAACAATGCTTCATGCCCCCAGTCATCACAGTGCTCCATGATACCTTTCATCACAATTCCTAGATGATCAAGGTCATCACATTGCCCCATGACACCTGTCATCACAATTCGCTATGACCCTTGTCATCACAATACTCGATGAACCGTGTCATCACAGTGTTCCAGGACACATGTCATCACAATGATCCATGACTACTTTCATCACAATGCTCCAATACACCTGTCATCACAATGCTCCATGGCCCCTGTTATCATATTGCTCCATGATCTCTTTCATCACAATGCTCCATGACCACTGTCATCACCATGCCTCATGACGCCTGTCATCTCAATGCTCCATGGCCCCTTTCATCACAATGCTCCATGAACCCAGTCATCACAATGTTCCCTGCCCTTTTCATCACAATGCTCCATGGGCCCTGTCATCACAATGCTCTATGCCCTTGTCATCAAAATGCTCCAGAACTCTTGTCATCATAATGCTCCATGCCAATGTCATCAAAATGCCCCATGACACTTGTCATCACAATGCTCCATGGCCTTTGTCATCACAATGTTCCATGGTCCCTGTAATCACAGTGCTCCCTGATACCTTTCATCACAATTCTAGATGACCACTGTCACCACAATGCCCCATGACTGATGTCATCACAATTCGCATGGTCCTTGTCATCACAATGCTCCATGAACCGTGTCATTACAAGGTTCCAGGACACTTGTCAGCACAATGATCCATGATCACTTTCATCACAATGCTCCATGAAACCTGTCATCTCAATGCTCCATAGCCTTTGTATTCACAATGCTCCATGGCCCCTGTAATCACAGTGCTCTATGACCCATTTCATCAAAATGCTCCAAGACTGCTGTCATCACAATGCCCCATGACGCCTGCCATCACAAATCTCCAAGGCCTCTCTTACCAGAAAACTCCATGATCTCTGTCGGCACAATGTTCCATGACACTTTTCATCACAATGCTCCATGACCCCTGTCATCACAAAGTTCTCTGCCCATATCATCACAATGCTCCTTGTCACCTTTAATCACAATGCTCCATGCCCTTTCATCACAATGCTCCAGAATTCTTGTTATCGCAATGATCCTTGACCGTGTCATTACAATGCTCCATGACCCTTGTCATCACAAAGCTCCATGACCCCTGTCATCACAATGATCCATGACTCCTTTCCTCACAGTGCTCCAGTACCCTTTTCATCACAATGTTCCATGCCATTGTAAGCTCAATGATCTTTGGACCCTGTCATCAAAATGCTCCATCCCCTTTTCATCAGAATGCTCCAGATATCCTATCATTACAATGCTCCATGCCCGTGTCATCACAATGCTCCATGCCGTTGTCATCACAATGCTCCATGGCCCTGTAATCACAATGTTCCATGCCCTTGTCATCACAATGCACCAGAACAGTTGTCATCATAATACTCCATTCCCGTGTCATCCCATTGCTCAATGACACTTGTCATCAAAATGTTCCTTGGCCTTTGTCATCACAGTGCTCCATGATACCTTTAATCAAAACTCTATATGACCACTGTCATCACAATGCAAGATGTCCAATGTCATCACAATGCCCCATGACACGTGTCATCACAATTCGCCTTGGCCCTTGTCATCTCAATGCTGTAGGCACCGTGTCATCACTAGGTTCCAGGACAGTTGGCATCACAGTGATCCATGACCACTTTAATCACAATGCTCCAGGAACTCTGTTATCTCAATGCTCCATGGCCTTTGTATTCACAATGCTCCATTGTCCCGATAATCGCATAGCTCCATGAACACTTTCATCATAATGCTCCTTGACCACTGTCACCATAATGCCCCATGACGTCTCTCATCACTGTGCTCCAAGGCCACTCTCATCAAAATGCTCCATGATCTGTGTCTGCACAATATTGCATGACACTTGTCATCACAATGCTCCGTGATCCTTGTAATCACAATGACCCTGCCAATGTCATCACAATGATCCGTGACAGATGTCATCACAATTCGCCATGGTCTTGTCATTACAATGCTCCATGAACCGTGTCATCACAAGGTTCCAGGACACTTGTCATCACAATGATCCATGATCACATTCATCACAATGCTCCAGGAACCCTGTCATCTCAATGCTCCATAGCCTTTGTATTCACAATGCTCCATGGTCCCTCTCATCACAGTGCTCCTTGACTCCTTTTATCACAATGCTCCAAGACCGCTCTCATCACAATGCCCCATGACGCCTGCCATCACAAGTCTCCAAGGCCTCTCTTACTAAAAATCTCCATGATCCCTGTCAGCACAATGTTCCATGACACTTTTCAGCACAATGCTCCATGACCCCTGTCATCACAAAGTTCTCTGCCCATATCATCACAATGCTCCTTGTCACCTTTAATCACAATGTTCCATTCCCTTTCATCACAATGCTCCTGAATTCTTGTCATCGCAATGTTCCTTGACCGTGTCATCACAATGCTCCATGACACTTGTCATCACAAAGCTCCATGACCCCTGTCATCATAATGATCCATGACTCCTCTCCTCACAGTGCTCCAGTACCCTTTTCATCACAATGCTCCATGCCATTGTCAGCACAATGCTCCTTGGACACTGTCATCCAAATCCTCCATCCCCTTTTCATCACAATGCTCCCGATATCCTGTCACTACAATGCTCCATGCCCGTGTCAACACAATGCTCCATGACCCGTGTCATCAAAATGCTTTATGAACCTTGTTATCAGAATGTTCCATGACCCCTGTCTTCAGAATGATCCATGACCATTGTCATCACAATGCTACATAGCCTTGTCATCACAAAGTTCCATGGCCTCTGTCATCACCAAGCTCCATGGTCTTTCTCATCACAATGCTCTATGACCCCTGTCAGCACAATGCTTTATGAAGTTTGTTTTCAAAATGCACCATGACCGCTGTCATCAAAATAATCCATGACCGTTGTCATCACACTGCTGCATGATACCTTTCATCCCGTTTCTCTGTGACCGCTGTCATTAGGATGCTCCAGGACAATATTCATCTCAATGCCCCATGCCCCCTGTAATCACAGTGCCCCATAACCCCTGTCATCACAATGCTCCATGACCCTGTCATCAGAATGCTACATGAGCCTGTCATCACATTGTTCCATGGCCTATGTATTCACAATGCTCCATGGACCCTGTAATCACAGTGCTCCATGTTCCCTTTCAACAGAATGTCCCATGACCCCAGTCACCACAAGGTTCCCTGCCCTTGTCATCACAATGCTCCATGACCCTTGGAATCACAATGGTACATGGCCTTGTCATCACAATGTTCCATGGCCTCTGTCATCACTATGCTCCATGGTCTTTCTCATCACAATGCTCTATGACCCCTGTCATCAAAATGCTTGATGACCATTGTCATCACAATGCTCCAAGGCCCCGTTCATCACAATGCCTCATGGTTTTGGAATCACAATGCTCAATGATCCCTGTCATCACAATGCTCCATGCCATTGTCATCACAATGCCCCATGGCCCCTGTAATCACAATGCTCCATGGCCCTTGTCATCACAATGCTCGATGACCCGTGTCATCACAGTGTTCCAGGCCACATGTCATCACAATCATCCATGACTTCTTTCATCACAATGCTCCAATACACCTGGCATCACAATGCTCCATGGCCCCTGTTATCATATTGCTCCATGATCTCTTTCATCACAATGCTCCATGACCAGTGTCATCACCATGCCTCATGACGCCTGTCAACACAATGCTCCATGACCCCTCTCATCAAAATGCTTTATGAACCTTGTTATCAGAATGTTCCATGACCACTGTCATGAAAATGATCCATGACCGTTGTCATCACAATGCTGCATGATACCTTTCATCCAAATTCTCTGTGACCGCTATCATCACAAAGCTCCAGGACAATTTTCATCACAATGCTCCATGCCCCCTGTCATCACAGTGACCCATAACCCCTGTAATCACAATGCTGCATGACCCTGTCATCACAATGCCCCATGACAGATGTCATCACAATTTGCCATGGTTCTTGTCATCACAATGCTCCATGAACCGTGTCATCACAAGGTTCCAGGACACTTGTCATCACAATGATCCATGATCACTTTCATCACAATGCTCCATGAAACCTGTCATCTCAATGCTCCATAACATTTGTAGTCACAATGCTCCATGGCCCCTGTAATCACAGTGCTCCATGACCCCATTCATCACAATGCTCCAGGACCGCTGTCATCACAATGCCCCATGACGCCTGCCATCACAAATCTCCAAGGCCTCTCTTACCAAAAAGCTCCATGATCCCTGTCAGGACAACGTTCCTTGACACTTTTCATCACAATGCTCCATGACCCCTGTCATCACAAAGTTCTCTGCCCATATCATCACAATGCTCCTTGTCACCTTTAATCACAATGCTCCATGCCCTTTCATCACAATGCTCCAGAATTCTTGTCATCGCAATGTTCCTTGACTGTGTCATCACAATGCTCCATGACCCTTGTCATCACAAAACTCCATGGCCCCTGTCAACACAATGATCCATGACTCCTTTCCTCACAGTGCTCCAGTACCCTTTTCATCACAATGCTCCATGCCATTGTCAGCACAATGCTCCTTGGACCCTGTCATCAAAATGCTATATCCCCTTTTCATCACAAAGCTCCATATAACCTATCATTACAATGCTCCATGCCCATGTCAACACAATGCTCCATGACCCCTCTCATGAAAATGCTTTATGAACCTTATTATCAGAATGTTCCATGACCCCTGTCATCAAAATGATCCGTGCCCGTTGTCATCACAATGCTGCATGATACCTTTCATCCCAATTCTCTGTGACTGCTGTCATCACAAATCTCCAGGACAATTTTCATCACAATGCTCCATGCCCCCTGTCATCACAGTGCACCATAACCCCTGTAATCACAATGATCCATGACCCTGTCATCACAATGCTACATGACCCCTGTCATAACATTGTTCCATGGCCTATGTATTAACAATGCTCCATGGACCCTGTAATCACACTACTCCATGCTCCCTTTCGACACAGTGCTCCATGACCCCTGTCATCACAATGTTCCATGAAAGTTGTCATCAAAATGCTCCGTTTCCCCGGTCACCACAAGGTTCCCTGCCCTTGTCATCACAATGGTCCATGACCCTTGGAATCACAATGGTACATGGCCTTGTCATCACAATGTTCCATGGCCTCTGTCATCAACATGCTCCATGGTCTTTCTCATCACAATGCTCTATGACACCTGTAATCACAATGCTTGATGACCATTGTCATCACAATTCTCCAAGGCCCTTGTCATCACAATGCTCCAGAACACTTGTCATCATAATGCTCCATTCCCGTGTCATCCCATTGCACAATGACACTTGCCATCAAAATGTTCCTTTGCCTTTGTCAGCACAGTGCTCCATGACAACTTTAATCAAAATTCTACATGACCACTGTTATCACAATGCAAGGTGACCTATGTCATCACAATGCCCCATGACACGTGTCATCACAATTCGCCTTGGCCCTTGTCATCACAATGTTGTAGGAACCGTGTCATCAATAGGTTCCAGGACACTTGTCATCACAGTGATCCATGACCACTTTCATCACAATGCTCCATGAACTCTGTTATCTCAATGCTCCATGGCCTTTGTTTTCACAATGATCCATTGTCCCGATAATCGCGTTGCTCCATGAACTCTTTCATCACAATGCTCCTTGACCACTGTCACCATAATGCCCCATGACGTCTCTCATCACTGTGCTCCAAGGCCACTCTCATCAAAATGCTCCATGATCTGTGTCAGCACAATATTGCATGACATTTGTCATAACAATGCTCCATGATCCCTGTAATCACAATGATCCCTGCCAATGTCATCACAATGCTCCATGACTCCTTTAATCACGATGCTCCATGCCCTTGTCATCACAATTCTCCAGGTCTGTTGTCATCATCATGCTTCACGCCCGTGTCATCACAATGCTCCATGAATCTTGTCTTCTCAGTGCTCCATGACCCATGTCATCACAATGCTCCATGACCCCTGTCATCACAATGTTCCATGAAAGTTGTCATCAAAATGCTCCATGATCCCGGTCACCACAAGGTTCCCTGGCCTTGTCATCACAATGCTCCATGACCCTTGTAGTCACAACGATACATGGCCTTTTCAGCACTATGTTCCATGTCCTCTGTCGTCACCATGTTCCATGGTCTTTCTCATCACAATTCTCTATGACCCCTGTCATCACAATTCTTGATGACCATTGTCATCACAATGCTCCAAGGCCCCTGTCACCACAATGCCTCATGGTCTTTGTAATCACAATGCTCAATGAACCCTGTCATCACAATGCTCCATGCCGTTGTCATCACAATGCTCCATGGCCCCTGTAATCACACTACTCCATGACCCCTTTCATCACAATGCCCAATGCCACCTCTCATCACAATTCTCCATGGCATTTGTCATCACGATGCTCCATGACACCTGTCATCACAATGCTCCATGACACTTGTCATCACAATGCATGATGGCCCTTTTCATCACAATGCTAATTGACCCCTATCAGCACAATGCCTGATGACCCCTGTCATCAAAATGCTAAATGGCACTTGTCATCACAATGCTCTATGATGCCTGTCATCACTAATCTCTATATCACTTCTTATCACAATGCTCCATGGCCCCTGTAATCACAGTAATCCTTGACCCCATTCATCACAATGCCCTAGGCCACCTCTCATCACAATTCTCCATGGCATTTGTCATCACGATGCTCCAAGACCCCTGTCATCAAAATGCTTTATGAATCTTGTTATCAGAAGTTTCCATGACCACTGTCCTCAAAATGATCCATGACCATTGTCATCACAATGCTCCATGATACTTTTCATCAAAATTCTCTGTGACCGCTGTCATCACAATGCTCCAGGACAATTTTCATCACAATGCTCCATGACCCTGTCATCACAATGATCTATGGCCTTTCTCATCACAATGCTCCGTGACCCCTGTCAAAACAATGCCTGATGACCCCGTCATCAAAATGCTAAATGGCACTTGTCATCACAATGCTCCATGACGCCTGTCATCACTATTCTCCATGTCACTTGTTATCACAATGCT
Organism: Balaenoptera physalus; assembly: GCF_965194825.1. Classification (NCBI taxonomy): domain Eukaryota; kingdom Metazoa; phylum Chordata; class Mammalia; order Artiodactyla; family Balaenopteridae; genus Balaenoptera; species Balaenoptera physalus. The sequence goes on along the minus strand of NC_138893.1, from coordinate 20,383,515 downwards.
CCATGGCCCCTGTAATCACACTACTCCATTACCCCTTTCATCACAATGCACAATGCCACCTCTCATCACAATTCTCCATGGCATTTGTCATCACGATGCTCCATGACACTTGTCATCACAATGCTTGATGGCCCTTGTCATCACAATGTTCCTTGGTGCTTTTCCTCGCAATGCTCCATGACAACGTTCATCAAAGTACTCCAAGATTTGTTTCATCACAATGCTCCATGGCCCTTGTCGTTACAAATCCACATGATCCATTTCATCACAATTCTCCTTAGCAACTTACATAAAAAAGCTCCATGCCCCTGTCATCACAATGCCCAATGATACCTGTTTTAACAATGATCCATGACCCTTGTCATCACAAGGCTCCATGTCTCTTGTATTCACAATGCTCCATGGCCCTTGTCATCACAATGCTGCATAGCAATTTTCATCGCAATATTCCAGGACCGCTTTCAGCACAATGCCCCATATCCCCTGTCATCATGATGCTCCATGGCCCTTGTCATCACAATGCTCCATGAAACATTTCCTCACAATGCTCCAGTACGCCTTTCATCCAAATTCCCCATGGCCACTGTCATCACAATTCTCCATGACACCTGTCATCGTAATGGTCCATGACCCGTTTCATCTCAATGCTCCATGACACCTGTCATCACAATGCTCCATGGCCTTTGTCATCACAATGCTCCATGGCCCCTGTAATCACAGTGCTCCATGACCCGTTTCATCTCAATGCTCCATGACCTCACTCATCACAATGCCCCATGACCCCTTTAATCACAATGCTCCATGGCCCTTGTCATCATAATACTCGATGAACCGTGTCATCACAGTGTTCCAGGACACATGTCATCACAATGATCCATGACTACTTTCATCACAATGCTCCAATACACCTGTCATCACAATGCTTCATGGCCCCTGTTATCATATTGCTCCATGATATCTTTCATCACAATGCTCCAAGACCACTGTCATCACCATGCCTCATGAGGCCTGTCATCTCAATGCTCCATGGCCCCTTTCATCACAATGCTCCATGAACCCAGTCATCACAATGTTCCCTGTCCTTTTCATGACAATGCTCCATGGGCCCTCTCATCACAATGCTCCATGCCCTTGTCGTCAAAATGCTCCAGAACTCTTGTCATCATAATGCTCCATGCCAATGTCATCAAAATGCCCCATGACACTTGTCATCACAATGCTCCATGGCCTTTGTCATCACAATGTTCCATGGCACCTGTCATCACAGTGCTCCATGATACCTTTCATAAAAATCTAGATGACCACTGTCATCACAATGCCCCATGACAGATGTCATCACAATTCGCCATGGTCCTTTTCATCACAATACTCCATGGCCTTTGTCATCACAATGTTCCATGGTCCCTGTCATCATAGTGCTCCATGATACCTTTCATCACAATTTAGATGACCACTGTCATCACAATCCCCCATGAGATATGGCATCACAATTCGCCATGGTCCTTGTCATCACAATGCTCCATTAACCGTGTCATCACACGGTTCCAGGAAACTTGTCATAACAATGATCCATGATCACATTCATCACAATGCTCCATGAACCCTGTCATCTCAAAGCTCCATAGCCTTTGTGTTCACAATGCTCCATGGTCCCTGTCATCACAGTGAACCATGACCCCTTTTATCACAACGCTCCAAGACCGCTGTCATCACAATACCCCATGACGACTGCCATCACAAATCTCCAAGGCCTCTCTTACCAAAAAGCTCCATGATCCTTGTCAGCACAACGTTATATGACACTTTTCATCACAATGCTCCATGAACCCTGTCATCACAAAGTTCTCTGCCCATATCATCACAATGCTCCTTGTCACCTTTAATCACAATGCTCCATGCCCTTTCATCACAATGCTCCAGAATTCTTGTCATCGCAAAGTTTCTTGAACGTGTCATCACAATTCTCCATGACACTTGTCATCACAAAGCTCCATGACCCCTGTCTTCACATTACTCCTTTCCTCACTGTGCTCCAGTACCTTTTTCATCACAATGCTCCATGCCATTGTCAGCACAATGCTCCTTGGAACCTGTCATCAAAATGCTCCATCCCCTTTTCATCACAATGCTCCAGATATCCTATCATTACAATGCTCCATGCCCGTGTCAACACAATGCTCCTTGACCCTTGTTATCAAAATGCTTTATGAACCTTGTTCTCAGAATGTTCCATGACCCCGTCATCAAAATGATCCATGACCATTGTCATCACCATGCTGCATGATACCTTTCATCCCAATTCTCTGTGACCGCTGTCATCACAATGCTCCTGGATAATTTTCATCACAATGCTCCATGCCCCCTGTTATCACAGTGCCCCATAACCCCTGTAATCACAATGCTGCATGACCCTGTCATCACAGTGCTACATGACCCCTGTCATCACATTGTTCCATGGCCTATGTATTCACAATGCTCCATGGATGCTGTAATCACACACTCCATGTTCCCTTTCAACACAATGCTCCATGACCCCTGTCATCACAACCTTCCATGAAAGTTGTCATCAAAATGCTCCATGACCCAGGTCACCACAACTTTCCCTGCTCTTTTCATCACAATGCTCCATGACCCTTGTAATCACAATGGTACGTGGCCTTGTCATCACAAATTTCCATGGCCTCTGTCATCACCATGCTCCATGGTCTTTCTCATCACAATGGTCTATGACCCCTGTTCTCACAATGATTGATGACCATTGTCATCACAATGCTCCAAGCCTTTGTCATCACACTGCTCCATGGCCCCTGTAATCACAATGCTCCAGATATCCTATCATTACAATGCTCCCTGCCCGTGTCATCACAATGCTCATTGCCATTGTCATCAAAATGCTCCATGTCCCCTGTAATCCCAATGCTCCATGCTCTTGTCATCACAATGCTCCAGAACACTTGTCATCATAATACTCCATTCCCTGTCATCCCATTGCTCATTGACACTTGTCATCAAAATTTTCCTTGGCCTTTGTCTTCACCGTGCTCCTTGATACCTTTAATCAAAATTCTACATGACCACTGTCATCAAAATGCAAGATGACCAATGTCATCACAATGCCCCATGACACGTGTCATCACAATTCGCATTGGCCCTTGTCATCTCAATGCTGTAGGAACCGTGTCATCACTAGGTTCCAGGACACTTGTCTTCACAGTGATCCATGACCACTTTCATCACAATGCTCCATGAACTCTGTTATCTCAATGCTCCATGGCCTTTGTATTCACAATGCTCCATTGTCCCGATAATGGCGTTGCTCCATGAACACTTTCATCACAATGCTCTTTGGCCACAGTCAACATAACGCCCCATGACGTCTCTCATCACTGTGCTCCAAGACCACTCTCATCAAAATGCTCCATGATTTGTGTCAGCACAATATTGCATGACACTTGTCATCACAATGCTCCATGATCCCTGTAATCACAATGATCCCTGCCAATGTCATCACAATGCTCCATGTCTCCTGTAATCACAATGCTGCATGCCCTTGTCATCAGAAGGCTTCAGAACCCTTGTCATTATAATGCTCCATGCCAATGTCATCAAAATGCCCCATGACATTTGTCTTCACAATGATCCATTACCACTTTCACCACAATGCTCCATGAAACCTGTCATCTTAATGCTCCATAGCCTTTGTATTCACAATGCTCCATGGCCCCTGTAATCACAGTGCTCCATGACCCCTTTCACCACAATGCTCCAAGACCGCTGTCATCACAATGCAAGATGACCAATGTCATCACAATGTCCCATGACACGTGTCATCACAATTCGCCTTGGCCCTTGTCATCTCAATGCTGTAGGAACCGTGTCATCACTAGGTTCCAGGACACTTGTCATCACAGTGATCCATGACCGCTTTCATCACAATGCTCCATGAACTCTGTTATCTCATTGCTCCATGGCCTTTGTATTCACAATGCTCCATGGCCCCTGTAATCACAGTGCTCCATGACCCCTTTCACCACAATGCTCCATGACCCCTGTCATCACAATGTTCTCTGCCCATATCATCACAATGATCCTTGTCAACTTTTATCACAATGCTCCATGCCCTTTCATCACAATGCTCCAGAATTCTTGTCATCGCAATGTTCCTTGACCGTGTCATCAAAATGCTCCATGACCCTTGTCATCACAAAGCTCCATGACCCCTGTCATCACAATGATCCATGACTCCTTTCCTCACAGTGCTCCAGTACCCTTTTCATCACAATGCTCCATGCCATTGTCAGCACAATGCTCCTTGGACCCTGTCATCAAAATGCTCCATCCCCTTTTCATCACAGTGCTCCAGATATCCTATCACTACAATGCTCCATGCCCGTGTCAACACAATACTCCATGAACCCTGTCATCAAAATGCTTTATGAACCTTTTTATCAGAATGTTCCATGACCCCTGTCATCAAAATGATCCATGACCGTTGTCATCAAAATGCTGCATGATACCTTTTATCGCAATTCTCTGTGACCTTTGTCATCACAATGCTCCAAGACAATTTTCATCACAATGCTCCATACCCCTGGCATCACAGTGCCCCATAACACCTGTAATCACAATACTGCCTGGACCCTGTAATAACACTGCTCCATGTTCCCTTTCAACACAATGCTCCATGACCCCTGTCATCACAATGTTCCATGAAAGTTCTCATCAAAATGCTCCATGACCCTCGTCACCACAAGGTTCCCAGCCTTTGTCATCACAATGCTCTATTACCCATGTAATCACAATGGTACATGGCCTTCTCATCACAATGTTCCATGGCCTCTGTCATCAACATGCTCCATGGTCTTTCTCATCACAATGCTCTATGACTCCTGTCAACACAATGCTTGATGACCATTGTCATCACAATTCTCCAAGGCCCCTGTCATCATAATGCCTCATGGTCTTTGTAATCACAATGCTCAATAACCCCTGTCATCACAATGCTACATGACGTTGTCATCACAATGCTCCATGGCCACTGTAATCACAATGCTCCATGCCCTTGTCATCACAATGCTCCAGAACACTTGTCATCATAATACTCCATTCCCGTTTCATCCCATTGCTCAATGACCCTTGTCATCAAAATGTTCCTTGGACTTTGTCATCACTGTGCTCCATGTTACCTTTAATCAAAACTCTACATGACCACTGTCATCACAATGAAAGATGACAAATGTCATCACAATGCCCCATGACACGTGTCATCACAATTCGCCTTGGCACTTGTCATCTCAATGCTGTAGGAACCGTGTCATCACTAGGTTCCAGGACACTTGTCATCACAGTGATCCATGACCACTTTCATCACAATGCTCGAAGAACTCTGTTATCTCAATGCTCCATTGTCCCGATAATCGCATTGCTCCATTAACACTTTCATCACAATGCTCCTTGACCACTGTCACCATAATGCCCCATGACGTCTCTCATCACTGTGCTCCAAGGCCACTCTCATCAAAATGCTCCATGATCTGTGTCAGCACAATATTGCATGACACTTGTCATCACAATGCTCCATGATCCCTGTAATCACAATGATCCCTGCCATTATCATCACAATGCTCCATGTCTCCTGTAATCACAATGCTCCATGCCCTTGTCATCAGAAGTCTTCAGAGCTCTTGTCATTATAATGCTCCATGCCAATGTCATCAAAATGCCCCATGACACTTGTCTTCAAAATGATCCATTACCACTTTCATCACAATGCTCCATGACCCCTGTCATCACAAAGTTCTCTGCCCATATCATCACAATGCTCCTTGTCTCCTTTAATCACGATGCTCCATGGCCTTTCATCACAGTGCTCCAGAATTCTTCTCATCGCAATGTTCTTTGACCGTGTCATCACAATGCTCCATGACCCTTGTTATCACAAAGCTCCATGACCCCTGTCAGCACAATGATCCATGACTCCTTACCTCACAGTGCTCCAGTACCCTTCTCATCACAATGCTCGATGCCATTGTCAGAACAATGATCTTTGGACCCTGTCATCAAAATGCTCCATTCCCTTTTCATCAGAATGCTCCAGATATCCTATCATTACAATGCTCCATGCCCGTGTCATCATAATGCTACATGCCATTGTCATCACAATGCTCCATGGCCCCTGTATTCACAATGCTACTGGCCCTTGTCATCACAGTGCTCCAGAACACTTGTCATCATAATACTCTATTCTCGTCTCATCCCATTGCTCAATGACACTTGTCATCAAAATGTTCCTTGGCCTTTGTCATTACAGTGCTCCATGATACCTTTAATCAAAATTCTACATGACCAGTGTCATCACGATGCAAGATGACCAATGTCATCACAATTCCCCATGACACGTGTCATCACAATTCGCCTTGGCCCTTGTCAACTCAATGCTGTAGGCACCGTGTCATCACTAGGTTCCAGGACAGTTGGCATCACAGTGATCCATGACCACTTTTCAACACAATGCTCCATGACCCCTGTCATCACAAAGTTCTCTGCCCATATCATCACAATGCTCCTTGTCACCTTTTATCACAATGCTCCATGCCCTTTCATCACAATGCTCCAGAGTTCTTTTCATCGCAATGTTCCTTGACCGTGTCATCAAAATGCTCCATGCCATTGTCAGCACAATGCTCCTTGGACCCTGTCATCAAAATGCTCCATCCCCTTTTCATCACAATGCTCCAGATATCCTATCACTACAATGCTCCATGCCCGTGTCAACACAATACTCCATGACCCCTGTCATCAAAATGCTTTATGAACCTTCTTATCAGAATGTTCCATGACCCCTGTAATCACAATGCTCCATGCCCTTGTCATCACAAGGCTCCAGAACTCTTGTCATCATAATCCTCCATGTCTGTTTCATCACCATGCTCCATGACACTTTTCATAACAATGCTCCATAGCCCCTTTCATTACTGTGCTCCCTAATAACTTTAATCACATTTCTAGACGACCACTGCCATCACAATGCCCCATGACATTGTCAGCACAATTCGCCATGACCAATGTCATCACCATGCTCCATGAACTATGTCATCACTGGGTCCCAGGACACTTGTCATCACAATGATCCATTACCACTTTCAGCACAATGCTCCATGACCACTGTCATCTCAATGCTCCATGGCCTTTGTATTCACAATGCTCCATGGCCCCTGTAATCACAGTGCTCCATAACACCTTTCATCATAATGCTCCAAGACCACTGCCATCTCAATGCCCCATGACGCCTCTCATCACAATTCTCCAAGGCCCCTCTCATCACTATGCTCCATGACACTTGTCATCACATTGCTCCATAACACCTGTCATCACAGTGATTGCTTACCATGTCATCACAATGCTCCATGTCCCCTATAATCACAATGCTCCATGCCTTTTTCCTCACAATGCTGCAGAATTCTTGTCATCACAATGTTCCATGACTGTGTCATCACAATGCTACATGACCCTGGTCTTCACAGTTCTCCATGACCTTTGTCATCACAATGCTCTATGTCGCTTTTCATCACAATTCTCAATGACCACTTTAACCACTATGCTCGCTGACCATTTTCATCACATTTCTCTATAGTCATTAAAATTCCCCATGGCCTCTTTCTTCACAATGCTCCATGATGCCTGTCATCACAATGCTCCATGGCTTTTGTTATCACAATGCTGCAGGACCAGTTTCATCACAATACTCCATCCCCCTTGTCATCACGGTGCACAATGAAACCTTTCATTACAATGCTCCATGACACTTGTCATCACAATGCTCCATGGCCTTTATCGTCACAATGCTCCCAGGCACTTTTCATCACGATGTTCCATGAAAACTTTCATCACATTGCTCCATGACCATTTTCATCACAATTGTCCGTACCCTTGTCAACACAATGCTGCATAATCACAGTCATCACAATTCTCCATGACTGCTGTCATCACAATAATCCAGGACAAGTTTCATAACAATGCTTCATGCCCCCAGTCATCACAGTGCTCCATGATACCTTTCATCACAATTCCTAGATGATCAAGGTCATCACATTGCCCCATGACACCTGTCATCACAATTCGCTATGACCCTTGTCATCACAATACTCGATGAACCGTGTCATCACAGTGTTCCAGGACACATGTCATCACAATGATCCATGACTACTTTCATCACAATGCTCCAATACACCTGTCATCACAATGCTCCATGGCCCCTGTTATCATATTGCTCCATGATCTCTTTCATCACAATGCTCCATGACCACTGTCATCACCATGCCTCATGACGCCTGTCATCTCAATGCTCCATGGCCCCTTTCATCACAATGCTCCATGAACCCAGTCATCACAATGTTCCCTGCCCTTTTCATCACAATGCTCCATGGGCCCTGTCATCACAATGCTCTATGCCCTTGTCATCAAAATGCTCCAGAACTCTTGTCATCATAATGCTCCATGCCAATGACATCAAAATGCCCCATGACACTTGTCATCACAATGCTCCATGGCCTTTGTCATCACAATGTTCCATGGTCCCTGTAATCACAGTGCTCCCTGATACCTTTCATCACAATTCTAGATGACCACTGTCACCACAATGCCCCATGACTGATGTCATCACAATTCGCATGGTCCTTGTCATCACAATGCTCCATGAACCGTGTCATCACAAGGTTCCAGGACACTTGTCATCACAATGATCCATGATCACTTTCATCACAATGCTCCATGAAACCTGTCATCTCAATGCTCCATAGCCTTTGTATTCACAATGCTCCATGGCCCCTGTAATCACAGTGCTCTATGACCCATTTCATCAAAATGCTCCAAGACCGCTGTCATCACAATGCCCCATGACGCCTGCCATCACAAATCTCCAAGGCCTCTCTTACCAGAAAACTCCATGTTCCCTGTCAGCACAATGTTCCATGACACTTTTCATCACAATGCTCCATGACCCCTGTCATCACAAAGTTCTCTGCCCATATCATCACAATGCTCCTTGTCACCTTTAATCACAATGCTCCATGCCCTTTCATCACAATGCTCCAGAATTCTTGTTATCGCAATGATCCTTGACCGTGTCATTACAATGCTCCATGACCCTTGTCATCACAAAGCTCCATGACCCCTGTCATCACAATGATCCATGACTCCTTTCCTCACAGTGCTCCAGTACCCTTTTCATCACAATGTTCCATGCCATTGTAAGCTCAATGATCTTTGGACCCTGTCATCAAAATGCTCCATCCCCTTTTCATCAGAATGCTCCAGATATCCTATCATTACAATGCTCCATGCCCGTGTCATCACAATGCTCCATGCCGTTGTCATCACAATGCTCCATGGCCCTGTAATCACAATGTTCCATGCCCTTGTCATCACAATGCTCCAGAACAGTTGTCATCATAATACTCCATTCCAGTGTCATCCCATTGCTCAATGACACTTGTCATCAAAATGTTCCTTGGCCTTTGTCATCACAGTGCTCCATGATACCTTTAATCAAAACTCTATATGACCACTGTCATCACAATGCAAGATGACCAATGTCATCACAATGCCCCATGACACGTGTCATCACAATTCCCCTTGGCCCTTGTCATCTCAATGCTGTAGGCACCGTGTCATCACTAGGTTCCAGGACAGTTGGCATCACAGTGATCCATGACCACTTTTCAACACAATGCTCCATGACCCCTGTCATCACAAAGTTCTCTGCCCATATCATCACAATGCTCCTTGTCACCTTTTATCACAATGCTCCATGCCCTTTCATCACAATGCTCCAGAATTCTTTTCATCGCAATGTTCCTTGACCGTGTCATCAAAATGCTCCATGAACCTTGTCATCACAAAGCTCCATGACCCCTGTCATCACAATGATCCATGACTCCTTTCCTCACAGTGCTCCAGTACCCTTTTCATCACAATGCTCCATGCCATTGTCAGCACAATGCTCCTTGGACCCTGTCATCAAAATGCTCCATCCCCTTTTCATCACAATGCTCCAGATATCCTATCACTACAATGCTCCATGCCCGTGTCAACACAATACTCCATGACCCCTGTCATCAAAATGCTTTATGAACCTTCTTATCAGAATGTTCCATGACCCCTGTAATCACAATGCTCCATGCCCTTGTCATCACAAGGCTCCAGAACTCTTGTCATCATAATCCTCCATGTCTGTTTCATCACCATGCTCCATGACACTTTTCATAACAATGCTCCATAGCCCCTTTCATTACTGTGCTCCCTAATAACTTTAATCACATTTCTAGACGACCACTGCCATCACAATGCCCCATGACATTGTCAGCACAACTCGCCATGACCAATGTCATCACCATGCTCCATGAACTATGTCATCACTGGGTCCCAGGACACTTGTCATCACAATGATCCATTACCACTTTCAGCACAATGCTCCATGACCACTGTCATCTCAATGCTCCATGGCCTTTGTATTCACAATGCTCCATGGCCCCTGTAATCACAGTGCTCCATAACACCTTTCATCATAATGCTCCAAGACCACTGCCATCTCAATGCCCCATGACGCCTCTCATCACAATTCTCCAAGGCCCCTCTCATCACTATGCTCCATGACACTTGTCATCACATTGCTCCATAACACCTGTCATCACAGTGTTTGCTTACCATGTCATCACAATGCTCCATGTCCCCTATAATCACAATGCTCCATGCCTTTTTCCTCACAATGCTGCAGAATTCTTGTCATCACAATGTTCCATGACTGTGTCATCACAATGCTACATGACCCTGGTCTTCACAGTTCTCCATGACCTTTGTCATCACAATGCTCTATGTCGCTTTTCATCACAATTCTCAATGACCACTTTAACCACTATGCTCGCTGACCATTTTCATCACATTTCTCTATAGTCATTAAAATTCCCCATGGCCTCTTTCTTCACAATGCTCCATGATGCCTGTCATCACAATGCTCCATGGCTTTTGTTATCACAATGCTGCAGGACCAGTTTCATCACAATACTCCATCCCCCTTGTCATCACGGTGCACAATGAAACCTTTCATTACAATGCTCCATGACACTTGTCATCACAATGCTCCATGGCCTTTATCGTCACAATGCTCCCAGGCACTTTTCATCACGATGTTCCATGAAAACTTTCATCACATTGCTCCATGACCATTTTCATCACAATTGTCCGTACCCTTGTCAACACAATGCTGCATAATCACAGTCATCACAATTCTCCATGACTGCTGTCATCACAATAATCCAGGACAAGTTTCATAACAATGCTTCATGCCCCCAGTCATCACAGTGCTCCATGATACCTTTCATCACAATTCCTAGATGATCAAGGTCATCACATTGCCCCATGACACCTGTCATCACAATTCGCTATGACCCTTGTCATCACAATACTCGATGAACCGTGTCATCACAGTGTTCCAGGACACATGTCATCACAATGATCCATGACTACTTTCATCACAATGCTCCAATACACCTGTCATCACAATGCTCCATGGCCCCTGTTATCATATTGCTCCATGATCTCTTTCATCACAATGCTCCATGACCACTGTCATCACCATGCCTCATGACGCCTGTCATCTCAATGCTCCATGGCCCCTTTCATCACAATGCTCCATGAACCCAGTCATCACAATGTTCCCTGCCCTTTTCATCACAATGCTCCATGGGCCCTGTCATCACAATGCTCTATGCCCTTGTCATCAAAATGCTCCAGAACTCTTGTCATCATAATGCTCCATGCCAATGACATCAAAATGCCCCATGACACTTGTCATCACAATGCTCCATGGCCTTTGTCATCACAATGTTCCATGGTCCCTGTAATCACAGTGCTCCCTGATACCTTTCATCACAATTCTAGATGACCACTGTCACCACAATGCCCCATGACTGATGTCATCACAATTCGCATGGTCCTTGTCATCACAATGCTCCATGAACCGTGTCATCACAAGGTTCCAGGACACTTGTCATCACAATGATCCATGATCACTTTCATCACAATGCTCCATGAAACCTGTCATCTCAATGCTCCATAGCCTTTGTATTCACAATGCTCCATGGCCCCTGTAATCACAGTGCTCTATGACCCATTTCATCAAAATGCTCCAAGACCGCTGTCATCACAATGCCCCATGACGCCTGCCATCACAAATCTCCAAGGCCTCTCTTACCAGAAAACTCCATGTTCCCTGTCAGCACAATGTTCCATGACACTTTTCATCACAATGCTCCATGACCCCTGTCATCACAAAGTTCTCTGCCCATATCATCACAATGCTCCTTGTCACCTTTAATCACAATGCTCCATGCCCTTTCATCACAATGCTCCAGAATTCTTGTTATCGCAATGATCCTTGACCGTGTCATTACAATGCTCCATGACCCTTGTCATCACAAAGCTCCATGACCCCTGTCATCACAATGATCCATGACTCCTTTCCTCACAGTGCTCCAGTACCCTTTTCATCACAATGTTCCATGCCATTGTAAGCTCAATGATCTTTGGACCCTGTCATCAAAATGCTCCATCCCCTTTTCATCAGAATGCTCCAGATATCCTATCATTACAATGCTCCATGCCCGTGTCATCACAATGCTCCATGCCGTTGTCATCACAATGCTCCATGGCCCTGTAATCACAATGTTCCATGCCCTTGTCATCACAATGCTCCAGAACAGTTGTCATCATAATACTCCATTCCAGTGTCATCCCATTGCTCAATGACACTTGTCATCAAAATGTTCCTTGGCCTTTGTCATCACAGTGCTCCATGATACCTTTAATCAAAACTCTATATGACCACTGTCATCACAATGCAAGATGACCAATGTCATCACAATGCCCCATGACACGTGTCATCACAATTCCCCTTGGCCCTTGTCATCTCAATGCTGTAGGCACCGTGTCATCACTAGGTTCCAGGACAGTTGGCATCACAGTGATCCATGACCACTTTTCAACACAATGCTCCATGACCCCTGTCATCACAAAGTTCTCTGCCCATATCATCACAATGCTCCTTGTCACCTTTTATCACAATGCTCCATGCCCTTTCATCACAATGCTCCAGAATTCTTTTCATCGCAATGTTCCTTGACCGTGTCATCAAAATGCTCCATGAACCTTGTCATCACAAAGCTCCATGACCCCTGTCATCACAATGATCCATGACTCCTTTCCTCACAGTGCTCCAGTACCCTTTTCATCACAATGCTCCATGCCATTGTCAGCACAATGCTCCTTGGACCCTGTCATCAAAATGCTCCATCCCCTTTTCATCACAATGCTCCAGATATCCTATCACTACAATGCTCCATGCCCGTGTCAACACAATACTCCATGACCCCTGTCATCAAAATGCTTTATGAACCTTCTTATCAGAATGTTCCATGACCCCTGTAATCACAATGCTCCATGCCCTTGTCATCACAAGGCTCCAGAACTCTTGTCATCATAATCCTCCATGTCTGTTTCATCACCATGCTCCATGACACTTTTCATAACAATGCTCCATAGCCCCTTTCATTACTGTGCTCCCTAATAACTTTAATCACATTTCTAGACGACCACTGCCATCACAATGCCCCATGACATTGTCAGCACAACTCGCCATGACCAATGTCATCACCATGCTCCATGAACTATGTCATCACTGGGTCCCAGGACACTTGTCATCACAATGATCCATTACCACTTTCAGCACAATGCTCCATGACCACTGTCATCTCAATGCTCCATGGCCTTTGTATTCACAATGCTCCATGGCCCCTGTAATCACAGTGCTCCATAACACCTTTCATCATAATGCTCCAAGACCACTGCCATCTCAATGCCCCATGACGCCTGTCATCACAATTCTCCAAGGCCCCTCTCATCACTATGCTCCATGACACTTGTCATCACATTGCTCCATAACACCTGTCATCACAGTGTTTGCTTACCATGTCATCACAATGCTCCATGTCCCCTATAATCACAATGCTCCATGCCTTTTTCCTCACAATGCTGCAGAATTCTTGTCATCACAATGTTCCATGACTGTGTCATCACAATGCTACATGACCCTGGTCTTCACAGTTCTCCATGACCTTTGTCATCACAATGCTCTATGTCGCTTTTCATCACAATTCTCAATGACCACTTTAATCACTATGCTCGCTGACCATTTTCATCACATTTCTCTATAGTCATTAAAATTCCCCATGGCCTCTTTCTTCACAATGATCCATGATGCCTGTCATCACAATGCTCCATGGCTTTTGTTATCACAATGCTGCAGGACCAGTTTCATCACAATACTCCATCCCCCTTGTCATCACGGTGCACAATGAAACCTTTCATTACAATGCTCCATGACACTTGTCATCACAATGCTCCATGGCCTTTATCGTCACAATGCTCCCAGGCACTTTTCATCACGATGTTCCATGAAAACTTTCATCACATTGCTCCATGACCATTTTCATCACAATTGTCCGTACCCTTGTCAACACAATGCTGCATAATCACAGTCATCACAATTCTCCATGACTGCTGTCATCACAATAATCCAGGACAAGTTTCATAACAATGCTTCATGCCCCCAGTCATCACAGTGCTCCATGATACCTTTCATCACAATTCCTAGATGATCAAGGTCATCACATTGCCCCATGACACCTGTCATCACAATTCGCTATGACCCTTGTCATCACAATACTCGATGAACCGTGTCATCACAGTGTTCCAGGACACATGTCATCACAATGATCCATGACTACTTTCATCACAATGCTCCAATACACCTGTCATCACAATGCTCCATGGCCCCTGTTATCATATTGCTCCATGATCTCTTTCATCACAATGCTCCATGACCACTGTCATCACCATGCCTCATGACGCCTGTCATCTCAATGCTCCATGGCCCCTTTCATCACAATGCTCCATGAACCCAGTCATCACAATGTTCCCTGCCCTTTTCATCACAATGCTCCATGGGCCCTGTCATCACAATGCTCTATGCCCTTGTCATCAAAATGCTCCAGAACTCTTGTCATCATAATGCTCCATGCCAATGACATCAAAATGCCCCATGACACTTGTCATCACAATGCTCCATGGCCTTTGTCATCACAATGTTCCATGGTCCCTGTAATCACAGTGCTCCCTGATACCTTTCATCACAATTCTAGATGACCACTGTCACCACAATGCCCCATGACTGATGTCATCACAATTCGCATGGTCCTTGTCATCACAATGCTCCATGAACCGTGTCATCACAAGGTTCCAGGACACTTGTCATCACAATGATCCATGATCACTTTCATCACAATGCTCCATGAAACCTGTCATCTCAATGCTCCATAGCCTTTGTATTCACAATGCTCCATGGCCCCTGTAATCACAGTGCTCTATGACCCATTTCATCAAAATGCTCCAAGACCGCTGTCATCACAATGCCCCATGACGCCTGCCATCACAAATCTCCAAGGCCTCTCTTACCAGAAAACTCCATGTTCCCTGTCAGCACAATGTTCCATGACACTTTTCATCACAATGCTCCATGACCCCTGTCATCACAAAGTTCTCTGCCCATATCATCACAATGCTCCTTGTCACCTTTAATCACAATGCTCCATGCCCTTTCATCACAATGCTCCAGAATTCTTGTTATCGCAATGATCCTTGACCGTGTCATTACAATGCTCCATGACCCTTGTCATCACAAAGCTCCATGACCCCTGTCATCACAATGATCCATGACTCCTTTCCTCACAGTGCTCCAGTACCCTTTTCATCACAATGTTCCATGCCATTGTAAGCTCAATGATCTTTGGACCCTGTCATCAAAATGCTCCATCCCCTTTTCATCAGAATGCTCCAGATATCCTATCATTACAATGCTCCATGCCCGTGTCATCACAATGCTCCATGCCGTTGTCATCACAATGCTCCATGGCCCTGTAATCACAATGTTCCATGCCCTTGTCATCACAATGCTCCAGAACAGTTGTCATCATAATACTCCATTCCAGTGTCATCCCATTGCTCAATGACACTTGTCATCAAAATGTTCCTTGGCCTTTGTCATCACAGTGCTCCATGATACCTTTAATCAAAACTCTATATGACCACTGTCATCACAATGCAAGATGACCAATGTCATCACAATGCCCCATGACACGTGTCATCACAATTCCCCTTGGCCCTTGTCATCTCAATGCTGTAGGCACCGTGTCATCACTAGGTTCCAGGACAGTTGGCATCACAGTGATCCATGACCACTTTTCAACACAATGCTCCATGACCCCTGTCATCACAAAGTTCTCTGCCCATATCATCACAATGCTCCTTGTCACCTTTTATCACAATGCTCCATGCCCTTTCATCACAATGCTCCAGAATACTTTTCATCGCAATGTTCCTTGACCGTGTCATCAAAATGCTCCATGAACCTTGTCATCACAAAGCTCCATGACCCCTGTCATCACAATGATCCATGACTCCTTTCCTCACAGTGCTCCAGTACCCTTTTCATCACAATGCTCCATGCCATTGTCAGCACAATGCTCCTTGGACCCTGTCATCAAAATGCTCCATCCCCTTTTCATCACAATGCTCCAGATATCCTATCACTACAATGCTCCATGCCCGTGTCAACACAATACTCCATGACCCCTGTCATCAAAATGCTTTATGAACCTTCTTATCAGAATGTTCCATGACCCCTGTAATCACAATGCTCCATGCCCTTGTCATCACAAGGCTCCAGAACTCTTGTCATCATAATCCTCCATGTCTGTTTCATCACCATGCTCCATGACACTTTTCATAACAATGCTCCATAGCCCCTTTCATTACTGTGCTCCCTAATAACTTTAATCACATTTCTAGACGACCACTGCCATCACAATGCCCCATGACATTGTCAGCACAATTCGCCATGACCAATGTCATCACCATGCTCCATGAACTATGTCATCACTGGGTCCCAGGACACTTGTCATCACAATGATCCATTACCACTTTCAGCACAATGCTCCATGACCACTGTCATCTCAATGCTCCATGGCCTTTGTATTCACAATGCTCCATGGCCCCTGTAATCACAGTGCTCCATAACACCTTTCATCATAATGCTCCAAGACCACTGCCATCTCAATGCCCCATGACGCCTGTCATCACAATTCTCCAAGGCCCCTCTCATCACTATGCTCCATGACACTTGTCATCACATTGCTCCATAACACCTGTCATCACAGTGTTTGCTTACCATGTCATCACAATGCTCCATGTCCCCTATAATCACAATGCTCCATGCCTTTTTCCTCACAATGCTGCAGAATTCTTGTCATCACAATGTTCCATGACTGTGTCATCACAATGCTACATGACCCTGGTCTTCACAGTTCTCCATGACCTTTGTCATCACAATGCTCTATGTCGCTTTTCATCACAATTCTCAATGACCACTTTAACCACTATGCTCGCTGACCATTTTCATCACATTTCTCTATAGTCATTAAAATTCCCCATGGCCTCTTTCTTCACAATGCTCCATGATGCCTGTCATCACAATGCTCCATGGCTTTTGTTATCACAATGCTGCAGGACCAGTTTCATCACAATACTCCATCCCCCTTGTCATCACGGTGCACAATGAAACCTTTCATTACAATGCTCCATGACACTTGTCATCACAATGCTCCATGGCCTTTATCGTCACAATGCTCCCAGGCACTTTTCATCACGATATTCCATGAAAACTTTCATCACATTGCTCCATGACCATTTTCATCACAATTGTCTGTACCCTTGTCAACACAATGCTGCATAATCACAGTCATCACAATTCTCCATGACTGCTGTCATCACAATAATCCAGGACAAGTTTCATAACAATGCTTCATGCCCCCAGTCATCACAGTGCTCCATGATACCTTTCATCACAATTCCTAGATGATCAAGGTCATCACATTGCCCCATGACACCTGTCATCACAATTCGCTATGACCCTTGTCATCACAATACTCGATGAACCGTGTCATCACAGTGTTCCAGGACACATGTCATCACAATGATCCATGACTACTTTCATCACAATGCTCCAATACACCTGTCATCACAATGCTCCATGGCCCCTGTTATCATATTGCTCCATGATCCCTTTCATCACAATGCTCCATGACCACTGTCATCACCATGCCTCATGACGCCTGTCATCTCAATGCTCCATGGCCCCTTTCATCACAATGCTCCATGAACCCAGTCATCACAATGTTCCCTGCCCTTTTCATCACAATGCTCCATGGGCCCTGTCATCACAATGCTCTATGCCCTTGTCATCAAAATGCTCCAGAACTCTTGTCATCATAATGCTCCATGCCAATGTCATCAAAATGCCCCATGACACTTGTCATCACAATGCTCCATGGCCTTTGTCATCACAATGTTCCATGGTCCCTGTAATCACAGTGCTCCCTGATACCTTTCATCACAATTCTAGATGACCACTGTCACCACAATGCCCCATGACTGATGTCATCACAATTCGCATGGTCCTTGTCATCACAATGCTCCATGAACCGTGTCATCACAAGGTTCCAGGACACTTGTCATCACAATGATCCATGATCACTTTCATCACAATGCTCCATGAAACCTGTCATCTCAATGCTCCATAGCCTTTGTATTCACAATGCTCCATGGCCCCTGTAATCACAGTGCTCTATGACCCATTTCATCAAAATGCTCCAAGACCGCTGTCATCACAATGCCCCATGACGCCTGCCATCACAAATCTCCAAGGCCTCTCTTACCAGAAAACTCCATGATCCCTGTCAGGACAACGTTCCATGACACTTTTCATCACAATGCTCCATGACCCCTTTCATCACAAAGTTCTCTGCCCATATCATCACAATGCTCCTTGTCACCTTTAATCACAATGCTCCATGCCCTTTCATCACAATGCTCCAGAATTCTTGTTATCGCAATGATCCTTGACCGTGTCATTACAATGCTCCATGACCCTTGTCATCACAAAGCTCCATGACCACTGTCATCACAATGATCCATGACTACTTTCCTCACAGTGCTCCAGTACCCTTTTCATCACAATGTTCCATGCCATTGTAAACTCAATGATCTTTGGACACTGTCATCAAAATGCTCCATCCCCTTTTCATCAGAATGCTCCAGATATCCTATCATTACAATGCTCCATGCCCGTGTCATCACAATGCTCCATGCCGTTGTCATCACAATTCTCCATGGCCATGTAATCACAATATTCCATGCCCTTGTCATCACAATGCTCCAGAACAGTTGTCATCATAATACTCCATTCCCGTGTCATCCCATTGCTCAATGACACTTGTCATCAAAATGTTCCTTGGCCTTTGTCATCACAGTGTTCCATGATACCTTTAATCAAAACTCTATATGACCACTGTCATCACAATGCAAGATGACCAATGTCATCACAATGCCCCATGACACGTGTCATCACAATTCGCCTTGGCCCTTGTCATCTCAATGCTGTAGGAACCGTGTCATCACTAGGTTCCAGGACATTTGTCATCACAGTGACCCATGACCACTTTAATCACAATGCTCCAGGAACTCTGTTATCTCAATGCTCCATGGCCTTTTTATTCACAATGCTCCCTTGTCCCGATAATCACGTAGCTCCATGAACACTTTCATCATAATGCTCCTTGACCACTGTCACCATAATGCCCCATGACGTCTCTCATCACTGTTCTCCAAGGCCACTCTCATCAAAATGCTCCATGATCTGTGTCTGCACAATATTGCATGACACTTGTCATCACAATGCTCCATGATCCTTGTAATCACAATGATCCCTGCCAATGTCATCACAATGATCCATGACAGATGTCATCACGATTCGCCATGGTCTTGTCATTACAATGCTCCATGAACCGTGTCATCACAAGGTTCCAGGACACTTGTCATCACAATGATCCATGATCACATTCATCACAATGCTCCAGGAACCCTGTCATCTCAATGCTCCATAGCCTTTGTATTCACAATGCTCCATGGCCCCTGTAATCACAGTGCTCTATGACCCATTTCATCAAAATGCTCCAAGACCGCTCTCATCACAATGCCCCATGACGCCTGCCATCACAAGTCTCCAATGCCTCTCTTACCAAAAATCTCCATGATCCCTGTCAGCACAATGTTCCATGACACTTTTCAGCACAATGCTCCATGACCCCTGTCATCACAAAGTTCTCTGCCCATATTATCACAATTCTCCTTGTCACCTTTAATCACAATGCTCCATTCCCTTTCATCACAATGCTCCTGAATTCTTGTCATCGCAATGTTCCTTGACCGTGTCATCACAATGCTCCATGACCCTTGTCATCACAAAGCTCCATGACCCCTGTCATCATAATGATCCATGACTCCTCTCCTCACAGTGCTCCAGTACCCTTTTCATCACAATGCTCCATGCCATTGTCAGCACAATGCTCCTTGGACACTGTCATCAAAATCCTCCATCCCCTTTTCATCACAATGCTCCCGATATCCTGTCACTACAATGCTCCATGCCCGTTTCAACACAATGCTCCATGACCCGTGTCATCAAAATGCTTTATGAACCTTGTTATCAGAATGTTCCATGACACCTGTCATCAGAATGATCCATGACCATTGTCATCACAATGCTACATAGCCTTGTCATCACAAAGTTCCATGGCCTCTGTCTTCACCAAGCTCCATGGTCTTTCTCATCACAATGCTCTATGACCCCTGTCAGCACAATGCTTTATGAAGTTTGTTTTCAAAATGCACCATGACCGCTGTCATCAAAATAATCCATGAACGTTGTCATCACAATGCTGCATGATACCTTTCAACCCGTTTCTCTGTGACCGCTGTCATTAGGATGCTCCAGGACAATATTCATCTCAATGCCCCATGCCCCCTGTAATCACAGTGCCCCATAACCCCTGTCATCACAATGCTCCATGACCCTGTCATCAGAATGCTACATGAGCCTGTCATCACATTGTTCCATGGCCTATGTATTCACAATGCTCCATGGACCCTGTAATCACAGTGCTCCATGTTCCCTTTCAACAGAATGTCCCATGACGCCAGTCACCACAAGGTTCCCTGCCCTTGTCATCACAATGCTCCATGACCCTTGGAATCACAATGGTACACGGCCTTGTCATCACAATGTTCCATGGCCTCTGTCATCACTATGCTCCATGGTCTTTCTCATCACAATGCTCTATGACCCCTGTCATTAAAATGCTTGATGACCATTGTCATCACAATGCTCCAAGGCCCCGTTCATCACAATGCCTCATGGTTTTGGAATCACAATGCTCAATGATCCCTGTCATCACAATGCTCCATGGCCCTTGTCATCACAATGCTCGATGACCCGTGTCATCACAGTGTTCCAGGCCACGTCATCACAATCATCCATGACTTCTTTCATCACAATGCTCCAATACACCTGGCATCACAATGCTCCATGGCCCCTGTTATCATATTGCTCCACGATCTCTTTCATCACAATGCTCCATGACCAGTGTCATCACCATGCCTCATGACGCCTGTCATCTCAATGCTCAATGGCCCCTTTCTTAACAATGCTCCATGAATCCAGTCATCAAAATGTTCCCTGCCCTTTTCATCACAATGCTCCATGGGCCCTATCATCACAATGTTCCATGCCCTTGTCATCAAAATGCTCCAGAACCCTTGTTATCATAATGCTCCGTGCCAATGTCATTAAAATGCCCCATGATACTTGTCATCACCATGCTCCATGGCGTTTGTCAACACAATGTTCCATGGCCCCTGTCATCACAGTGTTCCATGATACCTTTCATCGCAATTCTAGATGACCACTGTCATCACAATGCCCCATGACAGATGTCATCACAATTCGCCATGCTCCTTCTCATCACAATGCTCCATGAACCGTGTCATCACAAGGTTCCAGGACACTTGTCATCACAATGATCGATGGTCACTTTCATCACAATGTTCCATGAAAACTGTCATCTCAATGTTCCATAGCCTTTGTATTCACAATGCTCCATGGCCCCTGTAATCACAGTGCTCCATGACACATTTGATGACAATGCTCTAAGACCGCTGTTATCACAATGCCCCATGACACCTGCCATCACAAATCTCCAAGGCCTCTCTTACCAAAAACCTCCCTGATCCCTGTCAGCACAATGTTCCATGACACTTTTCATCACAATGCTCCATGATCCCTGTCATCAAAAAGTTCTCTGCGCATATCATCACAATGCTCCTTGTCACATTTAGTCACAATGCACCATGCCCTTTCATCACAATGCTCCTGAATTCTTGTCATCGCAATGTTCCTTGACCGTGTCATCAAAATGCTCCATGACCCTTGTCATCACAAAGCTCCATGACACTTGTCATCACAATGATCCATGACTCCTTTCCTCACAGTGGTCCAGTACCATTTTCATCACAATGTTCCATGCCATTGTCAGCACAATGCTCCTTGGACCCTGTCATCAAAATGCTCCATCCCCTTTTCATCACAATGCTGCAGATATCCTATCACTACAATGCTCCATGCCCGTGTCAACACAATGTTCCATGACCCCTGTCATCAAAATGATCCACGACCGTTGTCATCACAATGCTTCATGATACCTTTCATCGCAATTCTCTGTGACCGCTGTCATCACAATGCTCCAGGAAAATTTTCATTACAATGCTCCATGCCCCCTGTCATCACAGTGCCCCATAACACCTGTAATCACAATGCTCCAATACCCCTGTCATCACAATGTTCCATGAAAGTTGTCATCAAAATGCTCCATGACCCCGGTCACCACAAGGTTCCCTTCCCTTGTCATCACAATGCTCTATGACCCTTCTAAACTCAATGGTACATGGCCTTATCATCACAATGTTCAATGTCCTCTGTCATCACCATGCTCCATGTTCTTTCTCATCACAATGCTCTATGACCCCTGTCATCACAATGCTTGATGACCATTGTCATCACAATGCTCCAAGGCCCCTGTCATCACAATGCGTCATGGTCTTTGTAATCACAATGCTCAATGACCCCTGTCATCACAATGCTCCATGCAATTGTCATCACAATGCTCCAGAACACTTGTCATCATAATACTCCATTCCCGTTTCATTCCATTGCTCAATGACACTTGTCATCAAAATTTTCCTTGGCCGTTGTCATCACAGTGCTCCATGATACCTTTAATCAAAACTCTACATGACCACTGTCATCACAATGCAAGATGACCAATGTCATCACAATGCCCCATGACACGTGTCATCACAATTCGCCTTGGCCCTTATCATCTCAATGCTGTAGGAACCGTGCCATCACTAGGTTCCAGGACAGTTGGCATCTCAGTGATCCATGACCACTTTCATCACAATGCTCCATTAACTCTGTTATCTCAATGCTCCATGGCCTTTGTATTCACAATGCTCCATTGTCCCGATAATCGCGTTGCTCCATGAACACTTTCATCACAATGCTCCTTGACCACTGTCACCTTAATGCCCAATGACGTCTGTCATCACTGTGCTCCAAGGCCACTCTCATCAAAATGCTCAATGATCTGTGTCAGCACAATATTGCATTACATTTGTCATCACAATGCTCCATGATCCCTGTAATCACAATGATCCCTGCCAATGTCATCACAATGCTCCATGTCTCCTGTAATCACAATGCTCCATGCCCTTGTCATCACAATGCTCCAGGTCTGTTGTCATCACCATGCTTCATGCCCGTGTCATCAAAATGCTCCATGAATCTTCTCTTCACAATGCTCCATGGCCCATGTCATCTCAATGCTCTATGACCCCTGTCATCACAATGCTCTATGGCCTTTGTCATCACAATGCTCCGTGACCCCTGTCAACACAATGCCTGATGACCCCTGTCATGAAAATGCTAAATGGCACTTGTCATCACAATGCTCTATGACGCCTGTCATCAGTATTCTCCATGTTACTTGTTATCACAATGCTCCATGGCCCCTGTAATCACAGTACTCCATGACCCCTTTCATCACAATGCCCAATGCCACCTCTCATCACAATTCTCCATGGCATTTGTCATCACGATACTCCATGACACCTGTCAGCACAATGCCACATGACCCTTGTCGTCACAAAGCTCCATGACCCCTGTCATCACATTAATCCATGACTCTTTTCCTCACAGTGCTCCAGTACCATTTTCATCACAATTCTCCATGCCTTGTCAGCACAATGCTCCTTGGACACTGTCATCAAAATGCTCCATCCCCTTTTCATCACAATGCTCCAGATATCCTATCATTACAATGCTCCATGCCCTTTTCATCACAATGCTCCATGCCCTTGTCATCACAATGCTCCATGAACCATGTCATCACAGGGTCCCAGGACACTTGTCATCACAATGATCCATTACCACTTTCAGCACAATGCTCCATGACAACTGTCATCTCAATGCTCCATGGCCTTTGTATTCACAATGCTTTATGGCCCCTGTAATTACAGTGCTCCATAACACCTTTCATCATAATGCTCCATGACTACTGCCATCTCAATGACCCATGACGCCTGTCATCACAATTCTCCAAGGCCCTTCTCATCACAATGCTGCATGAAAATTGTCATCACATTGCTCCATAACACCTGTCATCACAGTGTTCCCTGCCCATGTCATCACAATGCTCCATGTCCCCTATAATCCAATGATCCATGCCTTTTTCCTCACAATGCTCCAGAATTTTGTCATCACAATGTTCCTTGACCGTGTCATTACAATGCTCCATGACCCTTGTCATCACAAAGCTCCCTGACCCCTGTCATCACAATGGTCCATGACTCCTTTCCTCACAGTGCTCCAGTACCCTTTTCATCACAATGCTCCATGCCATTGTCAGCACAATGCTCCTTGGACCCTGTCATCAATATGCTCCATCCCGTTTTCATCAGAATGCTCCAGATATCCTATCATTACAATGTTCCATGCCCGTGTCAACAAAATGCTCCATGACCCCTGTCATCAAAATGCTTTATGAACCTTGTTATCAGAATATTCCATGACCCCTGTCATCAAAATGATCCATGACCGTTGTCATCACAATGCTGCATGATACTTTTCATCCCAATTCTCTGTGACTGCTGTCATCACAATGCTCCAGGACAATTTTCATCACAATGCTCCATGCCCCCTGTCATCACAGTGCCCCATAACGCCTGTAATCACACTGCTCCATGTTCCCTTTCAACACAATGCTCCGTGACCCCTTTCATCACAATGTTCCATGAAAGTTGTCATCAAAGTGCTCCATGACCCCGGTCACCAAAAGGTTCCCTGCCCTTGTCATCACAATGCTCCATGACCCTTGTAATCACAATGGTACATGGTCTTGTCATCACAATATTCCATGGTCTCTGTCATCACCATGCTCCATGGTCTTTCTCATCACAATGCTCTATGACCCCTGTCATCACAATGCTCCAAGGCCCCTGTCATCACAATGCTTCATGGTCTTTGTAATCACAATGCTCTATGACACCTGTCATCACAATGCTCCATGCCATTGTCATCGCAATGCCCCATGGCCCCTGTAATCACAATGCTCCATGCCCTTGTCATCACACTGCTCCAGAACACTTGTCATCATAATGCTCCATTCCCGTGTCATCCCAATGCTCAATGACACTTGTCATCAAAATGTTCCTTGGCCTTTGTCTTCACAGTGTTCCATGATACCTTAAATCAAAATTCTACGTGACCACTGTCATCACAATGCAAGATGACCAATGTCATCACAATGCCCCATGACACGTTTCATCACAATTTGCCTTGGCCCTTTTCATCCCAATGCTGTATGAACCGTGTCATCACTAGGTTCCATGACCCTTGTCATCACAATGCTCCATGAAATCTGTTATCTTAATGTTCCATGGCCTTTGTATTCACAATGCTCCATTGTCCCGATAATCTCGTTGCTCCATCATCTGTGTAAGCACAATATTGCATGACACTTGTCATCACAATGCTCCATGATCCCTGTAATCACAAAGATCCCTGCCAATATCATCACAATGCTCCATGTCTCCTGTAATCACAATGCTCCATGGCTCATGTCATCACAATGCTCCATGACCCCTGTCATCACAATGCTCTATGGCCTTTTTTCATCACAATGCTCCGTGACCCCTGTCAACACAATGCCTGATGACCCCTGTCATCAAAATGCTAAATGGCACTTGTCATCACAATGCTCTATAACGCCTGTCATCACTATTCTCCATGTCACTTGTTATCACAATGCTCCATAGCCCCTGTAATCACAGTACTCCTTGACCCCTTTCATCACAATGCCCAATGCCACCTCTCATCACAATTCTCCATGGCATTTGTCAGCACAATGCTCCATGTCCCCTCTCATCAAAATGATCCATGCCCTTGTCATCAAAATGCTCCAGAACTCTTGTCATCATAATGCTCCATCCCAATGTCATCAAAATGCCCCATGACACTTGTCATCACAATGCTCCACGGCCTTTGTCATCACAGTGTTCCATGGCCCCTGTCATCACAATGCTCCATGCCCTTGTCATCAAAATGCTCCAGAACTCTTTTCATCATAATCCTCCTTGCCAATGTCATCAACATACCCCATGACACATGTCATCACAATGCTCCATGGCCTTTGTCATCACAATATTCCATGGCCCCTGTCATCACAGTGCTCCATGATACCTTTCATCACAATTCTAGATGACCACTGTCATCACAATGCCCCATGACAGATGTCATCACAATTCGCCAAGGTCCTTGTCATCACATGCTCCATGAACCGTGTCATCAAAAGGTTCCAGGACACTTGTCATCACAATGATCCATGATCACTTTCATCACAATGCTCCATGAAACCTGTCATCTCAATGCTCCATAGCCTTTGTATTCACAATGCTCCATGGCCCCTGTAATCACAGTGCTCCATGACCCCTTTCATCACAATGCTCCAAGACAGCCGCTGTCATCACAATGCCCCATGACGCCTGCCATCACAAATCTCCAAGGCCTCTCTTACCAAAATGCTCCATGATCCCTGTCAGCACAATGTTCCATGACACTTTTCATCACAATACTCCATGATCCCTATCATCACAAAATTGTCTGCCCATATCATCACAATGCTCCTTGTCACCTTTAATCACAATGCTCCATGCCCTTTTCTCACAATACTCCAGAATTCTTGTCATCGCAATGTTCCTTGACCGTGTCATCACAATGATCCATGACCCTTGTCATCACAATGCTCCATGACCCCTGTCATCACAATGATCCATGACTCCTTTCCTCACAGTGCTCCAGTACCCTTTTCATCACAATGCTCCATGCCATTGTCAGCACAATGCTCCTTGGACCCTGTCATCAAAATGCTCCATCCACTTTTAATCGCAATGCTCCAGATATATTATCACTACAATGCTCCATGCCTGTGTCAACACAATGCTCCATGACCCCTGTCATCAAAATGCTTTATGAACGTTGTTATCAGAATGTTCCATGACCCCTGTCATCAAAATGATCCATGACCATTGTCATCACAATGTTGCATGATAACTTTCATCCCAATTCTCTGTGACGGCTGTCATCACAATGCTCCAGGACAATTTTCATCACAATTCTCCATGTCCCCTCTCATCACAGTGCCCCATAACCCCTGTAATCACAATACTCCATGACCCTGTCATCACAGTGCTACATGACACCTGTCATCACATTGTTCCATGGCCTATGTATTCACAATGCTCCATGGACCCTGTAATCACACTGCTCCATGTTCCCTTTCAACACAATGCTCCATGACCACTGTCGTCACAACGTTCCATGCAAGTTGTCATCAAAATGCTCCATGACCCCGGTCACCACAAGGTTCCCTGCCCTTGTCATCACAATGCTCCAGGACCCTTGTAATCACAATGGTACATGGCCTTCTCATCACAAAGTTCCATGGCCTCTGTCATCACCATGCTCCATGGTCTTTCTCATCACAATGCTCTATGACCCCTGTCATCACAATGATTGATGACCATAGTCATCACAATGCTCCATGCCCCCTGTCATCACAGTGACCCATAATCCCTGTAATCACAATGCTGCATGACCCTGTCATCACAATGCCCCATGACAGATGTCATCACAATTCGCCATGGTCCTTGTCATCACAGTGCTCCATGAACCGTGTCATCACAAGGTTCCAGGACACTTGTCATCCCAATGATCCATGATCACTTTCATCACAATGCTCCATGAAACCTGTCATCTCAATACTCCATAACCTTTGTAGTCACTATTCTCCATGGCCCCTGTCATCACAGTGATCCCTGACCACTTTCATCACAATGCTCCATGAACTCTGTTATCTCAATGCTCCATGGCCTTTGTATTCACAATGCTCCATTGTCCCGATACTCGCGTTGCTCCATGAACACTTTCATCACAATGCTCCTTGACCACTGTCACCATAATGCCCCATGATGTCTCTCATCACTGTGCTCCAAGGCCACTCTCATCAAAATGCTCCATGATCTGTGTCAGCACAATATTGCATGACACCTGTCATCACAATGCTCCATGATCCCTGTAATCACAATGATCCCTGCCAATGTCATCACAATGCTCCATGTCTCCTGTACTCACAATGCTCCATGACACTTGTCATCACAATGCTCGATGCCCCTTGTCATCACAATGTTCCTTGGTGCTTTTCATTGCAATGCTCCATGACAACTTTCATCAAAATACTCCAAGATTTGTTTCATCACAATGCTCCATGGCCCTTGTCATTACAAATCCACATGATCCCTTTCATCACAATTTTCCATGGCAACTTACATAAAAAAGCTCCATTCCCCTGTCATCACAATGCCCAATGATACCTGTTTTTACAATGATCCATGTCCCTTGTCATCACAAGGCTCCATGTCCCTTGTATTCACAATGCCCCATGACCCCTGTCATCACAATGCTCCATAGCAAATTTCATCGCAATGCTCCATGACCGCTTTCAGCACAATGCCACATGACCCCTGTCATTACGATGCTCCATGGCACTTGTCATCACAATGCTCCATGAAACATTTCCTCACAATGCTCCAGTACGCCTTTCATCCAAATTCCCAATGGCCACTGTCATCACAATTCTCCATGACCCCTGTCATCGTAATTGTCCATGACCCGTTTCCTCTCAATGCTTAATGACACCTGTCATCACAATGCTTCATGGCCTTTGTCATCACAATGCTCCATGGCCCCTGTAACCACAGTGCTCCATGACCCGTTTCATCTCAATGCTCCATGACCTCACTCATCACAATGCCCTATGACCCCTTTAATCACAATACTCCATGGCCCTTGTCATCACAATACTCGATGAACCGTGTCATCACAGTGTTCCAGGACATATGTCATCACAATCATCCATGACTACTTTCATCACAATGCTCCAATACACCTGGCATCACAATGCTCCATGTCCCCTGTTATCATATTGCTCCATGATCTCTTTCATCACAATGCTCCATGACCACTGTCATCACCATGCCTCATGACGCCTGTCATCTCAATGCTCCATGGCCCCTTTCGTCACAAAGCTCCATGAACCCAGTCATCACAATGTTCCTAGCCCTTTTCATGACAATGCTCCATGGGCCCTGTCATCACAATGCTCCATGCCCTTTTCATCAAAATGCTCCAGAACTCTTGTCATCATAATGCTCCATGCCAATGTCATCAAAATGCCCCATGACACTTGTCATCACAATGCTCCATGGCCTTTGTCATCACAATGTTCCATGGACCCTGTCATCACAGTGCTCCATGATACCTTTCATCACAATCTAGATGACCACTCTCATCACAATGCCCCATGAGAGATGTCATCACAATTCGCCATGGTCCTTGTCATTACAATGCTCCATGAACCGTGTCATCACAAGGTTCCAGGACACTTGTCATCACAATGATCCATGATCACTTTCATCACAATGCTCCATGAATCCTGTCATCTCAATGCTCCATAGCCTTTGTATTCACAATGCTCCATGGCCCCTTGTCATCACAGTGCTCCATGACCCCTTTTATCCCAATGCTCCAAGACCGCTGTCATCACAATGCCCTATGACGCCTGCCATCACAAATCTCCAAGGCCTCTCTTACCAAAAAGCTCCATGATCCCTTTCAGCACAATGTTCCATGACACTTTTCATCACAATGCTCCATGACCCCTTTCATCACAATGTTCTCTGCCCATATCATCACAATGCTCCTTGTCACCTTTAATCACAATGCTCCATGCCCTTTCATCACAATGCTCCAGAATTCTTGTCATCGCAATGTTCCTTGACTGTGTCATCAGAATGCTCCATGACACTTGTCATCACAAAGCTCCATGACCCCTGTAATCACAATGATCCATGACTCCTTTCCTCACAGTGCTCCAGTACCATTTTTATCACAACCGTCCATGCCATTGTCAGCACAATGCTCCTTGAACCCTATCATCAAAATGCTCCATCCCCTTTTCATCACAATGCTCCAGATATCCTATCATTACAATGCTCCATACCCGTGTCAACACAATGCTCCATGACCCCTCTCATCAAAATGCTTTATGAACCTTTTATCAGAATGTTCCATGACCACTGTCATGAAAATGATCCATGACCGTTGTCATCACAATGCTGCATGATACCTTTCATCCAAATTCTCTGTGACCGCTATCATCACAAAGCTCCAGGACAATTTTCATCACAATGCTCCATGCCCCCTATCATCACAGTGACCCATAACCCCTGTAATCACAATGCTGCATGACCCTGTCATCACAATGCCCCATGACAGATGTCATCACAATTCGCCATGGTTCTTGTCATCACAATGCTCCATGAACCGTGTCATCACAAGGTTCCAGGACACTTGTCATCACAATGATCCATGATCACTTTCATCACAATGCTCCATGAAACCTGTCATCTCAAAGCTCCATAACCTTTGTAGTCACAATGCTCCATGGCCCCTGTAATCACAGTGCTCCATGACCCCATTCATCACAATGCTCCAGGACCGCTGTCATCACAATGTCCCATGACGCCTGCCATCACAAATCTCCAAGGCCTCTCTTACCATAAAGCTCCATGATCCCTGTCAGGACAACGTTCCATGACACTTTTCATCACAATGCTCCATGACCCCTGTCATCACAAAGTTCTCTGCCCATATCATCACAATGCTCCTTGTCACCTTTAATCACAATGCTCCATGCCCTTTCATCACAATGCTCTAGAATTCTTGTCATCGCAATGTTCCTTGACCGTGTCATCACAATGCTTCATGACCCTTTTCATCAGAAAGCCCCATGACCCTTGACATCACAGTGATCCATGACTCCTTTCCTCACAGTGCTCCAGTAACATTTTCATCACAATGCTCCATGCCATTGTCAGCACAATGCTCCTTGGACCCTGTCATCAAAATGCTCCATCCCCTTTTCATCACAATGCTCCAGATATCCTATCATTACAATGCTCCATGCCCGTGTCAACACAATGCTCCATGAACCCTGTCATCAAAATGCTTTATAAACCTTGTTATAAGAATGTTCCATGACCACTGTCATCAAAATGATCCATGACCCCGGTCACCACAAGGTTCTCTGCCCTTCTCATCACAATGCTCCATGACCCTTGTAATCACAATGGTACATGGCCTTGTCATCACAAAGTTCCATGGCCTCTGTCATCACCATGCTCCATGGTCTTTCTCATCACAATGCTCTATGACTCCTGTCATCAAAATGGTTGATGACCATTGTCATCACAATGCTCCAAGGCCCCTGTCATCACAATGCCTCATGGTCTTTGTAATCACAATGCTCAATGACCCCTGTCATCACAATGCTCCATGCCGTTGTCATCACAATGCTCCATGCCACCTGTAATCACAATGTTCCATGCCCTTGTCATCACAATGCTCCAGAACACTTGTCTCATAATACTCCATTCCCGTGTCATCCCATTGCTCAATGACACTTGTCATCAAAATGTTCCTTGGCCTTTGTCATCACAGTGCTCCATGATACATTTCATCACAATTCTAGATGACCACTCTCATCACATTGCCCCATGACAGATGTCATCACAATTCGCCATGGTCCTTGTCATCACAATGCTCCATGAAACCTGTCATCACAAGGTTCCAGGACACTTGTCATCACAATGATCCATGATCACTTTCATCACAATGCCCCATGACGCCTGCCATCACAAATCTCTAAGGCCTCTCTTACCAAAAAGCTCCATGATCCCTGTCAGCACAATGTTCCATGACACTTTTCATCACAATGCTCCATGACACCTGTCATAACAATGTTCTCTGCCCATATCATCACAATGCTCCTTTTCACAGTTAATCACAATGCTCCATGGGCTTTCATCACAATGCTCCAGAATCCTTGTCATCGCAATGTTCCTTGACCGTGTCATCACAATGCTCCATGAACCTTGTCATCACAAAGCTCCATGACCCCTGTCATCACAATGATCCATGACTCCTTTCCTCACAGTGCTCCAGTACCCTTTTCATCACAATGTGCTCCATGCCATTGTCAGCACAATGCTCCTTAGACCCTGTCATCAAAATGCTCCATCCCCTTTTCTTCACAATGCTCCAGATATCCTATCATTACAATGCTCCATACCCGTGTCAACACGATTCTCCATGACCCCTGTCATCAAAATTCTTTATGAACCTTGTTATCAGAATGTTCCATGAACCCGTCATCAAAGTGATCCATGACCGTAGTCATCGCCATGCTTCATGATACTTTTCATCCCAATTCTCTGTAACCGCTGTCATCACAATGCTCCAGGACAATTTTCATCACAATGCTCCATGCCCCCTGTCATCACAGTGCCCCATAACTCCTGTAATCACAATGCTCCATGACCCTGTCATCACAATGCTACATGACACCTGTCATCACATTGTTCCATGGCCTATGTATTCACAATGCTCCATGCCCCCTGTAATCACAATGCTCCATGCCCTTGTCATCACAATGCTCCAGAACACTTGTCATCATAATACTCCATTCCCGTGTCATCCCATTGCTCAATGACACTTGTCATCAAAATGTTCCTTGGACTTTTTCATCACAGTGCTCCATGATATCTTTAATCAAAATTCTACATGACCACTGTCATCACAATGCAAGATGACCAATGTCATCACAATGCCCCATGACACGTGTCATCACCATTTGCCTTGGCCCTTGTCATCTCAATGCTGTATGAACCGTGTCATCACTAGGTTCCAGGACACTTGTCATCACAGTGATCCATGACCACTTTCACCACAATGCTCCATGAACTCTGTTATCTCAATGCTCCATGGCCTTTGTATTCACAAGGCTCTAATGTCCCGATAATCGCGTTCCTCCATGAACACTTTCATCACAATGCTCCTTGACCACTGTCACCCTAATGCCCCATGACGCCTCTCATCACTGTGATCCAAGGCCAGTCTCATCAAAATGCTCCGTGATCTGTGTCAGCACAATATTGCATGACACGTCATCACAATGCTCCATGATCCCTGTAATCACAATGATCCCTGCCAATATCATCACAATGCTCCATGTCTCCTGTAATCACAATGCTCCATGGCTCATGTCATCACAATGCTCCATGACCCCTGTCATCACAATGCTCTATGGCCTTTTTTCATCACAATGCTCCGTGACCCCTGTCAACACAATGCCTGATGACCCCTGTCATCAAAATGCTAAATGGCACTTGTCATCACAATGCTCTATAACGCCTGTCATCACTATTCTCCATGTCACTTGTTATCACAATGCTCCATAGCCCCTGTAATCACAGTACTCCTTGACCCCTTTCATCACAATGCCCAATGCCACCTCTCATCACAATTCTCCATGGCATTTGTCATCACAATGCTCCATGTCCCCTCTCATCAAAATGATCCATGCCCTTGTCATCAAAATGCTCCAGAACTCTTGTCATCATAATGCTCCATCCAAATGTCATCAAAATGCCCCATGACACTTGTCATCACAATGCTCCATGGCCTTTGTCATCACAATGTTCCATGGCCCCTGTCATCACAATGCTCCATGCCCTTGTCATCAAAATGCTCCAGAACTCTTTTCATCATAATCCTCTTTGCCTATGTCATCAACATACCCCATGACACATGTCATCACAATGCTCCATGGCCTTTGTCATCACAATATTCCATGGCCCCTGTCATCACAGTGCTCCATGATACCTTTCATAACAATTCTACATGACCACTGTCATCACAATGCCCCATGACAGATGTCATCACAATTCGCCAAGGTCCTTGTCATCACATGCTCCATGAACCGTGTCATCAAAAGGTTCCAGGACACTTGTCATCACAATGATCCATGATCACTTTCATCACAATGCTCCATGAAACCTGTCATCTCAATGCTCCATAGCCTTTGTATTCACAATGCTCCATGGCCCCTGTAATCACAGTGCTCCATGACCCCTTTCATCACAATGCTCCAAGACAGCCGCTGTCATCACAATGCCCCATGACGCCTGCCATCACAAATCTCCAAGGCCTCTCTTACCAAAATGCTCCATGATCCCTGTCAGCACAATGTTCCATGACACTTTTCATCACAATACTCCATGATCCCTATCATCACAAAATTGTCTGCCCATATCATCACAATGCTCCTTGTCACCTTTAATCACAATGCTCCATGCCCTTTTCTCACAATACTCCAGAATTCTTGTCATCGCAATGTTCCTTGACCGTGTCATCACAATGATCCATGACCCTTGTCATCACAATGCTCCATGACCCCTGTCATCACAATGATCCATGACTCCTTTCCTCACAGTGCTCCAGTACCCTTTTCATCACAATGCTCCATGCCATTGTCAGCACAATGCTCCTTGGACCCTGTCATCAAAATGCTCCATCCACTTTTAATCGCAATGCTCCAGATATATTATCACTACAATGCTCCATGCCTGTGTCAACACAATGCTCCATGACCCCTGTCATCAAAATGCTTTATGAACGTTGTTATCAGAATGTTCCATGACCCCTGTCATCAAAATGATCCATGACCATTGTCATCACAATGTTGCATGATAACTTTCATCCCAATTCTCTGTGACGGCTGTCATCACAATGCTCCAGGACAATTTTCATCACAATTCTCCATGTCCCCTCTCATCACAGTGCCCCATAACCCCTGTAATCACAATACTCCATGACCCTGTCATCACAGTGCTACATGACACCTGTCATCACATTGTTCCATGGCCTATGTATTCACAATGCTCCATGGACCCTGTAATCACACTGCTCCATGTTCCCTTTCAACACAATGCTCCATGACCACTGTCGTCACAACGTTCCATGCAAGTTGTCATCAAAATGCTCCATGACCCCGGTCACCACAAGGTTCCCTGCCCTTGTCATCACAATGCTCCAGGACCCTTGTAATCACAATGGTACATGGCCTTCTCATCACAAAGTTCCATGGCCTCTGTCATCACCATGCTCCATGGTCTTTCTCATCACAATGCTCTATGACCCCTGTCATCACAATGATTGATGACCATAGTCATCACAATGCTCCATGCCCCCTGTCATCACAGTGACCCATAACCCCTGTAATCACAATGCTGCATGACCCTGTCATCACAATGCCCCATGACAGATGTCATCACAATTCGCCATGGTCCTTGTCATCACAGTGCTCCATGAACCGTGTCATCACAAGGTTCCAGGACACTTGTCATCCCAATGATCCATGATCACTTTCATCACAATGCTCCATGAAACCTGTCATGTCAATACTCCATAACTTTTGTAGTCACTATTCTCCGTGGCCCCTGTCATCACAGTGATCCATGACCACTTTCATCATAATGCTCCATGAACTCTGTTATCTCAATGCTCCATGGCCTTTGTATTCACAATGCTCCATTGTCCCGATACTCGCGTTGCTCCATGAACACTTTCATCACAATGCTCCTTGACCACTGTCACCATAATGCCCCATGATGTCTCTCATCACTGTGCTCCAAGGCCACTCTCATCAAAATGCTCCATGATCTGTGTCAGCACAATATTGCATGACACTTGTCATCACAATGCTCCATGATCCCTGTAATCACAATGATCCCTGCCAATGTCATCACAATGCTCCATGTCTCCTGTACTCACAATGCTCCATGCCCTTGTCATCACAATGCTCCAGGTCTGTTGTCATCACCATGCTTCATGCCCGTGTCATCACAATGCTCCATGACACTTGTCATCACAATGCTCGATGCCCCTTGTCATCACAATGTTCCTTGGTGCTTTTCATTGCAATGCTCCATGACAACTTTCATCAAAATACTCCAAGATTTGTTTCATCACAATGCTCCATGGCCCTTGTCATTACAAATCCACATGATCCCTTTCATCACAATTTTCCATGGCAACTTACATAAAAAAGCTCCATTCCCCTGTCATCACAATGCCCAATGATACCTGTTTTTACAATGATCCATGTCCCTTGTCATCACAAGGCTCCATGTCCCTTGTATTCACAATGCCCCATGACCCCTGTCATCACAATGCTCCATAGCAAATTTCATCGCAATGCTCCATGACCGCTTTCAGCACAATGCCACATGACCACTGTCATTACGATGCTCCATGGCACTTGTCATCACAATGCTCCATGAAACATTTCCTCACAATGCTCCAGTACGCCTTTCATCCAAATTCCCAATGGCCACTGTCATCACAATTCTCCATGACCCCTGTCATCGTAATTGTCCATGACCCGTTTCCTCTCAATGCTTAATGACACCTGTCATCACAATGCTTCATGGCCTTTGTCATCACAATGCTCCATGGCCCCTGTAACCACAGTGCTCCATGACACGTTTCATCTCAATGCTCCATGACCTCACTCATCACAATGCCCTATGACCCCTTTAATCACAATACTCCATGGCCCTTGTCATCACAATACTCGATGAACCGTGTCATCACAGTGTTCCAGGACATATGTCATCACAATCATCCATGACTACTTTCATCACAATGCTCCAATACACCTGGCATCACAATGCTCCATGTCCCCTGTTATCATATTGCTCCATGATCTCTTTCATCACAATGCTCCATGACCACTGTCATCACCATGCCTCATGACGCCTGTCATCTCAATGCTCCATGGCCCCTTTCGTCACAAAGCTCCATGAACCCAGTCATCACAATGTTCCTAGCCCTTTTCATGACAATGCTCCATGGGCCCTGTCATCACAATGCTCCATGCCCTTTTCACCAAAATGCTCCAGAACTCTTGTCATGATAAGGCTCCATGCCAATGTCATCAAAATGCCCCATGACACTTGTCATCACAATGCTCCATGGCCTTTGTCATCACAATGTTCCATGGCCCCTGTCATCACAGTGCTCCATGATACCTTTCATCACAATCTAGATGACCACTGTCATCACAATGCCCCATGAGAGATGTCATCAAAATTCGCCATGGTCCTTGTCATTACAATGCTCCATTAACCGTGTCATCACAAGGTTCCATGACACTTGTCATCACAATGATCCATGATCACTTTCATCACAATGCTCCATGAACCCTGTCATCTCAATGCTCCATAGCCTTTGTATTCACAATGCTCCATGGCCCCTTGTCATCACAGTGCTCCATGACCCCTTTTATCCCAATGTTCCAAGACCGCTGTCATCACAATGCCCTATGACGCCTGCCATCACAAATCTCCAAGGCCTCTCTTACCAAAAAGCTCCATGATCCCTGTCAGCACAATGTTCCATGACACTTTTCATCACAATGCTCCATGACCCCTTTCATCACAATGTTCTCTGCCCATATCATCACAATGCTCCTTGTCACCTTTAATCACAATGCTCCATGCCCTTTCATCACAATGCTCCAGAATTCTTGTCATCGCAATGTTCCTTGACTGTGTCATCAGAATGCTCCATGACACTTGTCATCACAAAGCTCCATGACCCCTGTAATCACAATGATCCATGACTCCTTTCCTCACAGTGCTCCAGTACCATTTTTATCACAATCGTCCATGCCATTGTCAGCACAATACTCCTTGAACCCTATCATCAAAATGCTCCATCCCCTTTTCATCACAATGCTCCAGATATCCTATCATTACAATGCTCCATACCTGTGTCAACACAATGCTCCATGACCCCTCTCATCAAAATGTTTTATGAACCTTGTTATCAGAATGTTCCATGACCACTGTCATGAAAATGATCCATGACCGTTGTCATCACAATGCTGCATGATACCTTTCATCCAAATTCTCTGTGACCGCTATCATCACAAAGCTCCAGGACAATTTTCATCACAATGCTCCATGCCCCCTGTCATCACAGTGACCCAAAACCCCTGTAATCACAATGCTGCATGACCCTGTCATCACAATGCCCCATGACAGATGTCATCACAATTCGCCATGGTTCTTGTCATCACAATGCTCCATGAACCGTGTCATCACAAGGTTCCAGGACACTTGTCATCACAATGATCCATGATCACTTTCATCACAATGCTCCATGAAACCTGTCATCTCAATGCTCCATAACCTTTGTAGTCACAATGCTCCATGGCCCCTGTAATCACAGTGCTCCATGACCCCATTCATCACAATGCTCCAGGACCGCTGTCATCACAATGCCCCATGACGCCTGCCATCACAAATCTCCAAGGCCTCTCTTACCAAAAAGCTCCATGATCCCTGTCAGGACAACGTTCCATGACACTTTTCATCACAATGCTCCATGACCCCTGTCATCACAAAGTTCTCTGCCCATATCATCACAATGCTCCTTGTCACCTTTAATCACAATGCTCCATGCCCTTTCATCACAATGCTCTAGAATTCTTGTCATCGCAATGTTCCTTGACCGTGTCATCACAATGCTTCATGACCCTTTTCATCACAAAGCTCCATGACCCTTGACATCACAGTGATCCATGACTCCTTTCCTCACAGTGCTCCAGTAACATTTTCATCACAATGCTCCATGCCATTGTCAGCACAATGCTCCTTGGACCCTGTCATCAAAATGCTCCATCCCCTTTTCATCACAATGCTCCAGATATCCTATCATTACAATGCTCCATGCCCGTGTCAACACAATGCTCCATTAACCCTGTCATCAAAATGCTTTATAAACCTTGTTATAAGAATGTTCCATGACCCCTGTCATCAAAATGATCCATGACCCCGGTCACCACAAGGTTCTCTGCCCTTCTCATCACAATGCTCCATGACCCTTGTAATCACAATGGTACATGGTCTTGTCATCACAAAGTTCCATGGCCTCTGTCATCACCATGCTCCATGGTCTTTCTCATCACAATGCTCTATGACTCCTGTCATCAAAATGGTTGATGACCATTGTCATCACAATGCTCCAAGGCCCCTGTCATCACAATGCCTCCTGGTCTTTGTAATCACAATGCTCAATGACCCCTGTCATCACAATGCTCCATGCCGTTGTCATCACAATGCTCCATGCCCCCTGTAATCACAATGTTCCATGCCCTTGTCATCACAATGCTCCAGAACACTTGTCTCATAATACTCCATTCCCGTGTCATCCCATTGCTCAATGACACTTGTCATCAAAATGTTCCTTGGCCTTTGTCATCACAGTGCTCCATGATACATTTCATCACAATTCTAGATGACCACTCTCA
The DNA here is from genome assembly GCF_965194825.1 of Balaenoptera physalus. Classification (NCBI taxonomy): domain Eukaryota; kingdom Metazoa; phylum Chordata; class Mammalia; order Artiodactyla; family Balaenopteridae; genus Balaenoptera; species Balaenoptera physalus. The sequence goes on along the minus strand of NC_138893.1, from coordinate 20,343,562 downwards.
TCACATTGCCCCATGACAGATGTCATCACAATTCGCCATGGTCCTTGTCATCACAATGCGCCATGAAACCTGTCATCACAAGGTTCCAGGACACTTGTCATCACAATGATCCATGATCACTTTCATCACAATGCTCCATGAAACCTGTCATCTCAATGCTCCATATCCTTTGTAGTCACAATGTTCCATGGCCCCTGTATTCACAGTGCTCCATGACCCATTTCATCACAATGCTCCAGGACCGCTGTCATCACAATGCCCCATGACGCCTGCCATCACAAATCTCCAAGGCCTCTCTTACCAAAAAGCTCCATGATCCATGTCAGCACAATGTTCCATGAAACTTTTAATCACAATGCTCCATGACACCTGTCATAACAATGTTCTCTGCCCATATCATCACAATGCTCCTTTTCACAGTTAATCACAATGCTCCATGGGCTTTCATCACAATGCTCCAGAATCCTTGTCATCGCAATGTTCCTTGACCGTGTCATCACAATGCTCCATGAACCTTGTCATCACAAAGCTCCATGACCCCTGTCATCACAATGATCCATGACTCCTTTCCTCACAGTGCTCCAGTACCCTTTTCATCACAATGTGCTCCATGCCATTGTCAGCACAATGCTCCTTAGACCCTGTCATCAAAATGCTCCATCCCCTTTTCTTCACAATGCTCCAGATATCCTATCATTACAATGCTCCATACCCGTGTCAACACGATTCTCCATGACCCCTGTCATCAAAATTCTTTATGAACCTTGTTATCAGAATGTTCCATGAACCCGTCATCAAAGTGATCCATGACCGTAGTCATCGCCATGCTTCATGATACTTTTCATCCCAATTCGCTGTGACCGCTGTCATCACAATGCTCCAGGACTATTTTCATCACAATGCTCCATGCCCCCTGTCATCACAGTGCCCCATAACTCCTGTAATCACAATGCTCCATGACCCTGTCATCACAATGCTACATGACACCTGTCATCACATTGTTCCATGGCCTATGTATTCACAATGCTCCATGCCCTTGTCATCACAATGCTCCAGAACACTTGTCATCATAATACTCCATTCCCGTTTCATCCCATGGCTCAATGACACTTGTCATCAAAATGTTCCTTGGACTTTTTCATCACAGTGCTCCATGATATCTTTAATCAAAATTCTACATGACCACTGTCATCACAATGCAAGATGACCAATGTCATCACAATGCCCCATGACACGTGTCATCACAATTTGCCTTGGCCCTTGTCATCTCAATGCTGTATGAACCGTGTCATCACTAGGTTCCAGGACACTTGTCATCACAGTGATCCATGACTACGTTCACCACAATGCTCCATGAACTCTGTTATCTCAATGCTCCATGGCCTTTGTATTCACAAGGCTCTAATGTCCCGATAATCGCGTTCCTCCATGAACACTTTCATCACAATGCTCCTTGACCACTGTCACCCTAATGCCCCATGACGCCTCTCATCACTGTGCTCCAAGGCCAGTCTCATCAAAATGCTCCATGATCTGTGTCAGCACAATATTGCATGACACGTCATCACAATGCTCCATGATCCCTGTAATCACAATGATCCCTGCCAATATCATCACAATGCTCCATGTCTCCTGTAATCACAATGCTCCATGGCTCATGTCATCACAATGCTCCATGACCCCTGTCATCACAATGCTCTATGGCCTTTTTTCATCACAATGCTCCGTGACCCCTGTCAACACAATGCCTGATGACCCCTGTCATCAAAATGCTAAATGGCACTTGTCATCACAATGCTCCACGGCCTTTGTCATCACAATGTTCCATGGCCCCTGTCATCACAATGCTCCATGCCCTTGTCATCAAAATGCTCCAGAACTCTTTTCATCATAATCCTCTTTGCCTATGTCATCAACATACCCCATGAAACATGTCATCACAATGCTCCATGGCCTTTGTCATCACAATATTCCATGGCCCCTGTCATCACAGTGCTCCATGATACCTTTCATCACAATTCTACATGACCACTGTCATCACAATGCCCCATGACAGATGTCATCACAATTCGCCAAGGTCCTTGTCATCACATGCTCCATGAACCGTGACATCAAAAGGTTCCAGGACACTTGTCATCACAATGATCCATGATCACTTTCATCACAATGCTCCATGAAACCTGTCATCTCAATGCTCCATAGCCTTTGTATTCACAATGCTCCATGGCCCCTGTAATCACAGTGCTCCATGACCCCTTTCATCACAATGCTCCAAGACAGCCGCTGTCATCACAATGCCCCATGACGCCTGCCATCACAAATCTCCAAGGCCTCTCTTACCAAAATGCTCCATGATCCCTGTCAGCACAATGTTCCATGACACTTTTCATCACAATACTCCATGATCCCTATCATCACAAAATTGTCTGCCCATATCATCACAATGCTCCTTGTCACCTTTAATCACAATGCTCCATGCCCTTTTCTCACAATACTCCAGAATTCTTGTCATCGCAATGTTCCTTGACCGTGTCATCACAATGATCCATGACCCTTGTCATCACAATGCTCCATGACCCCTGTCATCACAATGATCCATGACTCCTTTCCTCACAGTGCTCCAGTACCCTTTTCATCACAATGCTCCATGCCATTGTCAGCACAATGCTCCTTGGACCCTGTCATCAAAATGCTCCATCCACTTTTAATCGCAATGCTCCAGATATATTATCACTACAATGCTCCATGCCTGTGTCAACACAATGTTCCATGACCCCTGTCATCAAAATGCTTTATGAACGTTGTTATCAGAATGTTCCATGACCCCTGTCATCAAAATGATCCATGACCATTGTCATCACAATGTTGCATGATAACTTTCATCCCAATTCTCTGTGACGGCTGTCATCACAATGCTCCAGGACAATTTTCATCACAATTCTCCATGTCCCCTCTCATCACAGTGCCCCATAACCCCTGTAATCACAATACTCCATGACCCTGTCATCACAGTGCTACATGACACCTGTCATCACATTGTTCCATGGCCTATGTATTCACAATGCTCCATGGACCCTGTAATCACACTGCTCCATGTTCCCTTTCAACACAATGCTCCATGACCACTGTCGCCACAACGTTCCATGCAAGTTGTCATCAAAATGCTCCATGACCCCGGTCACCACAAGGTTCCCTGCCCTTGTCATCACAATGCTCCATGACCCTTGTAATCACAATGGTACATGGCCTTCTCATCAAAAAGTTCCATGGCCTCTGTCATCACCATGCTCCATGGTCTTTCTCATCACAATGCTCTATGACCCCTGTCATCACAATGATTGATGACCATAGTCATCACAATGCTCCATGCCCCCTGTCATCACAGTGACCCATAACCCCTGTAATCACAATGCTGCATGACCCTGTCATCACAATGCCCCATGACAGATGTCATCACAATTCGCCATGGTCCTTGTCATCACAGTGCTCCATGAACCGTGTCATCACAAGGTTCCAGGACACTTGTCATCCCAATGATCCATGATCACTTTCATCACAGTGCTCCATGAAACCTGTCATCTCAATACTCCATAACCTTTGTAGTCACTATTCTCCATGGCCCCTGTCATCACAGTGATCCATGACCACTTTCATCACAATGCTCCATGAACTCTGTTATCTCAATGCTCCATGGCCTTTGTATTCACAATGCTCCATTGTCCCGATACTCGCGTTGCTCCATGAACACTTTCATCACAATGCTCCTTGACCACTGTCCCAATAATGCCCCATGATGTCTCTCATCACTGTGCTCCAAGGCCACTCTCATCAAAATGCTCCATGATCTGTGTCAGCACAATAATGCATGACACTTGTCATCACAATGCTCCATGATCCCTGTAATCACAATGATCCCTGCCAATGTCATCACAATGCTCCATGTCTCCTGTACTCACAATGCTCCATGCCCTTGTCATCACAATGCTCCAGGTCTGTTGTCATCACCATGCTTCATGCCCGTGTCATCACAATGCTCCATGAATCTTGTCTTCACAATGCTCCATGGCCAAAGTCATCACAATGCTCCATGACCCCTGTCATCACAATGCTCTCTGGCCTTTGTCATCACAATGCTACGTGACCCCTGTCAACACAATGCCTGATGACCTCTGTCATCAAAATGCTAAATGGCACTTGTCATCACAGTGCTCTATGACGCCTGTCATCACTATTCTCCATGTCACTTGTTATCAAAATGCTCCATGGCCCATGTAATCACAGTACTCCATGACCCCTTTCATCACAATGCCCAATGCCACCTCTCATCACAATTCTCCATGGCATTTGTCATCACGATGCTCCATGACACCTGTCATCACAATGCTCCATGACACTTGTCATCACAATGCTCGATGCCCCTTGTCATCACAATGTTCCTTGGTGCTTTTCATTGCAATGCTCCATGACAACTTTCATCAAAATACTCCAAGATTTGTTTCACCACAATGCTCCATGGCCCTTGTCATTACAAATCCACATGATCCCTTTCATCACAATTTTCCATGGCAACTTATATAAAAAAGCTCCATGCCCCTGTCATCACAATGCCCAATGATACCTGTTTTTACAATGATCCATGTCCCTTGTCATCACAAGGCTCCATGTCCCTTGTATTCACAATGCCCCATGACCCCTGTCATCACAATGCTCCATAGCAAATTTCATCGCAATGCTCCATGACCGCTTTCAGCACAATGCCACATGACCACTGTCATTACGATGCTCCATGGCACTTGTCATCACAATGCTCCATGAAACATTTCCTCACAATGCTCCAGTACGCCTTTCATCCAAATTCCCAATGGCCACTGTCATCACAATTCTCCATGACCCCTGTCATCGTAATTGTCCATGACCCGTTTCCTCTCAATGCTTAATGACACCTGTCATCACAATGCTTCATGGCCTTTGTCATCACAATGCTCCATGGCCCCTGTAACCACAGTGCTCCATGACCCGTTTAATCTCAATGCTCCATGACCTCACTCATCACAATGCCCAATGACCCCTTTAATCACAATACTCCATGGCCCTTGTCATCACAATTCTCGATGAACCGTGTCATCACAGTGTTCCAGGACATATGTCATCACAATCATCCATGACTACTTTCATCACAATGCCTCAATACACCTGGCATCACAATGCTCCATGTCCCCTGTTATCATATTGCTCCATGATCTCTTTCATCACAATGCTCCATGACCACTGTCATCACCATGCCTCATGACGCCTGTCATCTCAATGCTCCATGGCCCCTTTCGTCACAAAGCTCCATGAACCCAGTCATCACAATGTTCCTAGCCGTTTTCATGACAATGCTCCATGGGCCCTGTCATCACAATGCTCCATGCCCTTTTCATTAATATGCTCCAGAACTCTTGTCATCATAATGCTCCATGCCAATGTCATCAAAATGCCCCATGACACTTGTCATCACGATGCTCCATGGCCTTTGTCATCACAATGTTCCATGGGCCCTGTCATCACAGTGCTCCATGATACCTTTCATCACAATCTAGATGACCACTGTCATCACAATGCCCCATGAGAGATGTCATCACAATTCGCCATGGTCCTTGTCATTACAATGCTCCATGAACCGTGTCATCACAAGGTTCCAGGACACTTGTCATCACAATGATCCATGATCACTTTCATCACAATGCTCCATGAACCCTGTCATCTCAATGCTCCATAGCCTTTGTATTCACAATGCTCCATGGCCCCTTGTCATCACAGTGCTCCATGACCCATTTTATCCCAATGCTCCAAGACCGCTGTCATCACAATGCCCTATGACGCCTGCCATCACAAATCTCCAAGGCCTCTCTTACCAAAAAGCTCCATGATCCCTCTCAGGACAAGGTTCCATGACACTTTTCATCACAATGCTCCATGACCCCTGTCATCACAAAGTTCTCTGCCCATATCATCACAATGCTCCTTGTCACCTTTAATCACAATGCTCCATGCCCTTTCATCACAATGCTCTAGAATTCTTGTCATCGCAATGTTCCTTGACTGTGTCATCACAATGCTTCATGACCCTTTTCATCACAAAGCTCCATGACCCTTGACATCACAGTGATCCATGATTCCTTTCCTCACAGTGCTCCAGTAACATTTTCATCACAATGCTCCATCCCATTGTCAGCACAATGCTCCTTAGACCCTCTCATCAGAATGCTCCATCCCCTTTTCTTCACAATGCTCCAGATATCCTATCATTACAATGCTCCATACCCGTGTCAACACGATTCTCCATGACCCCTGTCATCAAAATTCTTTATGAACCTTGTTATCAGAATGTTCCATGAACCCGTCATCAAAGTGATCCATGACCGTAGTCATCGCCATGCTTCATGATACTTTTCATCCCAATTCTCTGTGACCGCTGTCATCACAATGCTCCAGGACAATTTTCATCACAATGCTCCATGCCCCCTGTCATCACAGTGCCCCATAACTCCTGTAATCACAATGCTCCATGACCCTGTCATCACAATGCTACATGACACCTGTCATCACATTGTTCCATGGCCTATGTATTCACAATGCTCCATGCCCCCTGTAATCACAATGCTCCATGCCCTTGTCATCACAATGCTCCAGAACACTTGTCATCATAACACTCCATTCCCGTGTCATCCCATTGCTCAATGACACTTGTCATCAAAATGTTCCTTGGACTTTTTCATCACAGTGCTCCACGATATCTTTAATCAAAATTCTACATGACCACTGTCATCACAATGCAAGATGACCAATGTCATCACAATGCCCCATGACACGTGTCATCACAATTTGCCTTGGCCCTTGTCATCTCAATGCTGTATGAACCGTGTCATCACTAGGTTCCAGGACACTTGTCATCACAGTGATCCATGACCACTTTCACCACAATGCTCCATGAACTCTGTTATCTCAATGCTCCATGGCCTTTGTATTCACAAGGCTCTAATGTCCCGATAATCGCGTTCCTCCATGAACACTTTCATCACAATGCTCCTTGACCACTGTCACCCTAATGCCCCATGACGCCTCTCATCACTGTGCTCCAAGGCCAGTCTCATCAACATGCTCCATGATCTGTGTCAGCACAATATTGCATGACACGTCATCACAATGCTCCATGATCCCTGTAATCACAATGATCCCTGCCAATATCATCACAATGCTCCATGTCTCCTGTAATCACAATGCTCCATGGCTCATGTCATCACAATGCTCCATGACCCCTGTCATCACAATGCTCTATGGCCTTTTTTCATCACAATGCTCCGTGACCCCTGTCAAAACAATGCCTGATGACCCCTGTCATCAAAATGCTAAATGGCACTTGTCATCACAATGCTCTATAACGCCTGTCATCACTATTCTCCATGTCACTTGTTATCACAATGCTCCATAGCCCCTGTAATCACAGTACTCCTTGACCCCTTTCATCACAATGCCCAATGCCACCTCTCATCACAATTCTCCATGGCATTTGTCATCACAATTCTCCATGTCCCCTCTCATCAAAATGATCCATGCCCTTGTCATCAAAATGCTCCAGAACTCTTGTCATCATAATGCTCCATCCCAATGTCATCAAAATGCCCCATGACACTTGTCATCACAATGCTCCACGGCCTTTGTCATCACAATGTTCCATGGCCCCTGTCATCACAATGCTCCATGCCCTTGTCATCAAAATGCTCCAGAACTCTTTTCATCATAATCCTCCTTGCCAATGTCATCAACATACCCCATGACACATGTCATCACAATGCTCCATGGCCTTTGTCATCACAATATTCCATGGCCCCTGTCATCACAGTGCTCCATGATACCTTTCATCACAATTCTACATGACCACTGTCATCACAATGCCCCATGACAGATGTCATCACAATTCGCCAAGGTCCTTGTCATCACATGCTCCATGAACCGTGTCATCAAAAGGTTCCAGGACACTTGTCATAACAATGATCCATGATCACTTTCATCACAATGCTCCATGAAACCTGTCATCTCAATGCTCCATAGCCTTTGTATTCACAATGCTCCATGGCCCCTGTAATCACAGTGCTCCATGACCCCTTTCATCACAATGCTCCAAGACAGCCGCTGTCATCACAATGCCCCATGACGCCTGCCATCACAAATCTCCAAGGCCTCTCTTACCAAAATGCTCCATGATCCCTGTCAGCACAATGTTCCATGACACTTTTCATCACAATACTCCATGATCCCTATCATCACAAAATTGTCTGCCCATATCATCACAATGCTCCTTGTCACCTTTAATCACAATGCTCCATGCCCTTTTCTCACAATACTCCAGAATTCTTGTCATCGCAATGTTCCTTGACCGTGTCATCACAATGATCCATGACCCTTGTCATCACAATGCTCCATGACCCCTGTCATCACAATGATCCATGACTCCTTTCCTCACAGTGCTCCAGTACCCTTTTCATCACAATGCTCCATGCCATTGTCAGCACATTGCTCCTTGGACCCTGTCATCAAAATGCTCCATCCACTTTTAATCGCAATGCTCCAGATATATTATCACTACAATGCTCCATGCCTGTGTCAACACAATGCTCCATGACCCCTGTCATCAAAATGCTTTATGAACGTTGTTATCAGAATGTTCCTTGACCCCTGTCATCAAAATGATCCATGACCATTGTCATCACAATGTTGCATGATAACTTTCATCCCAATTCTCTGTGACGGCTGTCATCAGAATGCTCCAGGAAAATTTTCATCACAATTCTCCATGTCCCCTCTCATCACAGTGCCCCATAACCCCTGTAATCACAATACTCCATGACCCTGTCATCACAGTGCTACATGACACCTGTCATCACATTGTTCCATGGCCTATGTATTCACAATGCTCCATGGACCCTGTAATCACACTGCTCCATGTTCCCTTTCAACACAATGCTCCATGACCACTGTCGTCACAACGTTCCATGCAAGTTGTCATCAAAATGCTCCATGACCCCGGTCACCACAAGGTTCCCTGCCCTTGTCATCACAATGCTCCAGGACCCTTGTAATCACAATGGTACATGGCCTTCTCATCACAAAGTTCCATGGCCTCTGTCATCACCATGCTCCATGGTCTTTCTCATCACAATGCTCTATGACCCCTGTCATCACAATGATTGATGACCATAGTCATCACAATGCTCCATGCCCCCTGTCATCACAGTGACCCATAACCCCTGTAATCACAATGCTGCATGACCCTGTCATCACAATGCCCCATGACAGATGTCATCACAATTCGCCATGGTCCTTGTCATCACAGTGCTCCATGAACCGTGTCATCACAAGGTTCCAGGACACTTGTCATCCCAATGATCCATGATCACTTTCATCACAATGCTCCATGAACTCTGTTATCTCAATGCTCCATGGCTTTGTATTCACAATGCTCCATTGTCCCGATACTCGCGTTGCTCCATGAACACTTTCATCACAATGCTCCTTGACCACTGTCACCATAATGCCCCATGATGTCTCTCATCACTGTGCTCCAAGGCCACTCTCATCAAAATGCTCCATGATCTGTGTCAGCACAATATTGCATGACACTTGTCATCACAATGCTCCATGATCCCTGTAATCACAATGATCCCTGCCAATGTCATCACAATGCTCCATGTCTCCTGTACTCACAATGCTCCATGCCCTTGTCATCACAATGCTCCAGGTCTGTTGTCATCACCATGCTTCATGCCCGTGTCATCACAATGCTCCATGAATCTTGTCTTCACAATGCTCCATGGCCAAAGTCATCACAATGCTCCATGACCCCTGTCATCACAATGCTCTCTGGCCTTTGTCATCACAATGCTCCGTGACCCCTGTCAACACAATGCCTGATGACCCCTGTCATCAAAATGCTAAATGGCACTTGTCATCACAATGCTCTATAACGCCTGTCATCACTATTCTCCATGTCACTTGTTATCACAATGCTCCATAGCCCCTGTAATCACAGTACTCCTTGACCCCTTTCATCACAATGCCCAATGCCACCTCTCATCACAATTCTCCATGGCATTTGTCATCACAATTCTCCATGTCCCCTCTCATCAAAATGATCCATGCCCTTGTCATCAAAATGCTCCAGAACTCTTGTCATCATAATGCTCCATCCCAATGTCATCAAAATGCCCCATGACACTTGTCATCACAATGCTCCACGGCCTTGGTCATCACAATGTTCCATGGCCCCTGTCATCACAATGCTCCATGCCCTTGTCATCAAAATGCTCCAGAACTCTTTTCATCATAATCCTCCTTGCCAATGTCATCAACATACCCCATGACACATGTCATCACAATGCTCCATGGCCTTTGTCATCACAATATTCCATGGCCCCTGTCATCACAGTGCTCCATGATACCTTTCATCACAATTCTAGATGACCACTGTCATCACAATGCCCCATGACAGATGTCATCACAATTCGCCAAGGTCCTTGTCATCACATTCTCCATGAACCGTGTCATCAAAAGGTTCCAGGACACTTGTCATCACAATGATCCATGATCACTTTCATCACAATGCTCCATGAAACCTGTCATCTCAATGCTCCATAGCCTTTGTATTCACAATGCTCCATGGCCCCTGTAATCACAGTGCTCCATGACCCCTTTCATCACAATGCTCCAAGACAGCCGCTGTCATCACAATGCCCCATGACGCCTGCCATCACAAATCTCCAAGGCCTCTCTTACCAAAATGCTCCATGATCCCTTTCAGCACAATGTTCCATGACACTTTTCATCACAATACTCCATGATCCCTATCATCACAAAATTGTCTGCCCATATCATCACAATGCTCCTTGTCACCTTTAATCACAATGCTCCAAGCCCTTTTCTCACAATACTCCAGAATTCTTGTCATCGCAATGTTCCTTGACCGTGTCATCACAATGATCCATGACCCTTGTCATCACAATGCTCCATGAACCCTGTCATCACAATGATCCATGACTCCTTTCCTCACAGTGCTCCAGTACCCTTTTCATCACAATGCTCCATGCCATTGTCAGCACAATGCTCCTTGGACCCTGTCATCAAAATGCTCCATCCACTTTTAATCGCAATGCTCCAGATATATTATCACTACAATGCTCCATGCCTGTGTCAACACAATGCACCATGACCCCTGTCATCAAAATGCTTTATGAACGTTGTTATCAGAATGTTCCATGACCCCTGTCATCAAAATGATCCATGACCATTGTCATCACAATGTTGCATGATAACTTTCATCCCAATTCTCTGTGACGGCTGTCATCACAATGCTCCAGGACAATTTTCATCACAATTCTCCATGTCCCCTCTCATCACAGTGCCCCATAACCCCTGTAATCACAGTACTCCATGACCCTGTCATCACAGTGCTACATGACACCTGTCATCACATTGTTCCATGGCCTATGTATTCACAATGCTCCATGGACCCTGTAATCACACTGCTCCATGTTCCCTTTCAACACAATGCTCCATGACCACTGTCGTCACAACGTTCCATGCAAGTTGTCATCAAAATGCTCCATGACCCCGGTCACCACAAGGTTCCCTGCCCTTGTCATCACAATGCTCCATGACCCTTGTAATCACAATGGTACATGGCCTTCTCATCACAAAGTTCCATGGCCTCTGTCATCACCATGCTCCATGGTCTTTCTCATCACAATGCTCTATGACCCCTGTCATCACAATGATTGATGACCATAGTCATCACAATGCTCCATGCCCCCTGTCATCACAGTGACCCATAACCCCTGTAATCACAATGCTGCATGACCCTGTCATCACAATGCCCCATGACAGATGTCATCACAATTCGCCATGGTCCTTGTCATCACAGTGCTCCATGAACCGTGTCATCACAAGGTTCCAGGACACTTGTCATCCCAATGATCCATGATCACTTTCATCACAATGCTCCATGAAACCTGTCATCTCAATACTCCATAACCTTTGTAGTCACTATTCTCCATGGCCCCTGTCATCACAGTGATCCATGACCACTTTCATCACAATGCTCCATGAACTCTGTTATCTCAATGCTCCATGGCCTTTGTATTCACAATGCTCCATTGTCCCGATACTCGCGTTGCTCCATGAACACTTTCATCACAATGCTCCTTGACCACTCTCACCATAATGCCCCATGATGTCTCTCATCACTGTGCTCCAAGGCCACTCTCATCAAAATGCTCCATGATCTGTGTCAGCACAATATTGCATGACACTTGTCATCACAATGCTCCATGATCCCTGTAATCACAGTGATCCCTGCCAATGTCATCACAATGCTCCATGTCTCCTGTACTCACAATGCTCCATGCCCTTGTCATCACAATGCTCCAGGTCTGTTGTCATCACCATGCTTCATGCCCGTGTCATCACAATGCTCCATGAATCTTGTCTTCACAATGCTCCATGGCCAAAGTCATCACAATGCTCCATGACCCCTGTCATCACAATGCTCTCTGGCCTTTGTCATCACAATGCTACGTGACCCCTGTCAACACAATGCCTGATGACCTCTGTCATCAAAATGCTAAATGGCACTTGTCATCACAGTGCTCTATGACGCCTGTCATCACTATTCTCCATGTCACTTGTTATCAAAATGCTCCATGGCCCATGTAATCACAGTACTCCATGACCCCTTTCATCACAATGCCCAATGCCACCTCTCATCACAATTCTCCATGGCATTTGTCATCACGATGCTCCATGACACCTGTCATCACAATGCTCCATGACACTTGTCATCACAATGCTCGATGCCCCTTGTCATCACAATGTTCCTTGGTGCTTTTCATTGCAATGCTCCATGACAACTTTCATCAAAATACTCCAAGATTTGTTTCATCACAATGCTCCATGGCCCTTGTCATTACAAATCCACATGATCCCTTTCATCACAATTTTCCATGGCAACTTACATAAAAAAGCTCCATGCCCCTGTCATCACAATGCCCAATGATACCTGTTTTTACAATGATCCATGTCCCTTGTCATCACAAGGCTCCATGTCCCTTGTATTCACAATGCCCCATGACCCCTGTCATCACAATGCTCCATAGCAAATTTCATCGCAATGCTCCATGACCGCTTTCAGCACAATGCCACATGACCCCTGTCATTACGATGCTCCATGGCACTTGTCATCACAATGCTCCATGAAACATTTCCTCACAATGCTCCAGTACGCCTTTCATCCAAATTCCCAATGGCCACTGTCATCACAATTCTCCATGACCCTTGTCATCATAATTGTCCATGACCCGTTTCCTCTCAATGCTTAATGACACCTGTCATCACAATGCTTCATGGCCTTTGTCATCACAATGCTCCATGGCCCCTGTAACCACAGTGCTCCATGACCCGTTTCATCTCAATGCTCCATGACCTCACTCATCACAATGCCCTATGACCCCTTTAATCACAATACTCCATGGCCCTTTTCATCACAATACTCGATGAACCGTGTCATCACAGTGTTCCAGGACATATGTCATCACAATCATCCATGACTACTTTCATCACAATGCTCCAATACACCTGGCATCACAATGCTCCATGTCCCCTGTTATCATATTGCTCCATGATCTCTTTCATCACAATGCTCCATGACCACTGTCATCACCATGCCTCATGACGCCTGTCATCTCAATGCTCCATGGCCCCTTTCGTCACAAAGCTCCATGAACCCAGTCATCACAATGTTCCTAGCCGTTTTCATGACAATGCTCCATGGGCCCTGTCATCACAATGCTCCATGCCCTTTTCATCAAAATGCTCCAGAACTCTTGTCATCATAATGCTCCATGCCAATGTCATCAAAATGCCCCATGACACTTATCATCACAATGCTCCATGGCCTTTGTCATCACAATGTTCCGTGGCCCCTGTCATCACAGTGCTCCATGATACCTTTCATCACAATCTAGATGACCACTGTCATCACAATGCCCCATGAGAGATGTCATCACAATTCGCCATGGTCCTTGTCATTACAATGCTCCATGAACCGTGTCATCACAAGATTCCAGGACACTTGTCATCACAATGATCCATGATCACTTTCATCACAATGCTCCATGAACCCTTTCATCTCAATGCTCCATAGCCTTTGTATTCACAATGCTCCATGGCCCCTTGTCATCACAGTGCGCCATGACCCCTTTTATCCCAATGCTCCAAGACCGCTGTCATCACAAGGCCCTATGACGCCTGCCATCACAAATCTCCAAGGCCTCTCTTACCAAAAAGCTCCATGATCCCTGTCAGCACAATGTTCCATGACACTTTTCATCACAATGCTCCATGACCCCTTTCATCACAATGTTCTCTGCCCATATCATCACAATGCTCCTTGTCACCTTTAATCACAATGCTCCATGCCCTTTCATCACAATGCTCCAGAATTCTTGTCATCGCAATGTTCCTTGACTGTGTCATCAGAATGCTCCATGACACTTGTCATCACAAAGCTCCATGACCCCTGTAATCACAATGATCCATGACTCCTTTCCTCACAGTGCTCCAGTACCATTTTTATCACAATCGTCCATGCCATTGTCAGCACAATGCTCCTTGAACCCTATCATCAAAATGCTCCATCCCCTTTTCATCACAATGCTCCAGATATCCTATCATTACAATGCTCCATACCCGTGTCAACACAATGCTCCATGACCCCTCTCATCAAAATGCTTTATGAACCTTGTTATCAGAATGTTCCATGACCACTGTCATGAAAATGATCCATGACCGTTGTCATCACAATGCTGCATGATACCTTTCATCCAAATTCTCTGTGACTGCTATCATCACAAAGCTCCAGGACAATTTTCATCACAATGCTCCATGCCCCCTGTCATCACAGTGACCCATAACCCCTGTAATCACAATGCTGCATGACCCTGTCATCACAATGCCCCATGACAGATGTCATCACAATTCGCCATGGTTCTTGTCATCACAGTGCTCCATGAACCGTGTCATCACAAGGTTCCAGGACACTTGTCATCACAATGATCCATGATCACTTTCATCACAATGCTCCATGAAACCTGTCATCTCAATGCTCCATAACCTTTGTAGTCACAATGCTCCATGGCCCCTGTAATCACAGTGCTCCATGACCCCATTCATCACAATGCTCCAGGACCGCTGTCATCACAATGCCCCATGACGCCTGCCATCACAAATCTCCAAGGCCTCTCTTACCAAAAAGCTCCATGATCCCTCTCAGGACAAGGTTCCATGACACTTTTCATCACAATGCTCCATGACCCCTGTCATCACAAAGTTCTCTGCCCATATCATCACAATGCTCCTTGTCACCTTTAATCACAATGCTCCATGCCCTTTCATCACAATGCTCCAGAATTCTTGTCATCGCAACGTTCCTTGACTGTGTCATCAGAATGCTCCATGACACTTGTCATCACAAAGCTCCATGACCCCTGTAATCACAATGATCCATGACTCCTTTCCTCACAGTGCTCCAGTACCATTTTCAGGGCCTTAGTTAGAGACAGTGTCAGGTCCTGAATTAGGTGTATGTCAGGGCCTTAGATAGGGACAGTGTCAGTGCCTGATTTAGGAGTAGTGTCAGAGGCTTTGTTAGGGACAGTGTCAGGGCCTGAGTTAAGAGTAGTGTCACAGCTTTAGTTAGGACCAGTGTCAGGGCCTTAGTTAAGTCCAACATCAGCGCCTATGATAGGAATCAGATCAGGACCTGTGTTACAGGTAATGTCAGGGCCTTATTTAAGAACAGTGTCAGGGCCTGAGTCCTGACTTACTCCTTACTCTCCTCACTGAGGACTTTTGACACTGCTGCTAATTCAGGCCCTGATAATGTCCCTAACTAAGGCCCTGACACTTTCCCTGGCTAAGGCCCTGAACTTCTCCTAAGTCAGGCCTTGATACTGTCCCTAACAATGGCCCTGACACTACACCTAACTGAGGCCCCGACATGAAACCTAACAAAGGCTTTGTTGCTAGTCCAAACTAAAGCCCTAAAATTGGTCCTAAGTAAGGCCTTGACACTAATCCTAACTCAGGCCCTAAAACTGTCCCTAACTAAGGCCCTGATAGTATGCCTAACTCAGGCCCTCATACGATTCCTAACAATGGCTCTGATGCTAGTCCAAACTAAGGCCCTGAAACTGGTCCTAAATAAGGCCTTGACACGAATCGTAACTCAGGCCCTAGCACTGTCCCTAACTAGGTCTCAGACAGTACACCTAACTCAGACCCTGACACTGTCCCTAAGCAAGGCCCTGACACTACTCCTAACTCAGTCCCTTACACTGTACCTAACAAAGTCTCTGATGCTAGGCCTAACTCAGGCCATGAAACCGTCTGTAACTAAGGCCCTGCTGCCATCACTATCAAAAGTCCTGACATTATCCTGAGCTAATATCCTGACCTATGTCTTTCCAAGGTCCTGAAACTGTCCCAAAGTCAGCCCTGACGTTGTCCCTAAGTGAGGCCCTGAAGCTTTCCCTAACTAACTCAAGCCTTGATGCTGTGACTAACTCAGACCCTGATCATGTCTTTAACTAAGACCCTAAGGCTGATCCAACAGAGGCCGTGATGCTTCTCCTAAATCATGCCCCGATAGTGTCCCCCACTAAGTGTCTGAGGCTAGGCCTCACTCAGACCCTAACACTCTCCCTAAGTCAGGCTCTGATGCTGTCCCTACCTGAAGCCCTAACCCTGGTTCTGAATAAGGCCCTGAGAGTCTCCATAACAAAGGTCTTCACACTATCCTTAAGTCATTTCCTGACACTATCCCTAGATGTTAAACTGACTCGGTCACTAGCTAATGTCCTGCCTCTTATGCTAACTGAAGCCCTTAGGCTGTGCCTACCTCAGGCACTGCATTTAGTCCCAAGACCATGAAACTGTCCCGAACTAAGGCCTAGATACTCGCCCTACATCCGGCCCTGACACTGTCCCTAACTAAGGCCCTAACACTATTGCTAACTGAGGATCTGACACTGGACCTATCAGAGGCCCGCTACTCCTAACTAACGCCTTGAAACTTTCCCTAACGTAGGCGCTGCTGCCATCAATATCTAAAGTCCTGACATTATCCTGAGCTAATATCCTGACCCATGTCTTACCAAGGTCCTGAAACTCTCCCAAAGTTAGCCCTGACACTGTCCCTAAGTGAGGCCCTGAGGCTGTCCCTCACAGAGGTCCTGATAATGTCTTTAACTAAACTCTAATGCTGATCTTACAGAGACCCTTATGTTGATCTTATGTCATGCCCTGACGCTGTCCATAGCTAAGGCCCTGACTCTAGGCATCACTCAGGCCCTGTCGCTCTCCCTAAGTCAGGCTCAGACTCTGTCCCTACCTGAAGCCCTGACACTGGGCCTAAATTAGGCACTGATGCTCTAATTAGCTATGGTCTTGACACTATCCCTAGGTCATTTCCTGACACTATCCCTAGATCTTAACCTAAACTTGTCTTTAGCTATTGTCGAGCCTCTTATGCTAACTAAATCCCTGATGCTGTCTCTAACTAGGAGCCTGAAATTAGTCCCGAAGCCCTCATCCTGTCCCTAACTGAGGTTGGAGGCTCATCCTAACTGAGGCGCTGACACTGTCCCTAACTAAAGCCCTGACACTACACCTAACTCAGTCCCTGACACTGTACTTTACAAGGGCTCTGATGCTAGTCCTAACTGAGGCCCTGACACTCTCTCTAAGTAAGGCTCAGAATTTTCCCTAATATAGGCCCTTCTGTCAGCAATAACTAAAAACTGGGCACTAGCCTGAGTTAATATCCTGACTTATTTCTAACCCAGGTCCTGACACTGTCCCTAAGAAAGCCCTGTCGCTGTCCCTATGTTAAGAACTGAGGCTGTCCCTAACTCAGGCCCTGAAGCTTTCCCTAACTGAGGCCTTGAAGCTGTGACTAAGTCAGGCCCTGATCATATCTGTAACAAAGACGCTAAGGCTGATCCAACAGAGGCGCTGATTCTGTTCCTAAGTCATGCCCTGACAGTGTCCTCAGCTAAGGGCCTGATGCTAGGCCTCACTCAGGCCCTGTCGCTCTCCCTAAGTCAGGCTCTGATGCTGTCCCTACCTGAAGCCCTGACACTGGTTCTAAATAAGGATCTGATACTCTCAGGAACTAAGGTTTTGACACTATGCTTAGGTCCTTTCCTGACACTCTGCCTAGACCATAACCTGACCCTGTCCCTAGCAAATGTCGTGCCTCTTATGCTAAATACAGCCCTGCTGCTGTCCTTAACTAAGGGCCTAAAATTACTCTCGAGGCTGTGACCCTGTCCGTACCTAAGGCCTCGATGTTCGTCCTAATTCAGGGCCTGACACTGTCCCTAACTAAGGCCCTGCTGCCGTCAATATCTAAAGTCCTGACACTATCCTGAGCTAATTTCTTGACCCATCTCTTACCAAGGTCCTGAAACTGTCCCTAAGGAAGCCCTGATGCTGTCTCTAAGTGAGGCCTTGAGGCTGTCCCTAACAGAGGCCCTGATAATGTCTTTAACATAGCCCCTGAGGCTGATCCTACCGTGGCTCTTATGCTGCTCCTAAGTCATGCCCTGACACTGTCTCTAGCTAAGGCCCTGACGCTAGGCCTCACTCAGGCCCTGTCCCACTCCCGAAGTCAGGCTCTGACGCTGTTCCTACCCGAAGCCCTGACACTCACTGCTCCTAAATTAGGTCCTGATGTGCTAAGTAACTAAGGTCTTGACACTATCCCTAGGTCATTTCCTGACACTCTCCCTAGACCTTAACCTAACCTTCTCTTTAGCTAATGTCGAGATTAGCTAAAGAGATTCTTTAGAACGAGATTCTTTCATCTTCTGAATATAGTTTTCTTCAAAACATAATTTTTAGAGTGTTAATAATTTTAAACAAAATGTACTCAACTGCTGTGGAATATTCCTTCATAGGAGCGTGCATGGTTCACTTCTGCATCTGCTTGTGGTGGTGTTCAGGTTGCTTTCAGCTGTAGATTCCCTTATGCTAGCTAAATCCCTGATTCTGTCCCTAAATGAGGCCCTGAATTTAGGTCCGAGGCCGTGAACCTGTCCCTAAATGAGGCCTGGAGGCTCGTCCTAATGCAGGCCCTGACACTGTCCCTAACTAAGGCTCTGACACTACACCTAACTCAGTCACTGACACTGTACCTAACAAAGGCTCTGATGCTAGTCCTAACTTAGGCCCTGACACTGCCTCTAACTAAGGCCCTGCTGCCGTCAATATCTGAACACCTGACATTATCCTGAGCTAATATCCTGACCCATGTCTTCCCAAGGTCCTGAAACTGTCCCAAAGTAAGCCCTGATGCTGTCCCTAAGTGAGGCCTTGAGGCTATCCCTAACGGAGGCCCTGATACTAGCTTTAACGAAGACCCTAATGCTGATCCTACAGAGGCCTTTCTGCTGCTCCTAAGTCATGCCCTGATACTGTCCCTTACTCAGGCCCTAAAGATAGGCCTCACTTAGGCCCTGTTGCTGTACCTTAGTTAGGCTCTGATGCTGTCCATACATCAAGCCCTGGCACTGGTCCTGATTAAAGCACTCACGCTGCTGCTAACTAAGGCCCTGATGCTCTCAATAACTAAGGTCTTCTCGTTATCCCTTGGTCATTTCCTTTCACTATCTCTGGCCTGGAACCTGACTCTGTCCCGAGATGATCTCCTGCATCTTATGCTAACTGAAATCCTAATGCTCTCCCTAACTGAGGCCCTGACTACTCCTAACTAAGTCCATGACACTGAATCTAACAAAGGCCCGGAATCTGTCCTTAATATAGGCCCTGCTGCCAGCAATAACTAAAATCCTGACACTCTCCTGAGTTAATATCCTGACTCATTTCTAACCAAGGTCCTGACCCTGTCCCTAAGAAAGCCCTGTCGCTGTCTTTAAGTGAAGACCTGAGGCTGTCTGTAACTCAGACCCTGAAGCTTTCCCTAACTGAGGCCTTGACGCTGTGACTAACTAGGGCTCTGGTCATGTCTTTAACTAAGAACCTAAAGCTGATCCAACAAAGGCACTGATGCTGCTCCTAAGTCATTCCCTGACAGTGTCCCCAGCTAAGGGCCTGACATTAGGCCTCACTCAGACCCTGTCACTCTTCTTAAGTCAGGCCCTGATGCTGTCCTTACCTGAAGCCCTAACACTGCTTCTGAATAAGTCCCTGAGGGTCTCAGTAACAAAGGTCTTCACACTATCCTTAGGTCATTTCCTGACACGATTCCAAGCCTTTACCCTAACCCTGTCCCGAGCTAATGTCCTACCTCTTATGCTAACTAAAGACCTTATGCTGTGCCTAATTCAGGCACTGAATTTAGTCCCAAGGCCGCTAGACTGTCCCTAACTCGGCTCGATGCCCTTATCATCACAATGTTCCATGACCACTGTCATCACAATGCTCCACGCCCTTGTCATCACAATGCTCCATAACCCCTGTCATCACAATGCTCCATGACCTTTGTCATTGCAATGCTACATGCCATTGTCATCACAATGCTCCATGCCCTTATCATCACAATGCTCCATGACCCTTGTCTAAAATGCTACATGCCTGTGAAATCACAAAGCT